>NC_052148.1:198563624-198877351 GCF_902713615.1 Scyliorhinus canicula
CTTTCACATTCAGATCTTCCTCACCCCGAATAAGTTTGTTGATGTGGAACTACATTAATAGTAATTTGTGAATGGCATCCCACACGAAAGGCACAATATGCAGTGTCAGGCAGAGGCACGAATGCAGCTGAAATATACAATAAAACAATCAATACCATATTGTACAACACTGTAGACACAGATGGTGAGCTCAAAGCCACATTACAATTTGAGGTTTAAATGATGGTTATAAACGATGTTGCACTTTGTTAGTGCGGTTTATGATTGTGACCATAATTTCTCAGTTGAATCCTAGTCTTGTTGGTTTAATACCGGGCGTTCATCACCCTCTGTGATTTGATTTATAACATCTGAGAAAACAATAACTTGTAATGAGTGGCTTGCTGAGACTCGAAAAGCAGAAGCAGCTTTGATTCAACAATAGGATCATTTGAAAATGAGGTGTCACAAAATAATGGATTATGCAACAACTTTGCTCTGTGCAGCTCTATAGCAACTCCTATTCAGTTCAGTAGTGTTTGGTGGTTAAAAAAACGTTATGGGCATTTGTAAGCAGTGGAACATGATAGAACAAAGCTTTATGTTGTTTAGTTTTAATCCAAGATTACTAATTAGTCATCTGGACGTCACAATACCAGCCATTGACAAAACTGGAAATCGGCAACGTAGTGCTTCTGTATAAAAGGTTTTCCAACCTCAGCCACTATTGCACGCAGCTCTCATTACAAGTTTAAAAAAAAATTTAAAGTACCCAATTCTTTTTTTTCAATTAGGGGCAATTTAGCGTGGCCAATTCACCTACCCTGCACATCTTTGGGTTGTGGGGGTGAGACCCAGGCAAACACGGGGCTCGTGTGCAAACTCCACATGGATAGTGACCCGGGGCCGGGATTGAACCTGGGACCTCAGCGCTGTGAGGTAGCAGTGCTAACCACAGCACCAACGTGCCGCCCCAGCTCTCATTACAAGTTAATTGATTTTATTTCGTTAGATACCTGCAAATTTGAAGCAGAACAGAAATAAAAGATTATTTCCTTTCACTACAAGAGACAGCAGAGTGAATGTGAACAGAGTAGTGTAAATATTCCAGGTTGTAGTGTGGTATTCTACTGAAGATTGCTAATTAGTGACATTTGTGCTCCAAAACATAGCTTGGGTGAGATTCAAGGAATACCTGTGACCATGAGGAACGTATTGCTTCTCATTTAAAAGTAATGCTGAACATGACAGCGATCCACATAAACAACATGTATCTAGTCCGTTTTCCTTTGTGTGTAGCTTCTCGGCACACAAAACCTTTCACATAGTTCTGAGATCCAGGTCTAAGCTGTGAAGTTGGGGGTGAGTGGGTGGGTGGAGAGTGTGCATTTAGAAGCAGAATGTTGTCCAGAGTAAGGTGAGAGGGGCAGGAAGGTGAAACTTGGTGTTTCAGATCTGGTTTAACTCAGTGGGCTGACAGCTGGTTTGTGATGCAGAACAAGGCCAGCAGCGAGGTTCAATTCCCGTACCAGCTTACCCGAACAGGCGGAGGTTCAATTCCCGTACCAGCTTACCCGAACAGACGCTGAAATGTGGCGACTACGGGCTTTGCACTGTAACTTCATACTTGTCCCAATCAAAGATTATTATTCTTATTATTTCTGTTTATTTAATACAAACTTACCAATCCGACACAGGACTGGTAAACTAAATGTAGGTTCAGTTTATTTGAAGTAATACAGGATTACTCAGCAGACAGATTTATTATCAAGATTCAACAGCTATTGTTAACATGATGTTTGCGTGGGTTTCGCCCCCACAACCCAAAGATGTGCAGGGTAGGTGGATTGGCCATGCTAAATTGCCCCTTAATTGGCAAAAATGAATTGGCTACTCTAAATTTAGAAAAAAAGAAAAAAACATGTAAGTGCAGCTGCAATTCCTTCACACTATATGCTGCTAGCTTGACTGAAAGCTCCACTGAACAATGTCTGCTGGTCACATGGTTTACATCCTGACTACTTATTAGCATATTCTCTCTTAAAGCAATATTGCAACAACCTCTTTTTGTTCTAAGATAATATTACATGCATGAAGAGTGAAAATATGCAATTCAAGAGTCTGTATAACATATAGATGGTTTAACTGCAGATATCATAATGGTATGACCTTCCTGAGATCCAGACACATCAGTATTGGGTATTCTTGACTTGTAGGTTGATGGTATCTTGTGTATTTGCGGAGTGCTGATTGTTTATATGGTGGCTTTCCACAATTTCACTCTTTGAGTCCACACCTTTGGATGTGTTCTAGACACAATTGGACTGCTAGGTGTGGTCCAGTGCACAATTCCCTTAGCTGGCATCTGTTCCTTCTCAACGTCGCTCCATTCAGTTTTATGATTTCATAGGATATATTCTGATTGCACACTTTGGATACTACTGTGAGTTACTAAGTTCCCTGGGTTGAATGTATGACTCAAACCTTTTGTCCTACCTGAGACGAGGCAGTTTCACAGCTGCATGTCAATCAGAGTGTCTTTTTTTCTCCCTTATTTTTCGAGAAATATATTTCTGAGAAATAGGACAGGTGATGGCTTGGCAAGGTTGTCCTAACCTGCCTTCCGAACATGATTTCCGCCGGTGATGGTAAGCTTATGTTTAAACGTTTTGCTGTTAAATGAAACATAGCAATACGGAGATCTTATCTTGCTTCCATGCACTATTATGATTAATGACTTAACAGTACATACCCCTTGCTCGGCAAGACCATTGGATCTGCGATAAAGTGGATACAGAGGCTCTGAGAAAAAGCAGTGCTTTAGGATAGAGCAATGGGGAATTAAACATGTACAAGTAAGTTCCTTCTTGCCTCTTTTTTTTCTACCTACATCAAAAGAGCTTATGACTGATATGATGGAGACTTGGAGCTTTCTGATGCTTCAGAGTGACACCTGTTGGCCAATGACTGCAATTACATGCAGACACAACCTATATTTCCTCTGCTCTAAGTATACAGCAGATATTCCCAAACTTCATTTGTGTACCCACTTTCAAAGCTACCAATTACCTACATAACCCTACCAGCATACAAAATTAATATTTGAAACACTTTAATGCCCAATACAATATGATACAAAATGTACAAATTATATACAACATAAACATTGGGCTGAATTTTCCCAGAATCAGCACAGACTGACAAGCAGCCTCCAGCAGCAACATGTGTTTCTCTGCTGTACAGTGCCACATGTAGAAAAAGAAACAGCAAGGTGTAGGTCCCACGGTGCTTCACTAGCAGGGTGGCCTCTAATTCACCCGCCCTGCCAACAACTTAGTCCCTCAAGGATCAGGCCCAATTATTAAAGGCTGCCTCAGTGCTGAGGAATTCCCCCTGGAACCCTCCATGGCACTGCCTGGGGGCAGTGCCTGGGCTTGACCCTTTCACCACTGACCAATGCACGTACCTGAGCTCCCCTGGTAGGTTTGCCTGTCAGGTGCAAGCCTTGGGAGACCAGTCTGGTTTTACGCCACTCTGCCCTCACACACTGATGTGGATGTTTTCACTGGCCAGAGTCGGGGGGGGGGGGGGGGGGGGGGGAGGGATTCAGGGTTAGAGCCTGATAATGTTATGCATTCAAATTATGTTCCCAACATTGAGTGTCAGAAACTGTGCCCTACAAGACTAGGCTAATCCTACCACTAACAGGCCATTACTTATCTGGAATAAGGGAACTGCCGGATCAGGGAACAATGGCCTCTTGCTTTGTCCTGGATCCGCAGGCTTCCAGTCGGTGTAGACTAAAGGGGTCAGGAGTGTCTACTCTCGTAGCGTGCGTTGTATGACACTTACTTACTTGATGGCGGCTGCTGACCAGGCCTCTCCTTCTCAAGTTTCTTCGAGAGCTGCTAAGATGTTCTGCTGGGAGGGCCAGCTAAGAGCGCTGGTCAAGAGAAGCTGGTCAAGAGAGCGAATCAGTCCTGGGACCTGACTTTTATAGGTCCCAGGGGCTTCGCATCCTTCAGGGCGGACCCTCTATAAACCTGCAATCGATTGGGTCTCTTCCCAATCGATTGATTTGAATTTCCCCAATAATGGGGCCGTTCCTCGATCACCGGGCGGTTCCTTACACCTTATTGGTGTCCTTTGTCTTAGACTCTACTGGCGCCGGAATGTCTGGCCTTCCATAGAATGTTTAACTGTTGTGTCCATTGTGCCTGGGAATCACCGTAAATCGCTTCATTAATGTGCGCAGCTTGTTAGTTACAATTCTGTCAGGTTTCTGTGGCAGCTAGAATACAGGGGATTCTGCAGACTGCTGGTTTCTTTGTCAATGTCCAATTTACCCTGCAATCTTTGCGTTCTTCCATTTTGTGTGAAGAAGTGGCCAACCCAAGTGGCTACAGAGCGGTAAGTCCCAGCCATTGGCTTGACTATCTTGAATAAGTGAAGTAATAGGTGGTAGTTTGAAACACAAGTTGTTTTCTGCACAAGGAAACGGACACTAGTTGGGCTTTTTTTTCCCAGTGTGTGATGATCATTCACTTCCAGAAAACAAGTTGAAGCAAATGTTATTTAATCCTTATCAGCCCGTTTGAGAATCCGGAAACTTTGCCCCCCCCCCCCCCCCCCATATCCCCTGCACGTCATGCTTTCTGGCAGCGGAAGCAGATCACCGTTGGCACCAGCGGAATCTTCCGGTCCCACCAGTGGATATGGTGTCTTGCGTGGCTTGCCCATCACACTGCCAGTGAACCCGCCAGAGGGCTCGCCTTTGGTGGGATTGGAAGAGACCGTCGACTAGAAGGGCCGGAAACTCCCGCCCTTAATCTTGAGTCTGCTGTCAAGTGATAGGTTCAGGACAAGGCTGTGGCATGGATACTGCAGAAAACATGAGATGTTTAGATTTCACAGGTTAGTCTTCTAATGGGGAGAATGTTGGAGCCTGTAGCATCGCTATCCAAGGTCCAGACTACAACACGCATGTAAAAGTGCATGTTGTCACAGCAACGCAGACTCCCTGAGTGAGCTGTAACACACCACCTACATAAAGAGAATGAATACAGCACAAAATAACAACCTTTTCTTCTTTTAAAATGGTTGAAGTACTAATGTGAGAGCATTCTTTTACCACGACAATGGATTTTTATCTAGTGGACTCAAATTTAAATCCTACTCACCATTATTACATTAAATTATTACATTGCCAGGGGCTGTTTAGCACAGGGCTAAATCGCTGGCTTTGAAAGCAGACCAAGCAGGCCAGCAGCACGGTTCGATTCCCGTAACAGCCTCCCCAAACAGGCGCCGGAATGTGGCGACTAGGGGCTTTTCACAGTAACTTCATTTGAAGCCTACTCGTGACAAAAAGTGATTTTCATTTCATTTTTCAAATGGCTTTCCTGGTTATTAACCACATCAGTACCTCAAGCTTCCTGACACAGATACACAAAATAATCTCACATGGGATCCCAATTTAAGCCTGTGTGTGTCTCAAGGATGTTCAATCGATTTCATCAGCCTGGAGCTCTCGGCATGTGGCCTACTAATTCTTTTTGTGATTTCTGATGTGTCGGGTTCACCTACATCTAGGATGATTGTCCAATTGTTTAAGCTACGTGGGTAACCAATCTGTCCTCGGCCACCTTGGTCACCTCCAGGGTACGCTCCTTGAAGGAGGAGAGATTCTTAAGCCCAGCACCCCTCCATCATCTAGGCCGTCTCCTGATGATTATGGTGGAGCTTTTCCTGAGGAGACACAACGTTAGCCTCGTGCGTGGTTCACAGTGGTGGGAGGAGGGCTGTGAAGGGAGGGTTGGGAGGTGCATGGGGAGTTGGGGGGGGTGGATGCTGATTTTAGGGGGTTGGGGGGTATTGGTGTCTATTCACTCCTACTGCCGGGTGTAGGTCATTGACCTTTTTCCTGCCCTGGAGACCAGTCCTCCTGCGCACACTCCCCAAGCTCACAAGCTGCCGCCACCTCATTCCAGGCAGCACTGGCTGCCTTGCGGCTGACTCTCCTGGACGCTCGGGGGAACAGGGCATCCCTCCTGGCCTCCACTGCGTCTAAGAGCCTCCCTATGTCAGCGTCCCGGAATCTGGAGGCCAGTCTCCTCGGTGCCAAGCTGGCTGGGGTTGGTTGAGCAATTGCAGCTAAGTGCTGTTCGATATTATTAGCGTGGGGCTGGTGAGTGTGGTCCCGGTGAATCAGTTGGCGAGCCTTCATTTGTGGCACGAAGCCCGTGGAGCCACGACGTTAAGTGCAATTAATGTTGAATTGCACTTCCCTCGCTGGGCCGAGCACCGGGAAGCTCGCGGCAATTCCCGCTCGCTACCACACATAGAAATTTCTCCAGAGAATCACGCCCAGGAATTTTGTTCCCGATCCTGCCCGCCAAAAATAGGGAGCAGAAAATCCCCCTCCGCCCATGTCATCTTGTCTCACCATACAGTGATGAGGCTTTGCTGATGACAAACCAGAGATGGTTGGTATGGTTAACTTTAGACCATTTATTAAGAACCATTTACAAAGACCTTGGGGTAAGCATATGGGGTATCCAGGAAACAGACTATTTTGCACGTAGTTCTTTTGGAGCCTCCTGGTCATTGGACCTCTGATATCAGCATTACTTCATTAGTATCATTTTCATCTCATTAACATAACCATTAACCCATTACTCTACAGCAGTCACTTATTTTGTTTCCTTGGAGTATTAACATTTTAAAATATTTCACATTTTAATGACACTTTATTCGTCAAGTTGAGTTTCAGATTTAGTTGGGGATCAGTGCATACTGAATAAAAATCATCAATTTTGCAGAGACTGATGAGTCAGCCTGTGAAACTGGTGAAAGGAAATTAAGATCTTAAGAAAATGACTGCTTTCAAAACATAAAATAATCTTGAATTCCTCCAAAAATATCCATTATAAAAGTAATAATCAGAATCTTGAAAGAAAGGAGCAGAGCAGCACAAAGGAGGAAACAATCTTAAGCAGCAGCAATTAAGGATTCTCATTAAATCTGAATAAACCAGGGAATATTCCAATATTTCCCCGACAGCCTCCTTTACTGTCTGGTCAGTAGTGGCCCTGGGAATATTCTCTAATTACCAGTCTTTCTTTTCATTAGACCAAAGCTCCGCTTTACCAAAAAGCCGAAATCCAATCAAATGCTGTCAGCAAACAAGATTTAAAAAAGAATTAACTACCATTTATGCCATCAGTGCTGAACGTCAGTACCGAGGTCTCCATCCATGTGGGAACAGAGGCAGACAGGCTTCAAAAAGGATGGGCAGGAACCGATGGGCAGCACAGCGGTTAGCACAGTTGCTTCACTGCTCCAGGGTTCCAGGTTCGATTCCCGGCTTGGGTCACTGTCTGTGCAAAGTCTGCACGTTCTCCCTGTGTCTGTGTGGGTTTCCTCCCACAGTCCAAAGATGTACAGTTTAGGTGGATTGGCCATGCTAAATAGCCCTTTGTGTCAAAACAAAAGGTGAAGTGGGGTTACTGACTTAGGGTGAAGGTGTGGTCTTGGGTAGAATGATCTTCCCAAGGGCCAGGGCAGATTCGATGGGCAGAATAGCCTCCTTCTGCACTATAAATTCTATGATTCTATAATTGCGGGATTCCTGCTACTTGTGCTGTTGTCAGGTAACGTGCCCGCACACAGCACCCCCAACCATGCCGACTCCATTGTGCGTGTGAGCATTTCAAATCCCTAACAATTTTGATGCAGTCAGCCAGGCATTTGTAGGAGATGTGGTTCATGGCTGCTCAGAGGAGCTGTGAATCAGGGGGAAAACCCTAGTCTGGAGTTGGGAACTTCCTGACAGGTGAGTATAAAAGATGTTTAGATGGTTTATGACTATATTTTTATAGGTATTTATTATGTGTAAGAGGCTTTCTTGTGGCTTTAAGTGTGTTTTCAATGCAGTGATTGATCATAGGCCACTGTTTTATAAGGTAAGGGATCATTAATTTACCAGTGGACAAAGTCCTCATCTGCATTCTACAGTACGGATAATCAGATATTAATGTATGTAAGGGGAAGTGTGATTTAATGTCCTGACATCTATTGAGTCTTTGAAGCACTCTTCCAACATTTACTATGTACAAACTAATGAGCCATATAATGACATTGGCACATCTTTTTTTTAACATTTCAATCAGGCATTCAATATTCCCTTTGAAAAAAATTGCCCCTCTTACCTTTGTATAAAACCCAATCAAACAACCTCCGAAAGCCTGTTGAAGAAACCTTTAATCCACTTAGTACCTCTGAATCTTGTCCATATCAATACATGGGCATTAAAATCACACTTCAAAGAAAGATAACGTTATTCCAATCTCATGAACTGTCAATCAAACAAGATAAGCTGTTGCCTTTGCAGAGGTGTAACTGACCTCCATTTGGGATGAGCCGATTAGCCATCCTGGAGGTCAGCCAAGCATTCATTATGAAACTGTCTAGCAACTGCAGCAACAGAAGTAGACTGAATAGGCGGCCAGAGTGGGAAGAAAGTATGGAGATTTCTTGGTGGGTGGGGTTTGGAAAGGAACTGGGTGGCATGGAGAGGGCATGGGAGTGAAAGATGAGGGCTTGAGGGCCTAACAACCATGATCATCATTGGGTCAATGTCCCAGCAGACAGAGGCAGATATTTTAACCTGCTTCCCAAGCATTTTCTGTCTCTGTTGCCGTGAATCTCACTTCTGAGCCTGCAGTCTGTGCCCGCTACCTCGGGATGTAAATATAGTTGGCGGGCACTGTTGGAATAGAGGGAGGAATGTGGAGTCAGAAAAATTCCTGACTCCCAATTCCCATCTTAAAGATAAAAGTCCAGCCCCGAGTACCTGCAGCTCCTAATTTAATGCAATATTCAACAAATTCCGGTGAAATGGAAGAGAACAACGAAGCATTCAAGAGAGAGCACAAGTAGAATGGATGCATAGGAGAATCCGACAATAAACAAGTGTACCACTTTCCCAAAGGTGGTAGTGTCTGTTGTATCTTTTTGTTTTAAAAAATAAATAAATTTTGAGTGCTCAATTTATTTTTTCCAATTAAGGGGCAATTTAGCGTGGCCAATCCACCAAACCTACACATCTTTGGGTTGTGGGGGTGAAACCCACACAGACACGGGGAGAATGTGCAAACTCCACACAGACAGTGACCCAGAGCTGTGATTGAACCTGGGACCTCGGCGCTGTGAGGCCGCAGGGCTAACCCACTGCACCACCGCGCTGCCCTGTCTGTTGTATCTTTAGACTAACAGTACAAAAGAAGTACGCAGGTTTAATGCAAAATCAACAGGTTTATTGAATAGGTCTTCACTGTACGGTCAGATGCCTCATCTGGTAAAAGTTATTCAAAGATTGTCCTCAGCTTCCTTTTCACAATAGCAAAGCTGGTGAACTTTGTATTTCAACATGTTGCTAAAAGCTTGTTCACATGTCGATGAAGTGAACCTTGGTCCTTAGAATTTTTCAGTACATGCTATGGGCCGGACAGACGTTTTGTCTAAACCATTCATAGACAGGTTGTCTGGTGCTGACTTAATATGTTGAACTCCACACATCTTTAAGAAGTCTTCAAACTCTTGGGCTGTATACTGTGGCCCATTGTCACTCACAATGTGCTCTGGTTTATCGAATCTTGCAAAGATCTTGTAGAGTTTATCAATGGTTTGTTCTGAAGTGGTTGACTTCATTAAGACCATCTCTGGTCACTTTGAGTGTGTGTCTACAATGACCATGACATGTGCCCTTCTAATGGACCAGAAAAGTCAACATGTAGACATTGCCATGGCATTTTAGGCTACTCCGATGGATGCATGTGACGATAAATCAAATCAAATCAATGAGGACACTGGCGGTGCGTTCCGTACCTGTGCACATGGCTGGCACAGTCCTGTTTTTTCTTATTGGTGCATCAATTCCTGGCCACCAAAAATAATTTTGTGCTAGTTCCTTAATTTGCACTACACCTGGGTATCCTTTGTGTAACTGCTCCAAAACGTTTTGTCGTAAATTTGGTGGAATAATTACCCTCATTCCCCACATCTGCCCTATGCTGTTAATTTTAGTCCCCTGGAAATGTATGGTTTTAATCCAGGATATTTTCCTGCTACCCAGCTCTCTAACACCATTTCCAGTAGCTTCCCCATTACAGGATCATTTCTTGTATGTTTTTAGACTCTAGTTGCAGTCCCTGGAACATTCACAATCTGTGAACAGTAAAAAATATTATCACGACGAGATGGTATTTGACCAGGCGGTAAAGGTAAGTGTGATAATGCATCAGCATTGGCATGATTTTCAGATTGATAGTATTTGATCTCGTAGGAGCAATAGAATTAATGACCATTGTTGGAGTCTACTTGTAGCCAACAAAGGGGATACCTTTGTGTGGCCAATAATATCTGTTAAGGGCCTGTAGTCTGTCAACAATGTGAAGTGATGACTTTACAGTTATTGGTGAAATTTCCATGCACCAGATATAATACTCAGTGCCTCCTTCTCCAACTGAGTGTAGTTAGATTCAGCAGTTGTTAATATATAAAATGCAAAAGCTATTGGTCTTTCTTCCCCCGAAGATAGTATATGTGACACCATCACTCCAATACCCTATGGTGAAGCATCAAAGACAGGTTGCAGTGGTAACTTGGGTTGAAATATACCAACACTTCTGACTTCTTTGTGTTTCTTTTGCTGATTGATGAGCTTTTTCGCACTCGGATGTACATTGAAAATGAAATGAAAATTGCTTATTGTCACGAGTAGGCTTCAAATGAAGTTACTGTGAAAAGCCCCTAGTCGCCACATTCTGGCGCCTGTTCAGGGAGGCTGTTACGAGGAGGCTGTTACATTGCCAGTCCTGTTTGGGGTACAACAAGATATGTAAGAGTTTCAATTGGGTTGACAGATTCTGGACAAATTTTCAATAGTAGTTGATTAACCCTAAGAATGACCTAAGTTGAGTGACATTCATTGGTTATGGAGCGTCCATAATAGCTTCTATTTTTTTAGGTGCTTTATGCAGACCCTTACTGTCAATTACATTATTGTATAGATATCTGAAATAAATCACATTTATCTTTCCTGACATGAAGACCATGTATCTGAAGACAATTCAGGGTAGCTTCTAAGAATTGCAAGTGTTCTTGATGCCGGTGATCAGTATGTCATCTAGGTAACACTGTACTCCTTGTAAGCCACGAATGATCTGGTCCATTGAGATTTGAAATAAGGATGTTGCTGATGTTATTCCAAAAGGCAATTTATTGTAGCGGAATAGGCCTTTGTGAGTGATGATTACGTAGAATTTACAGTGCAGAAGGAGACCATTCGGCCCATCGAGTCTGCACCGGCTCCTGGAAAGAGCACCCCACCCAAGGTTAACACCACCCCATCCCCATAACCCAGTAACCCCACCCAACACTAAGGGCAATTTTGGACACTAAGGGCAATTTATCATCTCCAATCCACCTAACTTGCACATCTTTTGACTGTGGGAGGAAACCGGAGCACCCGGAGGAAACCCTTGCACACACGGGGAGGATGTGCAGACTCCGCACAGACAGTGACCCAAGCCGGAACCGAACCTGGGACACTGGAACTGTGAAGCGATTGTGCTATCGATAATGCTACCTTGCTGCCCATTGATGGTGAACACTTGTTCAGATTCAGCTGCCACATTCATTCGCAGGTAGGCCTGCGATAGGTCTATCTTGCTGAACTTCTGTCCTCCTGCTAGGCCTGTGAACAAATCTTCAATCAATGGTAGTGGGTATTAATCCGCACATAGGACCGGATTAAAATCACTGCAGATCTGAACTTTACCATCCTGTTTCATGACAGGTGCCCAGTCACTAGTAGAGTTCTATGCCTCCCGTTTCCACAAGTCTCAGTCATTCGCTTTGACTTTTGGATGTATGGAATAGGGTATACTGCCTTGAGACATTTCAGCTGGCTATTTTCCTTGATCTTCAAGGACACTTATACACCTTTCATGGATACCAGTGTGTCTTGAAAGACACTCTTGTATATTTTGTATGATGGTCTTTAAGTCTGACTTTGAATCAGCTAATCTGTTGACAGTGCTCCAATTCAACTTAATACTTTCCAGCCAAGAGTGACCAAAGAGAGCTGGAAAACCCTCTTATAACCTATCTCTTCAGTATAGGTCCTCAAGCTCACATCTGCTGGTTTCAAAGGAAGGTGGTTAAGTTTTTGTTTATCGAAGGTCTCAGGAATTAGGAAGACACCGACTCCAATATCGACCTCCATTTTAATAGGTTGTCCATTCAGTCTTGGTACTACCCAAAAATGGTATCACTCACCTGGACTGAGAGCACATTCAGATTCAGTTCTTCATCAGAATAAATTGCTTTAGTTTCATTGGGGTTGCTGTTATTTTCTTGCACATTGTGAATTTCCTTCGTTGAATTTGTTCTGTTTTTTCCTTTGAATGAGTTCTGTATCTTCCTTTAAGTGTTCTTCTCTGGGTAAGTTACTTTACTCCAGCAAGCTCTTGCTGTGTGGCACAAGTTTTACATTGGCTGTCCAGGAATCAGCCTGCGAATGTGCCCTTTTTGCAATGACACGCCTGTGGTTGGATAGACTTCTTCTGGGCGGCAGCCTGTTTATGGATTCTTGATGCCAGTTTTCTTTTTGTAAACTGTTGTATTTTTAGACCAACAGTACAAAATAAATAGTTGGCGAAGCATATGCGTTTAATGCAAGATCAACAGAGATGTATTGGATAGGTCTTCACTGTACAAGGTTTGACACTAGACTCCTCAATGGCCCACAAAGTAGCTAATGACATGACGAATGTCACATGACTCAGTTCTTAAAGAGACATTGCACACAACTTCAATAACCCACATGTATGACAGTGTCAGGCTTACCACCACTTTCTCCAGGGAATTTAGGAATCGCAATAAATTATGGTCCAATGCACATCGATGAAAGAATAAAAAATCAGAAGCCTTCTAGTTAACTAGAGTCTCAGAACTATTTTCTGTCAACTGAAAAGACATAGATATGACATGCTCTTTCTCTCCACTGTATCTCTGTACCTGTAGCCTTTACTATTCGATTGCCTGGCCTTTTATAGAGTGTATACATGCCAAACATTCATGTTTTCTACATTCAGAGTTTGATCCCATGACTCTGTTTTCACAAGCTCATGAATAACAGCTGATTTAAACTTCCTGTAGAGTGACCCCACTTTCTTGGAGTTTGTTACTTTCACTCAACAAGATGGAAATTAAGTTCCAGAAAACATAGTTGAAATTAATTGAAACATAACCACATCAGAAATGAACTGAAATCATAAAAATATATAAATGAATAGAGCACATGTCAAGGGCATGAATCTCACCCGCTGTTACTGCAGCTGTCAGGTGTATGTTGGAAGGATTTGCAGGTTGATAATCAATCTGTTTAGCTGCGTTATAATGCACCCTCTTGACCATCAAGTACTGGGGTGAGACTTGAACCCAGAGCTTCTAGCTACTGTGCCAAATGACCTTGCTTTATGTAAAGTAGGAATTAATTACAATGCAGCAGGAGAAAAACAATATTTCATCCTTTTGATATATTAGAATATTTAATCTAGCTCTGCATAAAGAACTTCACATGTTAATATCCTTTAATATGTCTCATTTTGGTAAAATTAATGACAGGATACAACACTGTTGAAATGAACAATGGAAAAACAAATAACTTATAATGTAAAACATCTCACAGTAAATACTATACGTAGTTAATAGAATAGTCTGACGAAACTGCCACCCAATATGTGGCAATATGTGTAGGGGCAAGTTTGGAATTGTAAACTCATTTTACAATTTAATTCTTCTCCCTGCACTGTTTGAGGCCGGTTCAGATCATGCTCAACCTTGGCATCCTAATTAACCCTGAACTGAGCCCCTGACACCATATCATCTCCATTACCTACACTGCCTACTTTTACCTCTGTGACATTGCACATTTCCACTTCTGCCTCAGTTCATCTGCTGCTGACACCCTCATTCTTGCTTTTGTTAACCCTAAACGTGAACTAGTCTAATGCTCTCCCATTTTCTACCCTCCATAAACTCGTATTCTGACTGACACAAAATCCCGTTCACCCAACACCAATATGTTTGCAGAGCTACTTTGGCTTCCAGTGCAGCAACACCATGATTTTAAAATTCTCATCCTTGTTGACACATCCCTCCCTGGCCTCATTGCTCCCTATCTCTGTGACCCCATCCAACTCTCGAACCATCCAAGATTTCTGTGCTCCTCCAATTCTGACATTGCCCACCCCTGAGATCACTTCATCATTTGCCTTCACCATCAACTGCTTGGCCCCGAAACTTGGAAATGGCCTTTTGTTAAAGTCCTATTTTTTCTCTGTGTAAATGAATGAATTTTGAGTGGATTCAACTGGGTCGTTAACCCTATCCTTTACTTTGAAACTCCTTTTTGAATCAGATTTTGCAAGATCACCTCCCATTAATTGTCAGTCTTTTTTAATGTAAGTTGGCTGAAGACTTATGCACTTGAGTTCAATAAAGCAAAACTACACTGTGCAATTGCGGCGCAAAGAAAGAAGCTTCTATGCCTGCTCTTTTAAATTAAACATTGACGTGTTTTAAATTGGTTCATTAAATAATGAATTTATGCAAATACAATAATATGCTTATGTAGTAATTATGCACAGCATGATTTCACGTCAGAAGCCTATAACAGTTTTTCTTTTTGAATGTGCTCAATTACCTAGTTTTGTTAATCATAGATATCATAGAATTTACAGTGCAGAAGGAGGCCATTCGGCCCATTGAGTCTGCACCGGCTCTTTTTTTTTTGAAAGAGCACCCTACCCAAGCCCATACCTCCACCCTATCCCCATAACCCAGTACCCCCACCCAACACAAAGGGCAATTTTGGACACTAAAGGCAATTTAGCATGGCCAATCCACCTAACCTGCACATCGTTGGACTGTGGGAGGAAACCGGAGCATCCGGAGGAAACCCACGCAGGCACGGGGAGAATGTGTAGACTCTGCACAGACAGTGACCCAAGCCAGGAATCGAACTTGGGACCCTGGAGTTGTGTAGCAATTGTGCTAACCACTATGCTACCGTACTGCCCATAAAATAAAATAACTGCCATTAAATAACTGGACTATTCATATTAGGTTTTTGTCTGGATCCTGCTGAGTATACTTGTTGGACTCCTATGGGGATAATGCAGGAAAGTGACTTTGAAGTAGATCAGCTATGATCTAGTCGTATGGGGGAGCAGGTAGAGGAGGCTGAATGGCCTACTCCAGCTCCTATTTCTTATGTTCCTATGTTCTCTGTGGCAACAGTTTGAGACTAAACCAGTCTGTTTGCCATTTTAGTGTTGCATTTGACCCTGCGATGAGCTCTTGACCACCTATTAATAATAATCCTTTATTGTCACAAGTATGAAGTTATTGTGGAAAAACCCCTAGTCGCCACATTCCGGTGCCTGTTCGGGTAAGCTGGTACGGGAATTGAGCCCGCGCTGCTGGCCTTGTTCTGCTTTTTGCACCATTATTGAGGCTGCCTATTTCCAATTCCGTAACATCGCCCAACTTCGTCCCTGACTTGGCTCGGCTGCTGCTGAAACCCTCAATCATGCCCTTGTTATCGCTAACCTTGACTATTCCAATGTACTCCTCGCAGTTGGCCCACATTCTACACTACATAAACTTGAGGCCATCCAAAACTTTGCTACTCATGTCTTAACTTGCACCGGGTCGTCTTCTATTATAACCTGTATGCTCACTGGCCTACATTGGCATCCGGTCAAGCAGTGTCCTCATTTGAAAATTCTCTTCCTCATTTTCAAATCCCTCCATGGCCTCACCCGTCCCTATCTCAGTACCCTCCTCCAAACCCACATCCCTGCTAGATTTCTGCCCTCCTCTTTCTGGCTTCTTGAGCACGTCAACGAAGTTTGAATATTTTGTAAGGGGGTTGGTAACCCAGTAACCCCATCTAAACGTTTTGAACACTAAGGGCAATTTAGCACGGGCAATCCACCTAACCTACACATCTTTGGACTGTGGGAGGAAACCGGAGTACCCGGAGGAAACCAATGCAGACATGGGGAGAACGTGCAGACTCCGCACACCAAGCCTGGAATGGAACCTGGGACCCTGGAGCTGTGAAGCAATAGTGCTAACCACTGTGCTACCATGCCGCCCCCTTGAAATACCTTAAGGTGTTTCATTACATTGAATGTAAGTTGTGGCTATTCCTTGTCCAAACGACTCTGTTTCTCTATTAAGATCTTTTATTAAAATCCACCTCTTAGATCAAGTTTGTGATTGTTCCTCCCAATATCATCATGTTTAGTTTGGGGTCCAGTTTTGATGATTCTGGCTCTGCGAAGTGCATAATGATGGTTTTCTATGTTAAAGGTTCTCTATAAATCCAGGCTGTTATAGAAATAGAAGGTTGTGGTATGTAAAATTATTGCTGAATTAGAGGATTCAGGTAGAATTCAGAAACTGCTTGAAGTTTGATCTTGTGGCGTTTTCTGCCGGTATTCGTATAAACTCCTCAGTTACAAAGGTAGGACTTGCAATCCCCTAGCAAGCTTCCCCAGGGGCTCGGCCTCTAATTTAACTGGGGAGGAGTTTCTAATTGTTCTCCTCAGCAGAGGCCATTAGAAAACTCGTCTAATCTCCTGTCTGGAACCGATTATTATAAAATTCAGGCCTGTGAAGTTTGTTTATAGGGGTGATTACAGCCAGAATTGTTATATTACTCAGTTTTATCACTTGCAACTGCAAGAAAACAGGTTTCCTGTTTTGTGCAAATTGTTTCCAGCTGGTGTAGCATTTTTATTGGCCTCTGGCTCAATGACAGGCAGGAGTTTTATTAACCAATCAGAGTGTGCTTCTGCCATTCTCAAATAGGGAATAGATTGCAGCTGTGTGTTAATGATATTGAAATGAGATTAGTTGCCTGCAGGCTCCTGACAGACTGCTGCTGTGAATGTAATTTAGAGGAAATGAGGAAAAAAAGATCCTGCTGCAGAAAACTATCCTCGCCTACCCTAAAGACTGGATAGCAACATAAGCCCAGATTTTGCTTGAAAAAAAATAATGAACCTAATTTGCTGGGCAAATAGGTAGAAATTTTCCTGAAATCTTCAGTTCAATTCACAAATATCTTGCCGGAGAGAGAAAGTTGATGATGGCAGGGAGAGAGCAACAGGGCATCTGGCGAACAATAGAATCGACGGCATATCTACTTAACCATAGAGACTGAAGGAGCGAGAAAATATGCAGAGCAAGGATTGAGGAAACAAAAGAGAGTGTGCATGGGATTGGATAGAGAGAGAGGCGTGGGGAGTGGCAGCAGAGGGGATCGGAAAGGAATAATGTGACTTTTAAAAAAACAAATCAAGTTTGGCATTTTGAAAATCTTCAATAATTTACTTCTTGAGGGAATGAGACTACATTTTCTGGGCCAGAGAGTTTGACTGGAGGTATTTAATGATTATTACCGTGTGTTGAGTTTAATAGCCAATTACTGTGCAAATGCAGCAACTTCATGAAAATCAAAGGGCGTTCAAGGACAAGGTGCCATTTGTGCAAAACTAACAACAGAGCGACACAAATTGCCAGCAACTCATGGCGTCACAATTCACAGAGCATGTTTTCCTTGCCACACATTGCTGGCTGATTTGCCCATAGTGGCGTTTGTTGGTCATGCTATTATTTCCTTCGGCAAGTGCTGGTCCATTATGTGCATTTTTCAATATGTATTTGGAAAATGTTTCACTCAAAATGTGTTAGAAAATCCTGATTAATTTATAGTTTGATCTGGGCAGCAGGGTGGCCTAGTGGTTAGCACAACCGCCTCACGGCGCTGAGGTCCCAGGTTCGATCCCGGCTCTAGGTCACTGTCTGTGTGGAGTTTGCACATTCTCCCCGTGTTTGCGTGGGTTTCGCCCCCACAACCCAAAAATGTGCAGAGTAGGTGGATTGGCCACGCTAAATTGCCCCTTAATTGGAAAAAATAATTGGGTAATCTAAATTTAAAAAAAAAAAAAAAATTTATAGTTTGATCAAAATTCAAATCAAAATTAAGATATCTAAGATTATAATTTCCATGGCGCTCTCCCAATCTTCTGTCACAACTTCGGAGGGAGATGGATGGAACCCTTGAAGTCAAGAAGTAAATAGCAAAATAAAGTAGATTCCCCCTACGACTAGCATAGCTGGGAATGACAGCTTGTCATGTGGAAAAGTCTAGGTGTAAAAAATGTTTGCACAAGCACACAGGTCAAAGGATATTTGAAGCAGCCTGTCTTTAGTTTTCCGAATCTATTTTCTCCATTCCCCTGCTTCCTGTAATTCTTTCCCAGAACGACTGTAAGAAAAGGGAGGGAGGTGCTTAAAATATTCACAATCACTGGAGAAAAGGTAGTAGGCTGACAAGTCCCCTGGACCCGATGATCTGCATCTTAGAGTCATAAACAAAGTGGCTGCGGAGATAGTGGAAGCATTTGCTATAATCTTCCAAAATATCCCGGATTCCAGAAAGGTCCAGCATATTGGAACACTGCAAATATTTCCCCAGGTCCAGACTTGAAGAATCTCTTTGATCACCTCCTCCTTCTCCCTTCTAAGGGTTTTGATTTGATTTGATTTATTATTGTCACAGGTATAAGTATACAGTGAAAAGTATTGTTTCTTGCATGCTCTACAAACAATGCTTACCGTACATAGGGAAGGAAGGAGAGACTGCAGGATATAATGTTACAGTTATAGCAAGGTGTAGAGAAAAGAGCAACTTCATACGAGGTAGATCCATTCAAAAGCCTGATGGCAGTAGGGAAGAAGCTGTTCTTGAGTCGGTTGGTACGTGACCTCAAACTTTGCTATCTTTTTCCTGACGGAAGAAGGTAGAAGAAAGTATGTCCTGAGTGCGTGGGGTCCTTAATTATGCTGGCTGCCTTTCTGAGGCAGTGGAAATTATAGATAGAGTCAATGGATGGGAGGCTGGTTTGCCTGATGGACTGGGCTACATTCACGACCTTTTGTAGTTGAATGAAAAATGAATGAAAATCTTCCTGCGGTCTTAGGCAGAGCAGGCTCCATACCAAGCTGTGGTACAACCAGAAATAATGCTTTCTATGGTGCATCTGTAGAAGTTGGTGAAGGTCATAGCTGACATGCCAAATTACCTTAGTCTTCTGAGAAAGTAGAGTCATTGGTGGGCTTTCTTAACTCTAGTGTTGTCATGGGGGGACCGGGATAGGCTGTTGGTGATTTGTACACCTAAAAACTTGAAGCTCTCGACCCTTTCTACTTCATTCCCATTGATGTAGACAGGGGCATGTTCTCCACTACGCTTCCTGAAGTCGATGACAATCTCTTTCGTTTTGTTGACAGTGAGGGACAGATTCTCTATCTGATTCCTGTACTCTGTCTCGTCATTGTTGGAAATGCAACCCACTACGGTGGTGTCATCAGAAAATTTGCAAATCGAGTTGGAGGGGAATTTGGCCACACAGTCCGAGGTGTATAAGGAGTATAGTAGGGGGCTGAGGACACAGCCTTGTGGGGCACCGGTGTTGAGGATGATTGTGGAGGAGGTGTTGTTGCCTATCTTTACTGATTGTGCCTGTGGGTTAGAAAGTTTAGGATTCAGTCGCAGAGAGAGGAGCCAAGGCCAAGGCCACGGAGTTTGGAGATGAGTTTCATAGGAATGATGGTGTTGAAGGCTGAGCTGTAGTCGATAAATGGAGTCTGACATAGGTGTCTTTGTTATCTAGGTGTTCCAGGGTAGAGTGCAGGGCCATGGAGATGGCGTCTTCTCTGGACCTGTTGTAACAGTAGGCGAACTGTAGTGGATCAAGGCAATCCGGGAGGCTGGAGTTGATTTGTGCCATGACTAACCTTTTGAAGCACTTCATGATGATGGATGTCAGAGCCACTGGACGATAGTCATTAAGGCACACTGCTTGACTTTTTTTCGGTACAGGGATTATGGTCCTCTTCTTAAAGCAGACAGGGACCTCAGATTGTTGTAAGGAGAGGTTGAAGATGTCAGCGAATACCCCCGCCAGCTGATCCGCGCAAGACCCGAGTGCTCGTCCGGATACCCCATCCGGGCCAGTGGCTTTCCGTGGGTTGACCTCCGAGAAGGCTGCTCTGACGTCTGCTGTGGTGATCTCAGATACAAGTTCATCTGAGGCCTCTGGGGTGAAGGGCTCGCTCTCGCTGACCTCTTGCTCAAAGCGGGCATAGAATGCGTTGAGCTCGTTGAATGGGTGGTCTTGAGGCCCCTTGTTTCTCTCCTTCTGTCCACCCTCAGTGCTAATGCCACCAATGTTTCATCCCTCACTTTGGAACCCTCTCTGTCTGCCCTAGTATTCAATTTTCTGATGTTTTAAATTGCAGGAATTTTCTTCAGTACAGCTTTTCTCTTTAAGAAGAGGGCAGCCTGCCTTTACAAAGAAATTGTTGGCTGTACCATGTGGTTTGCAAACAATGCTGCCTGACTCCCTCTGCTGAGTGGAAAGGCAGTGTTTCGGAGAGAGGAACAGTCTGGGAACCTCACTGAAATCATTTGGATGAATCTGTTTCATCAGGTTGTTGCTGACCTTGATCTGAAAGGTGTGGGCAGGTCGAAAATCACGAATCCCCATTGGGAAAAACAGGGCTCTCGAATCCTTAGCCTTATTTTTCTGAAAAACATTTAAGTCACCATTTCCCTCAAGAACAAGGAGTGCATTTATCAGGGTGCCTAACCCAAAGCTAATGGGCAACCTAATGGTTATGGTAGCCTAATCTTTACATTCATTTTATTTATAGAGACACACATCACAAGCATGCATATGTACAACCATAACTTCAGTCTGTTTCTTTATTCAGTTAATGCCCACCATCTGCATACGGTTAAAAACAAATGCAAGTAGCATTTTGTTTTGTGTCACTAGGATTGCATTTTCTGAATGTAGAGCTGAACCCCACCTATTCTGACCCAAGATGTTCGGCTAATTTGGCAAAAGCGGAGGACTATCTAATGCCTGTAGAGCTGTTTTGGAGTTTAAATCACACAGCATCAATATGCTTCTGCTGCTTCTCCATATCTGATGAGTTTTAGACACTGACTTTCAAGGTTACCTGGAGTTTAGTATGAAGGATGTCTTCACCATTAGCAAGTCTTTCCTTCTACCAGTGAATCAGGTTGCTGAGGCTCAGGTTTAAGATTAGCAAGTCTACCAGAGGGTAATTGGCTCATTCCAATCTCCCTTTACCAACTAAGCTTTCAACACGATTCTGCTTGGGAAAATAGACACTATTTAGTCAGCTGACAAGTGGAAAATGTGGTTTTGTCCTTAATAGGAAATTAGATAGGAAAGTAAGTTGTGAGGAGGATACAAAGTGTCTGCAAAGGAATATAGATAGGTTAAATGCGTGGGCACAAAATTGCCAAATGAGAGTATGATGTGAGAAAATGTGACCTCCTTCACTTTGGTAGGAGGAATAGAAAAGAAGTATGCTATTTAGATGGAGAGAGACTGCAGAATCCTTCAATACAGAGGGATCTGTGTGTCCTTGTACACAAATCACAAAAGGTTAGCATGCAGGCACAGTAAGTATTAGGAAGTGAATTGAATGTTGGCCTTTATTGCAGGTGGGATAGAGTATAAAAGTGGGGAAGTCTTGCTAACTGTATAGGGCATTGGTGAAGCCACACTTAAGAGTACCATCTCCAGTTTTGGTCTCTGTATGTACGGAGGAATACACCTCCATTAGAAGCAGTTCAGAGAATGCTCCTGAGGCTGCTTCCTGGGTTGAAGGAGTTACCTTATGAAACATCTTACAGAGTGGATGCTGAGAGGATGTTTCCCCTTGTGGGGGAATCTAGAACTAGGGTGAAAAGTTTAAAAGTAAGTGGTCTCCTAATTAAGGCTGAGATCAGGAGGAATTTCTTCTCTGAGTATCGTTAGTCTTTACTATCCCAGAGAACAGTGGAGATGGGGGGTCATTGAATATATTGAAGACTGAGTTAGATAGATTTTTGATTTATGAGGGAGTTGAGGGTAATGTGGAGGGTTGTGACTGCAAGGGTTCTGGTTAGATCATTTGCCCCCAGTTATAGGTGCTGAAGTTAGGGGTACTGGACTGAACATCCCCCTTGTGGGGTAAGTGGCGCAGAGGGAGCACAGAAGAGAGACCATGTTGTTTGCAGAGGGAGAGGAAGGGGGAAAGGGCTCCTGACAGGAGGCGTTATCCACCCTGCATCTTCCAGGAGCATTGCCCTTGCCTTAACCTAAGCCAGGAACGCTGTTCTTTCTGCTCAAAAGACTCTTCATAGACTCAGGTGGCATGGTGGAAAGGTGGCCACCAGGGACCGGGTTCAATTCTGTTCTTGAGTGACTGTGAAGCTTGCACTTTCTTCCCGTGTCTGCGTGAGTTTACTCCAGGTTCTCTGGTTTCCTCCCACAGTCTAAAGATGTAAGGTAAAAGGTAACAGTAATGTCACCATAGTCCCAGATGAGCATAGACTACTTTTCGTATAAGGGGGAGAGCTAACTGGTGGCGATCTAACCTGAGGATCACCTCACCTCAGACGAGGGGCAAGGTTGAGAAGGCGGGGCCTTCATGAATAACCTCAGCCAGTACAGGAATTGAACCCGCACTGCTGGCCTTGCTGAAAGATGTGCAGGTTAGATGGATTGGCCATGCTAAATGCCCCATAAAGGTTGGGTGGGGATAGGGTGGAGGCATGAACCTAGGTAGCGTCCTCTTTTGGAGAGTCAGTGCAGACTCAAAGGGCTGAATGGCCTCCTACTGCATTGCAGGGATTCTCTGATTCTTCACCAACCACTTCTAGCACTAGCCGCAGCAGACCTACACTTCTCTTCAGACTGGCTTTAATCTCACATGAATTTGGGCCCTGCCCTAAGTATGCAGCCAGTCAGCAGTGTGTTTCTTGCTGGACTGCATGTCATTGTCATTTTGGGCAGCAACGTGATGTGTGTTTGCTGTCTACATCGGAATGAACAGATGTAAGTTAATCGTGCACAACGATTCCTGTATTTGTTATTGGGCCTTCTCCAATTCTCTCCCCCAGTGGGTCTACTGTTGATTGGTGTATTGAACAGCAAAACTGATCATAAAATGTGAGTGTATTGCCTGATCCAGTGGTAACAGAATTGACACGTATTAGAACCTATTAAATAGTAATTGCGCCAGATGGGAATGCACCACTTCAAAAGCAACTACTTGTCTCTCGACAACAAGCCCCAACTGATTTAAAATCATTTCCAGTATTTTCACTATACAAAGTCTTGTTTACCAATCAATGTTAAACATTGCCGATCTCCACTCCAATCCTCTATCAAATTGTTAGCACTGTTGCTTCACAGCGCCAAGTTCCGAGGTTCAATTCCCAGCTTGGGTCACTCTCTGTGCAGAGTCTGCACGTTCTCCCTGTGTCTGCGAGGGTTTCCTCCGGGTGCTCCGGTCACCTCCCACAAGTCCCGAAAGATGTGCTGTTAGGTAATTTGGACATTCTGAATTCTCCCTCAGTGTACCCAAATAAGCGCCGGAATGTGGCGACTAGGGGCTTTTTACAGTAACTTCATTGCAGTGTTAATGTGAGCCTACTTGTGACAATAAAGATTGTTATAAAAAAGTTGTTTCCAGATACTTATCTTCTGTACAATCCTGCCCATGGCCTATCTGAGGCCCTATGACCCAGCTCACTCCACAGTGCCCTTCTGAATTTGGACTATGTTGTATCCCATTCTCTTTATTCCACCATTGGTATCAAAGCTTTCTACAATGATGACTCTGCAGTCAGAATTCTCTTCCACCTTCCACCTCTCCACACTAAAATGCCTTTTAAAGTCATTCCTTCCTTTGATTACTCATCTTGACTTTCTCTGACTTTTCTGCTGGCTCCCCTGTCTGCCTCTCTTGTTAAAATATTTTTATTAACATTTTTCAATTAATAATATACAAACTAGAAAAAATAAATAGTTGTGCGGGTTCACCCCCACAACCCAAAAAGATATGCAGGGTAGGTGATTGGCCACACTAAATTGCCCCTTAATTGGAAAAAAAAGAATTGGGTACTCTAAATTAAAAAATAAATAAATAAATAAACAAATGTACATACATCAACCATGAAAAATAGAACAACCCCTCACAAAACCTAAATCCTCCCCACCCCATAAAAACTAACGACGAGCAATTCCTTGAAACAAACAATAAAAGGGCTGCCATCTCCAGAGAATCCCTCGGTTGCTCCCCACATGGTCTACTTAACTTTCTCGAGGTATAAGATCTCCATCAGATCCCCCAGCCACACCAAGCCACACCAGCAATACTGGCCTCCGGGCAATCAGCGAGGCGAAGGCCAGGACATTGGCTCTTGTGCCCGTCTGCAACTCTGGCGAGTGTGACACCCCAAAGGATAGGGCTTCAGCTCAATCTTATGAATCGCTGACATGGTGCTAAAGAAGGAGACCCAAAAATCCATATGCTTGGGACAAGACCAGAACATGTGCGCGTGGTTAGCCAGAGCCCCCTGAACAGCGCTCGCGCCTGTCGTCCATCCCTTAAAAAAAAAGCGACTCATTTTGGACTTTGCAGGTGTGCCCTTTGTCAGGTTTGAATTGAAATTGGATCAAACCAAGTCTTGTTCACGAGAACGTGGAGTTCACTTTGCAAAGGGCCTCACTCCAACCCTTATCATCCAAAATGGGCCCCAAATACCCCTGTCTGCCTCTTTGAGAGACAAAATGGAACATTTGGCCATATTGAGGGTGCCGTGTATATAATCATTGAATCCCTACTGTACAGAAGGAGGCCATTCAGCCCATCTGCACCAACCCTCTGAAAGAACGCCAGTCTCCCCCCCCCCCCCCCCCCCCCCCCACATAACCTTTGGACACTAAGGAGCAATTTTGCATGGCCAATCCACCTAACCTGCACATCTTTGGGCTTTGGGAGGAAACCGGAGCACCCGGAGGAAACCCATGCAGATACTGGTAGAATCTGCAAACTCCACACACCCAAGGTAGGAATTGAACCCGGGTCCCTGGCGCTGGGAGACAGCAGTGCTAACCACTGTATCACCTTGCCGCCCTGTAAGTGTAAGATATTGTCATAACTGATCATTTGAAAAACCTATTGAGTAAAGATCTGCGTGATTAAAACAACAATAAAATGGCTTCAGCTGGGAGACTTTTCTCACCGTGGCCTCCTTTGCTGCTTCCAGTGTTGACTGGTGAAGAATTAAAATGAGTAGCTCCTTTTGTCCTTTGAATTGCATTTCCTTTGAGCAATCCTGGCTCTTATAGTTAACATTATCCTATTTTGTGTATTGAGGCACTTTTTAATGCAATTTGTCCAACAGATGATTACTGTTGAATATTTTCTCTTTCAGATCATTTGCCTGCAGGATTTCTTTGGGGACGATGATGTCTTTGTTGCATGTGGTCCGGAAAAGTATCGCTACGCCCAGGATGACTTTTTGCTGGACAGTAGTGGTAAGAATCTGTGGCTCCTTCTGTGTATGATTCACGCTGAATCTCTCTCTTCTCCAAGTGACGTGATTTCCTTTGGCTGCATAATTATACTGATTGTTTTTTGGTTTTTTAAAAATATTTTTATTCTCCACTTTCACATTTTCTTCAGAATTTACACCCCACCAACAAACAGTAAACGGTAACGAATACAATGTCAATCCCCCTACCAACAACAACGATCCCATCTTCCCACCCCCCCCCCCCCCCCCAAACAACGGCCTGCATGACAATATAAGCATCAAATAAAACTAAACCTCCCAAGGAGGAAAAAAGGAATCAGGAATCGCCCGTGGTCACCGTTGACATATATAGTCCACACACCTCCCCTCTCCCCCGTAATATTCAATGCCATCCAATCCCCGAAAGAGTACCATGAATTGTAGAGACCCCACCCCCCTCCCAGACTCCTCCCCTCCACTTCCTCTTGTAAACTCCTCCCCCCAACCTCAGTTCCTTCCCCAAGCTTTTCACCCTGGCTAGACTCACCGAAACCTGTTCTGCCAGGCTCCGATGGCCGCAGCCCCTCCCCCCACCTCACTCCCGTTCACTAGCCGGCTTAAACCGGCCAGCATGGGGGCTCCCGCCCGGGTCTGCTTCCCCTTTGCCTGGTCCCAGGAAAACCAAGAAATCCCCTTTAGCACACAACCCCAGCATACACACCCAAGCCCCAAAGAACCATCATTGCAAATGAAAGTCCCCTCTCTTCCCTTGTCCAAATATATACAGCGTTAACTCATTTAGTACATACACCAACATGCAGTGAAAAAAATAAAGTTTCATGAGGTACATCGATTCACGACCCACTCTCAGTCCCATTTTTCAATTCTGCCACAGTCTTTCTGCCTTCGTGAACTCCTCCGCCGCTTCTGCCGTCCCAAAATAAAAGTCCTTAGATTTGTCGGTCACCCTCAACTTAGCTGGATATACTATGCCGCACTGCACCTTACTGATGTGCAGTGCCTTCTTCACCCAGCTGAAGGTAGCCCGCCTCCTCGCCAGCTCCTCCGTAAAGTCCTGGTATATGCGTATACCAGCTCCAGCCCACTGCACCACCCGCTTCTGCTTTGCCCAGCTCAGGATCTTCTCCTTTGCGCTGTACCTACGGAAACACACAGTTACTACTCTTGGCGGCTCACTCGACTTTGGTATAGGCCTCCACGACCGATGAGCCCGATCCAGTTCGTATCGAGAGGGATCGTTCCCCTCTCCCAATAGCTCCGCCAACATCGTGGCAAAGTACTCCGTCATCCTCGGGCCTTCCACCCCTTCGGGCAGACCCACGATCTTCAGATTCTGCCACCTGGATCTGTTTTCCAGGTCTTCCATTTTGGCTCGCAGACCCTTGTTGGTCTCTGTCACCCTCCGCAACTCCTTCCACCATCGAGGTGAGTTGATCACTGTGCTGCGATAATGCCTCTTCCGCTTCCTTCAGTGTCTCACCTTGCTCCTGCACCTCCGCCGCTGCGCTTGATACCACCGCCCTCACCGGGGCAATCCCCTCCTCCATCAGCACTTTCAATCCCGCCCCCATCTCCTTCTTCATCGCTTCCATGTGATTTGTGAACTGTTTTTCAAGTTCCACAACCATCACTTTGGTCATTTCTTCTGCTGAGCGATGCGGCCTCCCCGGTGCTCCAGCCTCCGCTTTCCTTACAGTTCCTGCGCTGACTTTTCCACTCACCGGCGGACTTTCATTAACCCCCTTTTTCACGTCCGTTTTTTTCCCAAGCTTGGACATTTCTCCTCCCTGTGCCTTCTTACAGCTTTTTCAGCCTCCGTTGCCCGTGGGACCGGACGTTAAAACCCCAAAATTTCTATTCCCGAGCGGGAGCCCTCCAAGGTGCTACTGCTTTCCGCCCGCCATCACCGGAAGTCATACTGATTGTTTTATTCAAAGTTCTGATAACCTGTGTGAATTGTTCCTTACAAAATTGTTACTTGCATTCGAACCAAATTACATTTATTAACTCTTAAATTCTTCAAAATCTTGCTGTTAAAACATATTCAAATGAATCCCTTTACATCTTTCACCTCAGTTTATGTCTGTCCAAAGAGTTTATTTAGACCACAGCACTTATCTTAAATTGTTTGAAGCAGGTCCCACAATAAATAACTGGTCTCTGCTGAGTCAGCTAATCTTGATGTTGGCAGCAGGTTTGTTGCCTCTATGCTGCTTGATGGAGAGGATAAGACAGCCAGGGTTCCTTGTCAAGACCTTTATCCAGAGCCCCAGCTAGAACTCTATCACATCGGATTTTCCAATTGCCATTATCTAATTTCAAATAAGTGGTTCAACAACAGTTAAAATGACACTCACCAAAATCTTAAGCCTGATTTTATGGGCTGGCATAAAGATGTCATATGAGGAACAGTTGAGGATCTGGGTCTGTACTCATTAGCTTTTAGAAGGAAGAGGGGGGATCTTTTTGAAACTTACAGGATAATGCGAGGCCTGGATAGAGTGAACGTGGAGAGGATGTTTCAACCAGTAGGAAAAACTAGATCCAGAGGGCACAATCTGGAATTTCTTCAACCAAAAGGTGGTGAATCTGTGGAACTCTTTGCCAGCTGTGGAGACCAAATCACTGAGTGCCTTTAATACAGAGATAGATAGGTTTTTGATTAATAAGGGGATATGGGGTTATGGGGAGAAGGCAGGAGAATGGGGATGAGAAGAATGTCAGCCATGATTGAATGGCGGAGCAGACTCGATGGACCGATTGGCCTAATTCTGCTCCTATGTCTTTATGGTCTTATAATGGTGGCCTAAGCCATTTTAATTCCAGGCTACATTACCATCCGGCGTAGCTGAACATCACCAGCACCTATTGGGAATGGTAAGGCCCTCAGGTTGGAGTCTCAATTCTAGCAGCAGGAAGTGGCTTCCACTGTCAGAGAACCATGGGAATGGTCTCGGAGGGGTGGTGATCTGGAGGTGAACACAAGCAACGAGATGTAGAGGGAGACACTGGGCGGAGCAGGTCCAAACTTTCCTTGTGAACCTCTGAAGAAGATTCCTGCTTTTGCTCATCCTCAAGAAAAGATAAAAGAGAAAATGAAAATTCAATTTACTTGGGTTTCTTGTGACTGCAGTCATCCTTCACTTGTGATTGCGGAGCTCGGCTGCCCTATAGTTAAATCATATTGGACAAAAGCAAAATATTACAGCTGCTGGAAATCTAAAATAAGAACAGAAAATGCTGGAAATGCTCAACAGGTCCGCACCATCTGTGCCTGAGAGAAACACAATTAATGCTTCAGGTCAATGACCTTGAATCAGAAAAGAGTCTATATCGACCTGCAACATTGAGCTGAATTTTACAGGGGTGTGTATTGCTCATCAGCGACCATCTCTTCCTTCTGCCAGAAGAAAGATCAACTTTAAGTAAGGCTTCATTCACCACAACAATAACCCACTGACGGTGGCCTTAACTACCTCAGAGTGGGCTTTCATCTCTCAGTGAAAAGAAGTCCTACCCTTGAGAGCTGCCAGCCAATTCAGTTGGCCAATAGCTTTGCAGTCCCAGCAGCATTAGAACTCACAGTAGCGACTACTGCTGGGACTGTAAGGTGGCCCACAAACAAATGTCAGGCATGCCGAATATGGTGGGTCTGAGGTTTCTTGAGCCGGGAGGGATTGGGAATCCTAGAGAGTGATGGGGGGGGGGCATGGATTTTGGAGGCCAGACAATGAGGCACAGATGGGGGGTGCAATCTTAGGGGATGCCTCTGACGCGCACAGAGCAAGGGGGGGGAGGACTGTAAAATCCCCTCATTAACTCTGTTTCCCTTCACAGATGCTGCCTGATTTGCTGAGTATTTACAATATTTTCTGTTTTCATTTAAAATCATTTTGGAGTCTGAATGATGTAATCAGATCTCCCAATATGTAACTATTGATGAGGCATCTGTGACAAGTGTGTTAGAAGCAGTGGAGTTAAATGATGGCAAGTGAGGACAGATCACAAAAACACTAACTTTGCTGGAGGTTAAAATTGGGACTCTAATGTTTTCCTTTGTAGTTAATTCAAAGTTGCTCTGCTCTGATGCGATTTAAATCTGTTTTATTGTAACAGCCTTTATTTTATATGATCTCTGAAATAAACTGACTCTTTTAACAATTTGGCTGGTAACTATTTTTGGCGTAAACTGGGTATTTTGTGACAGCTTATCAGAGCAAGAAACTGCGCTCGTTAACATCCATTTTGTGGGTGCTACAAGTGCCCTAAGAACTCCAAAAAGCATTCATGTTACACACGCAAATTTTGTGAGGTGAATCACACCAGATGCCATTTTGATGGGGGCATTAGTGTGCATACAGTCAACGTCTACTGGAGTGCACAGAGCTGAAAATCATGGCATCAATCAATATTCAACACTGATTTTGCGCCAGCTATGCTATTTGAAGCTCAGTTTTCCAACCAATGCCCCCTCTCAACTCCACACAGCGAAACATGCATTGAGCAGCAGAAAGGGTGGTCCGTCGCACTATTTAAAGACATCAAAACCACTTAAAGTTAGTTGCTGGTTGATTTCTTCGGGCTGCTGCTACAATTCTACATGTGTCTGTTGCTTTCTGGAGTAATATAAAACTCTACGAGTAACAGTGTGGCCGGTGCTAAACCAGTTCCCCCCAAACATGGGTGGACCAGTAGATATTCCCCATGGGATACAGCATGATTTGGAGATTGAACATAGACCATGCCAAAGAGGACACGCTTTAGCAGAGGGAGGAGGGGGAAATGAGTTCTCAGCAAGGGAGCATAGCCACCCAATGTGTCTAGAGAACAACCTGAGCTTCAGCAAGAATTGGGCAGGATTTACCGGCTGTTCACTATGGTAGCATAGTGGTTAGCACAGTTGCTTCACAGCTCCAGCGTCCCAGGTTCGATTCCCGGCTTGGGTCACTGTCTGTGCGCCGTTTGCACTTTCATCCCGTGTCTGCATGGGTTTCCTCAGGGTGCTCCGGTTTCCTCCCACAGTTCAAAGATGTGTAGATTAGGCGGATTGGCCTGCTAAATTGCCCTTAGTGTCAAAAATGTTTAGGTGGGGTTACTGGGTTGCGGGGATGGGGTGGAGGTGTGGGCTTAGGTAAAGTGCTCTTTCCAAGGACCGGTACAGACTTGATGGGCCGAATGGCCTTCTGCACCTTAAATTCTATGAAATTCACGCCAGTGGGAAATTCCGGTCCCACGCTAGCGCACGGGTTTCCTGGCAACGAGGGTGCTATCAACAGGAAATCAGTTGACAACGGTGAGACTGGTAGATCTCTGCGGGCTGGTGGGAAAATCTCACCCAAAGTGTGCAAAAATCTGTGCTTCAGTAAAGAGGTCTTCACTGGAATCTGCTACCTGCTGCAGCTACAACTACAATTACAAAGTATGGCAAGGGCTGCATTGCCAGTGATTTTACAATGAATTTTTAGGTGAGTACCTTCTTCCAGGTTGTAACTGGAAATATTTGCAGCATCTCTGCTGTTTGACACCCCACTGTTGTGTAAGGGAGGCCACTGAGACACCTCCACTCAATGAGAGCGAACTACATCTAATCCTCTCTTACCAGACACAAGCAGGTGGCGAGAGATTACTCTTTTGCTAAGATTTCAGGCTTCCCTGATGCCATTGACTACGCAGACATCACTTTGTGGACACCGCACATTAGTCCTTCCCTGCTCCAGAATAGAAAGAGTTTTGCTCTTTCAACATCCAGCTAGTGTGCAGTCATAAGCAGTGAGTCATGCAGACCAATGTGTGGTGTCCTGACAGCAATCATGATGACCCCATTCTGCAGAAATCTGCTGGGCTGGTTGCATTTTGAATCACCACAGGAAAACAGAGAATGGCTCCTAGGAGACTGGGGTTATCCGCAGACCACATGGCTAATGATTCAAGTGCACAACCCATGCACATGTGTGCAATATGTGTAGAATGGAAGCCATGCTGCCACCTGAAATGTAATAGCAGAGATCGCTGGGGTGCTAAAGTAATGGGTGACATTTTCTGCTCTGGAGGAGCCCTGTAATACTTGGCAGAATGGGTATCAGGATTCTTGATGGTCTGCTGCACATGGCATAATATCAGCATCATGAGGGAACAGATCTTGAACCCTGCTTTAGGACAAACTGCTGGGGAACAGAAGCATGAAGATGAGGAAAAGAAAGAGAGGCGGCAACCGAGACAGCCTCTTTGTGCCAGGCCAGAACTCACCAAAGTGCAATATCAGTAACCACAGCCTCACTTCCCATTCACCAACAGTCCCACTTTCCTCTGTCACCAACCATTGTCCTTATGGTCACAATGTAAAAATAAAGGCCATCACTAATTAAGCAATCCAAACCAAATTTAGAAATGAACTAAGGCCACATGGCATACAAAAGTAAACTATCATCACTTTCCTGTCTTCTGTGTGCCTTTGTCTATCCTAATACTGCCTAATGGCTGGTGGAAGGCTGCTGATTTTCTAAGGATAGCCTCTTAGTATGACCCCAAACAGCTCTGCATCTTGATGGTTCAGCTTCAGATTGTAGTATCTCAGCAGGGGGGCAGCAGTGGGCTGGCTGTCTAAAAGGCAATAGCAAGAGCACTGGTAGAGTGGCAAAGTGGGAGGAAGAAGCTGTCCTCCTGAGAGAAGACAACAGGTTTGTCTTCAATGAAGTTACTGCAACTCATTTGGGGTGGTGCCTTGACAATCCTGGTAATCCGTTGCAGGACTGATGCTGGACTTCATTGAACCCCTTTCTACACTATTCCACAGCCATGATGGCAGCAAACTGACCTTGCATAGCAGCGGTCTGAGCTTCCACTGCAACACTCAGTTGTTTGGTGGCTTCTATTTATGCTGCAATGGAAGCAGCAACTTTTGCCATCAGAGGATGCAACATGGCTGGGCCCACAAGTGTGCAAATGGAGTTGGCCACCGGTTCCATGCTGGAAAGGCTAGACTCCGAGCACTGCACAAGGCCCTGTGCCAAACTGATGCAGCATTTGCCCATGCTCGTTGAACTTAACCATTGGCTTTCTGATAGGATTCCCACTGCACCAAGCATTTCATTGTGCCTAACAATCAACCTACTTGCTGGAATTTTTGACGCTTGAAAAGGTCAAATTTGAATCGAGGGGAAGGATGGAGGGGTTCTACAATTCATGGGCGTTATTCATTATGGACTTCCGAGAATTGGATCACATTGAACATTAGGGGGGTTCGGGGCTGGGAGTGTTGAGGGGAGGGGGACTGTATGTGCCAATGGTGACTATGGGTGATTCCTGATTTCTTTTTATCATTTGTTTATGTTAACATGCTGTGGTTTGGTGGGAGGATGGGATTGTTGTTATTGATATGGGGATTGACATTACATTCGTTAATGATTATTATTTATTGTTGGGTGTAAATTTGGGAGAAAATGTGAAAAAGGAGGAGAATAAAAAATATTTTAAAAAACAATCAACCCGCTTTTATAAACCACTTCCCTGTTGACGTCCTCTTCTGAGTCATCTGTAGTGGATCTCCTGGGCAACCTCGCCCTCTGTCAAGTTGGCAGTACGTTATCTTTGGCTCCTGCCCAGGCTACAGGCCACTCGTATCTGGTGTCTCATCATGTACAGATCCCACCTGTGCTAGTCTTTAAATCACATGCAGTGTCAGTATTGTGTGATGGCTGCAAGAGTTCTTCATCATCACTGTCTTCTAGATCTTTCACCCTTGGTTGACCAGGTTGCACTTGGGTATCTGTAACGAGAAAAGTTATCATGAGGAGAAGGGAGAGTAAGAGGTGACTTCTCAGAGGAGGGAGTGGGAAGATGGATTAGGTGTGAGGATACTGTCACGTTCAGTGGTTTTGAGCCAAGCCGTTGCTCACGATCTCAGCAATGACTGTCCCAGTAATGGACAATGCCGTCTCCACCATGTGGGGTTAGGACATGCTGGTGCATCTGTCACCCTGTGAGCCTGATCTGTTGCCTCCAGTTGTGTGGCACATTCTTCTGCAAAAGATAAGGAAGCGTATTGTGAGTGTGTCATGAAATTGTTTGGATGTTGTGGCTATCATGCTTGAATAGTTGACAGTATATGCAAGCTGTGAGATGTTGAGTGTGAGATTTTCGGCAATGCTGTTTTTGTGAGAGTAAGGTGAAGTATGTGAATATTAGTTTTGAGACCTGCTTGATAAAGATTATTAATAGGTGAATGATGGGGTATGGTAATTTGAGCAGTACGTTAGGCTGGTACAGTTGGCAGGATATAGCATTTAAAGATGCAATCACTAAGCTTGTCAGGTAATTTAATTTCTTGACACATCCAGGTTCACGGGGCTTGACTCCGACCATTGACTGCCACAGCTGTCTGCTCCCACAACCTTTTGACCATAAGCCGTAAGTGTTTCCTGGCCTCTTCTGGTTACAGGACACCTCTCCTACTTCCCACCTCTTTCACCAAGATCTCTAGTGCAGTATTGGAATCCTTGCAGCCCACTGTCTCGCATGTTGTGCCATTCTTCATTGTTTTCAAGGTCAGATTGACTTCCTACACAATAGCCAGCACCTGCTCTAACCCCATTGCACCTCTGGTTTAAGAGATGCAGGCTACCTCTAACTGGTGCTGTGCTGCCTGCTAATGCATGGGACCAATTAACAGAGTGGTAAGTGCAGGCTGCCCGTCGCAATCATTCAAATGAGCAAGGCACCATGACGTTGATGCGCTGGCCATATTACGATCAATGGACACAGGTAAATCGCCTGATTTCAGGGGTTTTCCTATTTAGCTCTTCTGCATTTCTTGGCTAAAAGAATGATAGTACGTTTCTATTTGTGGCCTAAATTTATGTGAGTGTCAAAAGAATCCCATTAGATGAATTAAGAAGTTCATACTCATATTGAGATTCCAATACTGTGAATCATTTTACCTAGACTGCTGTAATAGCTATATAATGATAAATTATAAAGAACAGAAAAGCAGATAGAATATGAAGACAAATTCATCCTGATATCAGAAAAAGTAATAACATTTAATAAGCTTTAATATTTTTTTACCTTTGTTGATCTAATGTCACGTATCAGATTTTTTTCTACATATTTTTAAAATCCGGTAAATAGCACTGATGATCTTTGTGCTAAGATGTCAGCTGTGCTTGAGATGGTAGGAGTCTTGCTTTCAGAGTCCGAAAGTTGCTATGGATTCATGTTTCATCTCAGCACTTCACTTAGACCGTAAGAAATAGGAACAGGAGTAGGCCATTCAGCCCTTTGAGCCTGCTCTGCCATTTCAGAAGATGATGGCTGATCTCACACTGACTCAGTCCACTTTCCTGCCTTCTCTCCATAACCTTTTTTTTTTTAAATGTTTTTTTTATTGAGTTTTCATATTTTATATATGACAAATTACAAGTTATTAGAGAGAGAGAAAAAAAAAAAGGAAAACACAAAAATGTAACATGAATATTTACAGGTAAGCATCTTCATAACAATAATTGTGGCCGCCCCCTTTAGCCAGCATACATATTTTACATTCCCCAATATGGCCGAGGCACATGTTTATAGACATTTGTTTATAGTTTGGTTTTGGGCCTTGGCTTGCCATCAAACCCCCATACCGAGCCCGTAGCCCCCCCCCCCCCTCTCCCCGGCTACCTTCCCCCGATTCCCGCCCATTTTCCCCTGGTTCTTGGCCACCCGACTATTCTTCCTCATGTACGTTGGCCACAAACAGGTCCCGGAACAGTTGCATGAATGGCTCCCACGTTCTGTGGAAGCCGTCGTCCGACCCTCGGATGGCGAATTTGATTTTCTCCATTTGGAGAGATTCCGAGAGGTCGGACAGCCAGTCTGAGCTCTGGGTGGTGCTGCTGACCGCCAGCCAAACAGGATTCTACGGCGGGCGATCAGGGAGGCAAAGGCAAGGGCGTCCGCCCTCCTCCCCAGGAATAGATCTGGCTGGTCTGAAACCCCGAAGACCGCCACTATCGGGCATGGCTCCACCCTCACCCCCACCACTTTGGACATAGCCTCGAAGAAGGCTGTCCAGTACTCCACAAGTCTGGGGCACGACCAGAACATGTGGGCGTGGTTGGCCGGGCCTCTTTGGCACCGCTCACATCTGTCCTCCACCTCCGGGAAGAACCTACTCATACGGTTTCTCGTTAAGTGGGCTCTATGTACCACTTTTAGTTGCGTCAGGCTGAGCCTTGCGCACGTGGAGGTGGAGTTGACCCTATGCAGTGCTTCGCTCCAGAGTCCCCACCCTATCTCCATCCCCAGGTCGTCCTCCCATTTCCTTCTTGTTGCGTCCAGTACGGTGTCGTCCCTGTCTACCAGTCGGTCATACATGTCACTACAGTTCCCTTTCTCTAGGATACTTGCGTCCAGTAGGTCTTCCAATAGTGTCGGTCGTGGCGGTTGTGGGTACGTCCTTGTCTCCTTTCGTAGGAAGTTTTTGAGCTGCAGGTACCGTAGCTCGTTCCCCCCAGCTAGCTGAAATTTCTCTGTCAGTTCGTCCAGTGTTGCGATCCTGTCGTCCGTGTATAGGTCCCTGACTGTCAGTGTCCCCCCGTCCTGCCTCCACCTTTTGAAGGTGGCGTCGGTCAGTGCTGGTTTGAACCTATAGTTGTTGCAGATGGGAGCCTTGTCCGACATTTTGTACAGGCCAAATTGCTGCCGCAGTTGGTTCCAGGATTGGAGGGTGGCTGTCACCACTGGGCTGGTGGAGTGTTTTTTGGGTGGGGATGGGAGTGCTGCCGTGGCGAGGGCCCGGAGGGAGGTTCCCATGCAGGAGGCCTCCTCCGCACGCACCCACTCGGCTTCTGGCTCCTGGATCCATCCCCTTACTCGCTCGGCTGTTGCCGCCCAGTGGTAGAATTGTAGATTCGGGAGGGCTAGCCCCCCCCTGGATTTTGTTTTTTGTATGACCTTCTTTGGGATCCTAGCATTTTTACCCCCCCCATACGAACGCCATGATATGTTTGTCCAGCGCTTTGAAAAAGGCCTTGGGGATGTAGATCGGAATGGATCTAAACAGGAAAAGGAACCTGGGCAGTACGTTCATTTTGATCGTCTGGACTCTCCCCGCGAGGGAGAGCGGTAGTGTGTTCCATCTTTGCAGGTCCTTTTTAACTTCCTCCGTCAGGCTGGTGAGGTTCCATTTGTGGATCCCTTTCCAGTCATGGGCTATTTGGATCCCCAGGTAGCGGAATTTATTTCGGGCTTGTTTGAACGGCAGGCCCTTTAGTGCTGCCCCCCCCCCCCCCCCCCCCCCCCCCCCCCCCCCCCCCCCCCCCTTGCGGGTGTACTGGGAAGATCTCACTTTTGCTCATGTTGAGTTTGTAGCCCGAGAAGGCTCCAAACTCTTTCAGGAGCGCTATGATTCCGTCCATGCTGCTTTGTGGGTCCGAGATATAGAGGAGCAGATCATCCGCATAGAGTGAGACTCTGTGCTCTCTACCTCCCCTTCGGATCCACCTCCAATTTTTTGCTGCCCTGAGCGCGATTGCTAGCGGTTCGATTGCTAGTGCGAACAGCAGCGGGGACAGTGGGCATCCTTGTCTGGTGCCCCTGTGCAGCTGGAAGTATTGGGAGTTGGTATTGTTGGTCCGTACACTCGCCATGGGAGCGTTGTATAGGAGCTTTACCCAAGAGGTGAACCCTGTTCCAAGCCCGAACCGCTCCAGTACCTCTATGAGGTATTTCCATTTGACTCTGTCGAAGGCCTTTTCTGCGTCCAGGGAGACGATCACCTCTTGTGTTCTCTCCCCGGAGGGGGTCATTATCACGTTCAGCAGGCGCCTGATGTTCGCGGTAAGCTGTCTACCTTTGACGAAGCCCGTCTGGTCCTCTGTGACCACCTCAGGTACACAGTCTTCTAGCCTTTTGGCTAGGATTTTGGCCAGTATTTTGGCGTCTGCGTTCAGCAGAGATATGGGTCTGTATGACCCACATTCCGTTGGGTCTTTGTCTTTCTTAGGTATCAGCGAGATTGAGGCCTGTGCTAACGTGGGTGGCAGTGTGCCCCTAGCTAGCGAGTCTGTCAACATCTCCCGCAGGTGCGGGGCCAGCGCTGTCACGAATTTTTTGTAGAAGTCCGCCAGGAATCCGTCCGGTCCCGGCGCCTTCCCCGTCTGCATGGAGCTAATGCTCTCCATGATCTCTCCCAGTGCTAGTGGTGCTTCCAGATCCCATTTTCTGCCCTCTCCCACGACTGGTATGTCCAGTCCATCAAGAAACCGGTTCATCCCAGCCTTCCCCGTTGGGGGCTCCGAGGTGTATAGCTCTTAGTAGAAGGCCTTGAAGGTTTCGTTAATCCTCTCTGGTTCTGTTTCCCACGTGCCTCTGGTACCTCTGATTTGCGCAATTTCCCTGCTGGCTGCCTGCTTTCTCAGCTGGTGTGCCAACAGGCGGCTGGCTTTGTCTCCGTGTTCGTACAGGGCCCCGCGTGCCTGGCGGAGTTGGTGTACTGCTTTCCTGGTGGAGAGCAGGTCAAAGTTCCTTTGTAATTCTTTTCTCTCCGCCAGGAGCTCTACGGTCGGGGCCTCGGAGTATTTACGGTCTACCTCCAGTATGGAGTCGACCAGCTTCTGCCTAGCCACCCTTTCCTCCCTATCTCTTTGCGCTTTGTAGGCAATGATTTCCCCTCTTAGTACGGCCTTAAGCGCTTCCCAGAACGTGGAGGATGAGACCTCCCCGTTTTGGTTGTTCTCCGTGTATTCCGCTATGGCCCGCGCTATCCTTTCGCTGAAGGCCTTGTCAGCTAGTAAGGCACCGTACAGCCTCCATGTGGGGCGCTGGGCCCTTCCCGTCTCCAGCCGCACGTCCATGTAGTGTGGGGCGTGGTCTGATATTACAATTGCGGAATATTCCTCTCCATAACCTTTAATACCACTACTGATTAAAAACCTATCAATCTCAGCCTTGAAAATGTTCAAGGACCCGACCTCCACCAGCTTACTGGGGTAAAGAATTCCAAAGATTCACCAATCTTTGAGAAAATAAATTCTTCCTCAACCCCATCATAAATGATGTGGAGATGCCGGCGTTGGACTGGGGTGAGCACAGTAAGAAGTCTTACAACACCAGGTTAAAGTCCAACAGGTTTGTTTCGAATCACTAGCTTTCAGAGCACTGCTCCTTCGTCAGGTGATTCACCTGAGGAAGGAGCAGTGCTCCGAAAGCTAGTGTTTGAAACAAACATGTTGGACTTTAAGCTGGTGTTGTAAGACTTCTTGCTATCATAAATGACCACCCCCTTATTCAGTGACTATGCCCTCTGGTCCTTCACTCTCCCATGAGTGGAAACGTCCCCATAAGAATTTTATATGGGTGCGATTTAACTCACAGAAAAGTCTGTTCTGGGCGCTTTCTGATGGCACTTTTATTTAAGCCCCCAGTGGTGAATACTCCACCGAGGCCGCACTTAACACATATTCTGCTCCAATGCTGACGCCCGGATCTCTTGGCCCGCCAAAGCAATGCTCAGATCTCCCAAACTCACTCTTGGGGGTCCTCAAGCTCCCCCACACCCCACCACATACCAACAGGGTACCCCCAGGCCCGATCCCTGGCCTGGCACTCTGGCAGTGCCCCTGCCAGCTTGTCAGTACCACATGGACGCCAGGGCAGTGCCCAGGGTGGCACTGCTGGGGTGCCAGCCTAGCCCGGAGACTGACCGCCTGGGAACATCAATCTCTGGAGAGACCCCCCTAAGTGACGTTCTGCCTGGTCCCCGTTTGTGGGGAGAAGTGCTGAACGGCACGCGGCAGGGGGTCACCTCCGCGAAGCCAATAGATGTCAGGTGGCCGTTTGATCCGGCAGCAATATAGCAAGTGAGCTTTTAAGCTCTTTTAATTATGCGAGTCTGGTTCCTGTCCATTGTGGGTGGGATCCAGATCACAACCTCTCACAAGATCTCGTTAGATCCCGCAAGGTGTATTCACCATCGGGAATTAATCTATTGTTTGTTTCCCGTTCCAATTCCGGCAGGGCGCAGCTGGTAAATCATGCCCTATGTTTCAACCATATCATCTGTCGTGTTTCTGAACTCCAATAAGGACAGACCCACTCTGTTTAATCTGGTAAATTTACCCTGAAACATTAGGATAAGTCCTAAAAACCCAGGAATGCACATTATTTGATTTGAAAAGCAGCTTACTGAATTTTTGCCTAAATGTTTTTCCTGAGATTTTCTTTGAGGTAATGATTCCTTTTTTAAAAGTATATTAACGTTTTACATTTTAGAGAATGGTGCAACAAAATTATAAAATAATACATCGCCATAAGCAAGGAACAAAAAAAACAGCTCAGTATGCATGAGTATAGAGAGAGAGAAAGGATATCAGCATTATAACTGGCTTGATACAATCATTAGACGTAAGTAGGTCTCCACCAGAGACCGAGGGAGAAACATGATGCGGCCACGAGAAACACGGTAAAATGGTGCATACCCTCCCACGCTGCATCAGCCCACAATTGCTATGAGAAATCAGGATAAATTTTCCACGTCATGTTCGGGTGCGTACCAACAGACATCTCCCTCATCTCTAGCTGCACCAACAAACCACCACAGCCTCTTCTCTTCGGATACCAGACCCATCAGCATCCATGTAGGAGCCAAGCATGGATTCTTCATACCTGCCTTTACTAAAGCAAAGAAAATAAGCTAAAACTCCAGTTCTAAGGGGAATTACATATGTACCACGCAACGCAACTTAACCCCAAACTAAGGCCCAGCGCAGAACCAACATCATTCCACACTATTATTCAGAGAGAACTGGCAGCAATATGTTCGGATTATGTTCAAACCTTCACAGCCTCCCAAAAAAGGAAGAAAAAGCTCAAACTTCTAGAACTAATCCACAGGATAATAAGGGGTCAAGTCTCAAACCAGGTCCATATTTTCCTGGCGCATGCCGAGCAGCCAGCAATGAAGAAGAGAACAGGTCACTCAAACAACGAAAAGGCGCCCCACCCCCAGGGGGAACAGTCTATCTATCCACCAAGCATAGGACTCGGCTCATCCCCAGGCCCCCATGCACCGAAGAAACAAAACCCAACCGCCCACTAACTTTTTAAAAATAAATTTCGACTACCCAATTCATTTTTTCCAATGAAAGGGCAATTTAGCATGGCCAATCCACCTACCTTGCACGTCTTTGGGTTGTGGGGGCGAAAGCCACGCAGACACGGGGAGAATGTGCAAACTTCACACGGACAGTGACCCAGAGGCGGGATCAAACCTGGGGCCTCAGCGCCGTGAGGCAGCAGGGCTAACCCACTGCACCACCGTGCTGCCCAACCTTTCACTAACTTGATAGAGATTTTCGAGGAGGTCACAAAGATGATTGATGCAGGTAGGGCAGTGGATGTTGTCTATCTGGATTTCAGTAAGGCCTTTGACAAGGTCCCTCATAGCAGACTGGTACAAAAGATGAAGTCACACAGGATCAGAGGTGAGCTGGCAAGATGGATACAGAACTGGCTAGGTCATAGAAGGCAGAGAGTAGCAATGGAAGGGTGCTTTTCTGATTGGAGGGCTGTGCCTAGTGGTGTTTCACAGGGATCAGTGCTGGGACCTTTGCTGTTCGTAGTATATATAAATGATTTGGAGGAAAATGTAACTCGTCTGACTAGTAAGTTTGCAGACAACACAAAGGTTGGTAGAATTTGGCAGCACGGTAGCATTGTGGATAGCACAATTGCTTTACAGCTCCAGGATCCCAGGTTCGATTTCCGGCTTGGGTCACTGACTGTGCGGTGTCTGCACATTCTCCCCGTATGTGCGTGGGTTTCCTCCGGGTGCTCGGGTTTCCTCCCACAGTCCAAAATGTGCAGATTAGGTGGATTGGCCAGGCTAAATTGCCCTTAGTGTCCAAAATTGCCCTTAGTGGTGGGTGGGGTTACTAGGTTATGGGCATAGGGTAGAAGTGTGGACTTGAGTAGGATGCTCTTTCCAAGAGCCAGGGAACCTTCTCCAAACCATCAGACTCTATGGGCCGAGTGGCCTCCTTCTCCACTGTAAATTCTATGATTCTATGAGTGATGTGTCAACTGGCTCAGAATGACCGTCATCACAGAAAGGATACCAAATGCAATCCCTCGCCCCAACAACCCAGTTTTAACCAAAAAAAATCAAAAGAAGCTTGAGGAGCAAAGAAAGGCCTGAAGAAAAAAACACAATGGATCAAAATATGGTAGACCTATTCTTCTGGTCAGTGGTGGAGTAGGAGTGACAAGATGAGTTGGGATGCTTTGTGGTGAAGCACAATTCCAGCGAGCCATGTTCCCTTTTTATCATGAACTGGAGATGGACCCCTTGAGATCTGACACAGTTTAACTGGGGCTGGTTTAGCACACTGGACTAAATCGCTGGCTTTTAAAGCAGACCAAGGCAGGCCAGCAGCACGGTTCAATTCCCTTGCCAGCCTCCCCGAACGGGCGTCGGAATGTGGCGACTAGGGGCTTTTCACAGTAACTTCATTGAAGCCTACTTGTGACAATAAGTGATTTTCATTTCATTTTCATTTCATTCAATTTGCATCAACTGCAGCAACAGATGGCTGGACTGATTCAAGACACGGAACAGCATTGTTACCTGTGTGATAAGTGGTGACGGAGCTGCGGTTATGGCAGCAAATATGACGGATGATGAGCTCCAAAATGGTCTTGATCATGTTTTGAACAGTATGTGCCATGAAACATTTTTATCCAGATGAAACCGAACTGCTTTACCATCTTTTGCCAGACCGCTTTTCGGTGTTGAAATGTGAAGCATGTAGTGGTGGAAAGCAGAGGACGAAATGTGTCATTGCTGCGGTCTGCACCAGCATAGATGGCAATGAAACGCTTCTGCTTCTTGTGATAGGCAAGTCCAAGAAACTACATTGCTTCATGAATGTACTTTTCAAGCAGTATGAGTCTAACAAAACTGCCTGGGTGACCTCCAACTTCTTTTAATGCACCGCCCGGGCCTTTTACAAGGTCAGGCCATTGTAAGGTGTGAACAAATTGAATAAAGACTTTGAATGTGTTATTTTTGGCACAGACTGTGTTTGTAGGCATATTGGATTACATAGAGCTCCATTCCTGTGGGAACAGGGCGTCCTTGTCTATCATGAAGCTCCACTCAACACAAATTTGGAGGTGGATCCCAAGGGTCGATTCATCAAAGTTTTACTGTATTCTTTCCTTGTACAGCAAAACTGGAACTTTTGCCGCCATACTCAATGTCCATGTTTAAAAATACCACTGTCAAAGACAAATACAGAACTGCATTGTAATATAGATAATACCTATTTTACAATCAATAAAGATATGAAATCCATTATCAATAAAGTCTGAAATGCAAAGGATACAAATAATAGGGCTTCTTCTTTATTTTCAGAGTGTCGTGTGATGAAATCATCCTACTCGCGTTCTGGTAGTACCTCGCGACATTCCGGATCAAAAAGTCCTGGGCCATCTCGCCGAAGCAGGTCTCCTGCATCAGGTACAACTTTTTAAAATGGCAGCGCAATAAAAACATCCAAAAAAAGTGAAGGACTACTTTTAACAAGCCCGACTACTTTTAACAAGTCTGACTACTTTTAACTGGCCCATGAGGAAATTGTATGTGAATGAGCAGGCAGAAAGATAGCTTACCTCTGTGCACAAAAAAGACCCTTCTATTCCTAGTGTGTTATCTTGTGTTCATTTTTTGTGCCACCATTTCTGACCTTTATCCCTTACACTTCCCTCGATCTTTACATCACTTGAAAGGCTTTTGAACATTTCTCAAACATTCTAAATATGTGTTTTATATCGTCAGCTGATTGGCAGAAAGACTGTCCAAATACTACAGAATCAAGGAAGTGAATAATGACCCGTAACTTCCTCAGAGTGGCAATCTCATGGTGGATTGCCACCCTCGGCTGACTTACCCTTGCTGAAATTCTACAGCCCCTATCTCACCCAACCTTCCTCACTCAGGCTGGGTGAGACAAGGGCAGTGAAGCCCGCTCTCGGCTGCATTGGCACGGAGTAACTGGGATGCAGGGAAAAAATAAATGGCCCCCTTTTTACGGTGGAGTGGGGGGGGGGGGGGGGTTGGTATTATATGCCCCCTGGCGGGCCATGTGTGTGTGCAGGGTGTACCCTGGAAGGCTGGGTCATCACCGCCACCATCTAACTTTCAGAGTAACTATTTGGGAAAACTGGCAGAACCATGCAAAGTTAACAATTTAAATCACTTCTGTCGGATGGTTCCCAGCCCAGTGCAATTGTCTGGATGAAGTTAACACTTATGGGTAATTGCCGGGTAAACCCTTGCATGGAAACGTTCTCGAGGGATCCCCAGCACATCATTGGGATACCCCTTAAATGCGATGCTAGGAATTGAGGAAGTTATGGACCAATGTTTAATATGAATTGGTAACTTTGTTAACCCTTGGAATTGTAGAAATGATAACACTTTAGTGTTCTTTTGCCTCACTTTTTTCAGATGCACACACAGTTTCCTTTCCCAACAAGCAACGCCTTAGGGGTCATTTTAACTTTAGTCAGTGGTATAAAATGGCTGATATTGAATTAGTTGCCAATGGTACACCCGCTGCACTTTCAGTTGCAAAAGAAAATTGATTGGTTTATGGAGTGGGTGACCAATTTGATATTGCCATTTTAGACTATTGCCCTAAGTTACAATTATTCCCACTGTTTATAAGCCAGCTGCAAATATATTCTTTCCTAATGCACCAATTTAAAAAAAGGCACCTGCATGTTTGAATCTATCAATGTAGCAGAACCATGGTGTCTTTAATGTAAATAGCACTCTAAATCTTTGAATAGAAACACAATGCCTTATTTCCACATGGTTGGTTTGCAGCCACTATTAAACAATTCACCTTCAGATCTGTTTCTTCAGATTACTTGACTGTATTTCAGAAAATTGTCTCCCACACCTAGAAACACTATGGATTATGCCCTGTGTTGTCATTGTATATTTGTAATCTCTGATATGTCTTCATCTCCTTATATTAGTCTTTGTTACTCAGCTAAATGTTGTCCTTAATTGTACTAATTTTTCCTTTGTTTTTAACCCTTCTTGTGTTTTGAATTTGATACACTGTTCTATTTATGATTGTGTGGTAACATCTCTCCTTAATGTTTTTTCCTTCTGCTTGTGTGTTAACTGAATGAGTACAGTTAAAAGAGGAGGTTACTACACAGCTTATTCTCCGGTCAAATCCCCAGGTGAGCTCCTCTTTTCATACAATCCCATCTCACACTTTGTTATGATCCTCGAGGCAGGTTTGCCTGAACAACGATAATATTCACAAGGAGCTGGAGTTTCCCCTTCCAACAGCTAATTCATACCTGAAAGGAGTTGGAGTACATGTCCATGTAGTGTTGGTGTTGATACCTTCATCAACTCGACGTTACCAACTTGAAACTTGTTGCCACTATAATTACCAATGTCAGAAATGACAGCAAAGCTATTTTTTGGTGTGGTGTAAATCCCATTTGCTACTTGAAACATTCTGAGGGTGAAATTGGTTTTGGACAGTGATGTGTTGGGCAGGATGGGTCTATGTGGACTGCGTTTGATGCAGTGTAGAGAGAGACAGACTTCCAACACTTGATGAGATGCAACACAATTTTATTTAACATCTAACTATTTTACATGTTCAACTGTGGGTTGACACTATGCTGACTTGACTGGAGACCTGATGCTAGCCTAACCAGACTTACTGACTACCACATGGTGTTTGCACTGGCTATGCTCACGAGCTCTGTCTCAGAGGCTGGATCCCAGGAGAGCGGGAAAACTGGTGCTGTCTGGCTTTATAGTGGCCGTGTCCTGTCTGGTGATTGGCTGCTCTGTTCTGTGTGCTTACTGGTCATCCTGTGTGTCAATCACTGCCTGTCTGCACTTCATTATATACATAGATGTATATTATGACAGACAGTACTGCAAGAGGAATGAAAGAAAATTAGTAATTATTTAAACTCCATTGAAGTCAATGTAGAAGAAAGCAGGGCACTGTGGAAAACCGAAGGCCTTGTGCTGTGTCCCTCACGTCATAACCCAACTGCTTCTATCCATCTGCATCTTCCAAATACCAATGATTCACCACCAAGTGAGCTGTTGTCTTCTGACTGGACTTGATCCACCTGAGGCTGAGAATCATCGCAGGCCACAAAGGAGTGATCCGGTCTACTGGGGACTATGGGGGGAGGAAGGATGGCAGCGAGGGCGGAGGGTGGTTCTCAGCAGCCCTCCGTTCCTCGTGCTGGGTCCCTCGATCAGGCACTTAGTGCCTTCGGACGAAGGACCTTGGACGGAATTCTCCACTCCCGGGAAAAATTGGGAGGGCCGTTGTGAACTCGGCCGAGTTTCACAACGGCATCGGAGGCCGCTCTTCACCCCCTATTCTCCCCTCCCGGCGGGGCTAGGAGCGGTGCTCTGTAAATCTCGGCCGCGGGGGCGTCGCGCCGAGAATGACGCGGCTGGCGCGCCTAATGACGTCAGCCGCGCATGCGCAGGTTGGCAGGTTCCAACCAGCGCATGCGCGGCTGACGTCATGACGCTGACGGCACGAACCAGCGCATGCGCGGTGGCCGTCTTTCCCCTCAGCCGCCCTGCACGACGTGGCGGCTTGATCTTGCGGGGCGGTGGAGGGGAAATAGTGCATCCGATTTGGACACCGGCCTGACACAGTCGTGGTGCTCTTTCCTTTCTAGGCCACCTACAAGCCCCAAACGGGCTTCGCACTCCCGTTTCACAATGGCAGCGACCAGGTGTGTTTGCTGCCATCGTGAAACGGCCGCGAATGGCAGGCCGCTCGGCCCATCTGGGTCGGAGAATCGCCGTTCGCCGTGAAAAACGGCGAGCAGCGATTTTCTTCCGAGCTGGGGGGGGGGGAGAGAATCACAAGAGGGGTGTGAATTTTGTCGGGGGGCCCTCCCGCGATTTTCCCACGCCACGTGGAGAGCGGAGAATCTCGCCCCTTATCTTGGAGGCATAAGTATTTACTTGTCGTATTTCGTACATACGGCCCCCTCCACCCCGTCACTGGGTTAACACCAGCAACAGCACAATGCGGGCCTTAAGTGCGCATCAATGAAAGCACTGTACGTTTGTAACAAGACTTCCTTACTTTTATACTCCACCCTTCTTCTACTGAAGACCAAGGGAAGGCTTGCAGCAATATTGTGTTTTAATTTTCAATATAAAAAGAATGTTCTATTAAGATATAAAACTTTAGCAGGAAGTTGGGGCAATGGGCTTAGCACTACTTGATTTCTTTGCTGCCGACTCCAGTGAATTTTGAGTGTCTCATCCCAATTAACACCGTTTTGGTATGGTTGCAATAGCTGCACCAGGGACCCAGCTTTTGTGGGGGTAGAAAAGGTTGTTGCTTCGTCAAGCACCTGAGAAAGCAGAGCTGGCTGCTTCTAGACTGACTGAAGAGGAGAGCCAAATTGGTCATACAAATTTTACAACATGACTTATTGATGACTAGCAATTGGCTGCATTCTGTGACGGGACCTTTTAAAATAGAAATCCTGCCCTACACACAGACACAGCAACTCTACACACCAGGACTGTGCTGCCATGCTTTGTGATCAGCAATACTCATGTAAAATTTAATCAACAAAGTCACTCCATCGTTTCCTGAAATTTGAATGCAGCTGCATATATGTGAGTACCTGCGGTCAATGGCCAGCTGCCCTCCACTGCAAGTAAACATGCTGTAGGGGGCTGGAAAGTCCAGCCTTTTAGCTTTTAAATAATCAGGCTTGCCTTGACAAATTAATCTTCACTTTGAATCTTATTAAAATTCCTCTAATTTAGGAAAGAGATGGTGAGATATGGTCTGATATGTGTTAAATTAACTAGACATTTGTATGAGTAAATAGCTATTTACAACTGATTTGATCCATAAATTATTTCATAAGCACAAGATTTCTGAGTGATGCATACTGGCTTGATTATTTAAACTTTTGTTTTTATTAATTTACGGTATATGGGTGTCGCTGGCTTGGCCACCATTTATTGCCCATCCCTAATTGCCCTTGACAAGGTGGTGGTGAGCTGTCTTCTTGGGTGTCTGCAGTTCATGTGATGTGGAGGGAGGGAGTTCCAAGAGTTTGACCCAGTGACAGTGAAGGAATGGTGATATATTTCCCAGTCAGGATGGCATATCGCTTAGAGGGGAACTTCCAGGTGGAGGTGTTCACATGTATCTGCTGCCTTTGACCTTCTAGAAGGTGCTGTTTGTGGAGTCTTACTGAGTTCCTGCAGTGCATTTTGTAGATGATACACACTGCTGCCAGTGCATCGGTGGTGGAGGGAGTGAATGTTTGTAGATGGGATGCCAATCAAATAGGCTGCTTTGTCCTGGATGGTGTGAAGCTTCTTGGTGCTGCACCTATCCAGGCAAGTGGAGAGTATTCCATCACATTTGTGCCTTGTAGATGGTGGACAAGGGGAGTCAGAAAGTGAGTTACTTGCCATAGGATTCCTAGCCTCTGACCTGCTCTTGTAGCCACAGTATTTATATGACTCGTGCAGTTCAGTTTCTGGTCCATGGTAGCCCCCAACATGTTGATGGTGCGAGATTTCAGCGATGGTAATGCCATTGAATGTCATGGGCCAATGTTTAGATTCTCTCTTGTTGGAGATGGTCATTGCCTGCCACATGTGCAGCACAAATATTACTTGCTATTTGTCAGCCTAACCTTGGATAGTGTCTAGGTCTTGCTGCATTTAGACATGGACTGTTTAGTATCTGAGAAGTTGTAAATGGTGCTAAACATTGTGCACTCATTGGCGAACAGTCCCACTTTTGACCTTATGATGGAAGGAAGGTCATTGATGAAGGAGCTGAAGATGGTTAGACCGAGGACATCACCCCATGAACTCCGGCAGTAATGTCATGGAACTGAGATAATTGACCTCCAATAACCACAATAATCTTACTTTATGTTAGGCATGACTTCATCAGTGTATCAGTGTACCAACCACAGGAGAGATGTAGGAAATACACTTGATGAAGTCTAAAGTGTCATTATTTCTAACTTATGATGACCAACATATGTAACGCTATCCAATATGAAGCCCCCCCCCCCCCCAAGCCCTGTAGAAGCTGCAGTTCCCCCCCCCCCCCCCTCCCCCCCCCAAGCCTTGTAGAAGCTGCAGTTTGGTAAGAGGGAGAGAGCATGTGGCCATCTGTAAGTTGGCTATGATTGTTAAATAGTGGAATGGAGTATAACCTTCCAGTCCATTGTTTCATATACAATCTCCGTTTGTGAGCTGTGTTTTGGCCACAACCTTCCAATTGTAAAATTCCAGTTTGTGTATGGAAAGGGCTTCAATAGACCCCTTAATTGACTCAAGTGCCACTTGCGAACAGGTAAGTTTCCTGCCCCAAGCCAGGCTCCTGGAAATTAGCCCAGAGGCTGGACCAGGCCAAAGATTTTGGGCCCATCACCTCATGCCCTCCTCCAGAGCCTTAAAATTTCAGCCTGTAATGTCAAAAAAATTACTGCAAATAGATTTAACCAGCAAGAGGGGAGTCAAAAGTGATCCCCATGACATGGCCTCTTAAGGCTTAAGTAGACCTGGCGTACAACGGTTTTGGCCATCCATTGCTAGTGCCAGTTGTGGCTGAACCAAATTAAGCAATACTGAGCCTCATTCCCTTTATTCCAAAACCACCAACTACCATCATTTCAGAGAGGAAAGAGTAACTGAGTGATACCGTCAACTCCCAACCCTGACTTCAAATAGTTGGAAAACGAATGAAATCAAAAATTGGTTCAATAGTGGAACCCTTGAATAAAAATAAGAAAAGCAATGACCACGAACATGACTTTAAAAGGGTAGGTCTTGCTTATTTTAAGAAGGTGACAACACATATTGACAAATGACTTTTGATAAAGTATCACATGGCAGACTCCCTTCCAAACCAAAAGAGGGTATCAAAGATATAAGACAATAACATAGGAACATACAAATAAGGAGCAGAAGTATGCCATTCAGCCCCTCGCGCCTCCTTCATTATTTAATTGGATCGTGGCTGATCTGGTAGTAACTTTAAATCTGCATCCTGTCTAACCCCCAAGAATCTATCCACATCTGTTTTTAAAAATATTCAAAGACTCTGCTTTCATCACCTTTTCAGGAATAGAGGTCCAAAAACTCACAACCTTCTGACAGAGAAAACTGCCTCATCTCTATTTTAATTATTTCTCGAGTTTCCCACAAGAGCAATCCTCCTTTCTATATCCACCCTGTCAAGATCCCTCAAGATTTTGTTTAAATCAAGTCGCCTCTTACTTACAGCACATCACCAAACTAGTCTGTCCAACTTTTCCTCATGAAACAGCCCACCCATTCCAGGTACACCTCTGAACTGCTTCCAACACATTTACATCCTTCCTTAAATAAGGTGACCAATTCTGCACACGCTACTCCAGATATGGTCTCACAAATGTCCTGTACACTGATGTGGCACATGGTCAAATGCCTGAATAGTAATTGTCCAATGGGAAGGAAAATCCTGCATAGGAAATTGTATTTATTTCTAAGAATGAGGTCTTGATCTCATTTACATTCTTAACCTGCATGAGCGACTTGCATTTCAAAGGAATGAAACCTGATGGGTCTGCATGTTCTTGAAACTATTATATTTGTTACTTTCCAATCTTGTCAGAATTAACTTTGATGAATGGAGTTTGGGCCGTCAAATTTAAGATGATGAGAGCCATATAAGGACAATTCAAATGTGTTTTGAATCTGAATGTATTGGGTTTTGATATTTGAAACTTGGTTGAATTGAACCAACTGAGGAAAACAAAAGGATCAGATTAAATTCTGCTTCTGCACTGAAGGCAAGGTTTGCTTAGAGTCAGAGCTGTAAATACATTGCTTGTGAACTGTACAACCAAGGTGTTGATTTATATCACCGGTTCAGTGTTCACAGCTGCTTTCTCAGCTCCATCTGGGAAACAGTTTGATTAGATAACTTGTTGCGAGGGACTTAATTGAACAGTTTGGATGTGTTCACACAGTGGGTGACACCATGGCTGCCTTTGATTGGACTCCATATATTGGACAATTAGCATTATCAACAGTGAGGGCATGCTGTCGGGGGAAATGCAGCTGGCCAGCAAGGAAAGGAACAACAAAGAGTGGTCAAGGTCACAGGATATCCACCTCACAGAACGTACAGATCACAGCTCAGCTTTTTAAACCTATCAGAGGAGCAGTATTTCCAAAGACTGAGATTATCATGTCAGGTGTTTTAGATCCTTGCAGCCACTTAGAAGACCTGTTTCCTACTGGACCTAATGGACACACATTACCAGTGACTCTGAATGTGAGAACTGTTTTGTTATGCTCTTGACGTAGCATACGCTGCTTCCTTGATGTGCACTCTGACAAAGGAAGGTTCAGACTTGGAGATAGCTTTAGCACATTTATTAAACTGTTAATGATTCTCCTACTTGGATTCGACTCTCCTGTTAATCCTGCTCTCGCTACTCAGACTGACGAACCAGTCTTCTACAATCCACGTGGTGGGTGTGATGTGTTTCAAATCAACCCTGTGGACTCACTGAGTGTCTCCACGGGAAAAAGGAAGATCATGTGTGCTGTGTCCTTTTATATGGGTTGGTGTAATGCCCCCCTGTGGTAGTGTCACCTCTGTATGTGTCGTGAATGCCCATTGGTCGTGTCCTATCTTACTGACCTATTGGTTGAGTGTCTGTGTGTCATGTCTCTGGTACTCCCTCTAGTGTCTAGCTAATCCACGTGTATTTACATTAACCCCTTGTGTATTTACAGTGATGCATATCACCGCATCCCCCTTTTTTTCATGTTACATATTTTCTGCACAGTATTAAAGAAAATTGAACAAGAACAGGTAGATAAGTGATGCTCTGTACACATCATGATAACAGTGATCATTAAACAATAAGTCCAAATCATATGCATGAGTCCAAAATTCATTAAATATTATGGTCGAGTGTCTTTCTTGTTTGGTTGGTGATGTTGATGGTGGCATGTCCTTGTGGAAGCCATCAGTGGTCAAATCACTTCATTGTCACTTCGATGCTTGTGGTGGCGATATATGCAATCTGTGTTGTCCTGCAATGGTATGTCATTGTACTGAGCTGAGCAGTAACAGTGTCCCTCATGGGCAGAGTTGTACCATGTTGTACCAGTCGTAGTTCCAGTGGTGTTGTTTTTGTTGTGCTTGTTGTCGACGTTGTTGCCTTTGGTACGCTTCTTGTTCTTGTCTTTGATGTGGTTGTCATAGGTTGTGTTGTTGTGATGGATGGTTTTGTTGTCGTGTTTGCTGCGCTCAAGGACCACACTCTGTGGATAAGACGAGTCCTTCACACAGTTACTCGTGTCAGCGTGCTTTGTGGCATCTGCTGTTTCCTTGAACATGCCGTCACTGAGTTTGCAGCGCTTCCCGTCTGGAGTCATGTCTGGCTTGCTTGATTCAGCTTTGGCTTGTCGATTGGATTGGATTGAATTGGATTGGATTTGTTTATTGTCATGTGTACCGAGTTACAGTGAAAAGTATTTTTCTGCAAGCAGCTCAACAGATCATTCAGTATATGGAAGAAAAGGGAATTAAACAAAATTCAAGAAAATACATGAGAATACATAATAGGACAACACAAGATATACAATGTAACTACATAAGCATTGGCATCGGGTGAAGCATACAGGGTGCAGTGTTAATGAGGTCAGTCAATAAGAGGGTCATTTAGGTGACAGTGGGGAAGAAGCTGTTTTTGAGTCTGTTCGTGCATGTTTTCAGACTTCTGTATCTCCTGCCCGATGGAAGAAGTTGGAAAAGTGAGTAAGCCAGGTGGGAGGGATCCTTGATTATGCTGCCTGCTTTCCCCCGGCAGTGGGAGGTGTAGATGGAGTCCATGGATAGGAGGCAGGTTCGTGTGATGGACTGTGCGGTATTCACGACTCTCTGAAGTTCCTTGCGGTCCTGGGCCGAGCAGTTGCCATACCAGGCTGTGATGCAGCCCGATAGGATGCTTTCTATAGTGCTCCTCATCTGGATGCTCCTCGTCTGGAGTCTGGTCTGTTTCACCTGAGTCAGTTTTGGCTTGTCGATGCTCCCCGTCTGGAGCCCTTTCAGGTCTACCTGTGTCAGCTGAGGTTTCTTGATGCTCCACGTCTCGAGTCATTTCAGGTTCACTTGAATCTTCTGAGGTTTCTTGATGCTCCACGTCTGGAGTCAAAACATTCAGGAATGCATTTACTTGTGAAGAGGCTCGAGCGAATGAGGTTTGAAGTAACGTGGTGTCACCGGAGTCACCAGTAGTCTCACTGTGATTGTCGAGTACCTCTGTACATTCTAGCTAAGGTCTGTCACGTTGCACATCTTGTATGGGAAGTGGGATGCCATCGTCACTTGTCTCACATACAGTGCGTAGAGCCTCAGTGTCTTCTTGTCGTTCACTTGAGCTGGGTAGACTGTCATCGTTGCTTTGTTGTTCACGTGAGCATGGTAGACTGTCATAATATTCTTGCTGTTCACTGGAGCATGGTAGACTGTCTTTGTCTTTCTGTTGTCCACTTGAGCGTGGCAGACTGTCATAGTCTTTCTGTTGTTCACTTGAGCGTGGCAGACTTGCATCGTCTGCTGATGGTTGCTCAGAGGAGGTTGCTAGAACCTCATGGTCTTGTTCATGCAAGGACTGCGCTCTGGAATCTTGCGTTCCTTCTATCATGGAGGCTGTCCACAAGCTCGCTGTGGAGCCTTGGACCCTTCGTGGTGCGTGGACCACTCTCTGTGTGGCAGCAGGCCGCTCTCTGTGGGCTTATACCGCTCTCTGTCTCTTGGTGTCAGGCCGCAGCATAATCCTGCACTCATGAGTCGGAATGTCATATATGCTGGGCTGAAGATTCCCCAATCCGAAGAACTCGTCGTCGGGATCTTCAATGTACAACACGTCTAGTTGCGGTGCGGATTTGGTACTGGGATAGCCACCTCCCAAGGTGAAATCTTCGTCTGAGTCGTTGTCTTCCAAGACCATATCATCACGTTTTGTGTCGGAGCTGGCATTGGGCTCGCGATGTCCAAAGAAGAATTCAAGGTCTGAGTCATAGTCATCAAGGACTGTTTCATCTCTTTGAGCGGTGCTAACTGCTTGTTTCAGGGTTCTACGGAGGTTACTTTCAGCTACTGGTCGAATTTCAGGCATTGTGCTGTCGTTCCAGGTGAAAGAATCTGGTTTTGAGGCTTTAAAAAAAAAATTTCTTGTATTGGGACATTTCCCCTTTCAGTGGGCGTAGTCCGAAGCAAGTGACGTAGGTCATAGGAAGCAATTGCGCATATCGCTGTTCCTTTACTTGGGGATTTCTTCACAATTGCGCATGTGCGGCTTCTCACGCACACGCAAACGGACTTTCCCGTTCTGTGCGCTGTTCGCGCAACAGCGCATGTGCAGCACCTTAACCAAGTTGACTGCAATTCAAAACTGCCGTTTTCTTCAATGGAAAGCCTACCTTCGCCTTGTGGTGCGTTTTGGCGCCTCTTTCACTGTTCTTTTTGTATGTTCCTCGCAGAATTCTTGGAATTTGTCCAGGACTGCCTGGAAGTCGCTCTTGTTTTGCCCTTTGAGTATTTGAAGGTCTAGAAGATTTCGGCTGCTTCTGGGCCCACGATGGTAAGTAGAAACTTTATTTTCTCTGCATCCTCCACGCCATCTAAGTCGGACGCTACCAGGGAGATCTCGAATCTCTGCCTGAATGCACGCCAGTTTTCACTGAGATTGCCGTGGTACCTAAGCTGCTGTGGAACAGGAATCTTGAACATCATCTTGCCTGGGTGCCGTTGCTGGTTGTCACTGTTTGCTGAGTTGTAACTATATGGATTTAAAAAAGTCACTCCTGGGTACCATGTTTTGTTATGCTCTTGACGTAGCATAAGCTGCTTCCTTGATGTGCACTCTGACAAAGGACGATTCAGACTTGGAGGTAGCTTTAACACATTTATTAAACTGTTAATGATTCTCCTACTTGGATTTGACTCTCCTGTTAATCCTCCTATAGCTACTCAGACTGACGAACCAGTCTGCTACAATCCACGTGGTGGGTGTGATGTGTTTCAAATCAACCCTGTGTGCTCACTGAGTGTCTCCACGGGAAAAAGGAAGATCATGTGTGCTGTGTCCTTATATATGGGTTGGTGTAATGCCCCCCTGTGGTAGTGTCACCTCTGTGTGTGTCGTGAATGCCCATTGGTCGTGTCCTATCTTACTGACCTATTGGTTGAATGTCTGTGTGTCATGTCTCTGGTGCTCCCTCTAGTGTCTAGCTAATCTATGTGTATTTACATTAACCCCTTGTGTATATACAGTGATGCATATCACCACAAGAACTACCCTCTCATTCCTTCCAAGGTGCCAGCAGAGATAGTGAGGATCTTGCAGTTGTTTGCAAATATATGCATGTAGCAAGTGGATTATTGCTAGAGCTGGGATATATGTAAACTTTCTCTGTTGTGTGAAAAGCAGAAGGAGTGTGCACCAGGATTTGCAGGGGGCCAATGACTGCACGTGCATGGCAATTTGAGCACCCACTGACCAGGAGCATTTCTCAATTTTGTTTCAATACTTAGTTGGTGTGCAACCACAAGGAAAGGTTCAAATATATCCTAAAGTGCAGCACCCAGAACGTTATGCAGTAATGCAGCTCCTAGTGTCTTATACAAGTTCAATATAACCTCCTTGCTCTTGTACTCGACTATGGTGTTAATAAAGCAGTGGAAACTGTCCTGTCACAAAATTACTTATGCACACATATACCCAGGTCCCTCTCCTTCTACACACCCTTTATTTTATATTTTCTCTCCATTTTCTTCCTACCAAAATGAATCACTTCATATTTCTCCACATTGAATTTCATCTGCTACTTGTCCGCCCATACGTCGGTAGTTATATTTGTGTTTGTGTGTGTTGGGTATAAGCTAAAGCTTAAAGTTTTAGCTTGAGCTTAATTTCTATTTCTACAGCTGTGTGTTAAGTAAACTGGAGGCTTTGTTTCACTTTGAAAGTTGCACGCATTTTAATGAGGCTTTACAGCGTTTGAAGTAGGAAGACTGTGGTTGCCGAGCAAACAGGTACAACAGAGGGACAAAATACATATTTTCATTCACTTGATAATTATGCTCTGAGGATCAGGAAACAATTTAAATCTCTCTCTAACTAATTGCTGAGAAAAATAAGTCAAGATAAGTTGCTCTAAACTTAACGTAACTGTGAATGTTGCGTGAGTTCTGGATCTCAAGGGAGATAGCAGTCAGAGATACCAAGTTACTAGCAGGGAGAGGGGACTGCAGGGAGCAGGTTCTAAAGGAAGACACTTAAGTGAAGGAACAGGAATCTGGAGCAGATCCTGTTCAGTGAATGTAAGAATGAGGAGCAGAGTAAGACTCCATGTTAAAAGACAAAGCTGCAGGAAATAAATAGAGGCTTATGAGAAGCCTGAGATCCAAGGACAGAGCCAAAGGCCTTAATTCCTGACTATGGGCCTGAGAAGCAGTGATTTCTGCTAGCAAGGTTGTGTATCTGAGAGATTGCTTGTAAAGCAAAGCTTGAATGCATGTGGCGCTCTTGGGGAGAGAAGCATCGGAAGGAGAGGTTGAAACCCTATCGGAGGATCCTTGGTGAAGACCTCAAAGAGAAAGTGTAGTATGGGGAGAATACTCCATGGTGTGTTCTTCGAGAGTAGAGATTATAAACCCTTATCTGAAAGACAAATTTCCAGTGAGACCAGTTGGATCATTGAACCAGTGAAAGATGTCGGGGGGAATTGCTCAGAAATCATAGGATTTGTTTAGTTGGCATCTGTCACTTAGTTTCAGAGTGTGAGGTGCCTGACCACAGGCCACCGGTTGGTTTACCTGGACTGTGTACATCCTCTGAACGTTGGAGTATAAAATAGATTTTGTAACTTATGAATCTGTATATATCTGTAAAAGGTATAATTGGGGTGATATAGTTCTTTCCATGTTTAATAAATATCTTATTATTTTGTTATAAGTTCATCAGCTGACGTGGGCGGCATTGTGGCACAGTGGATAGCACTGTTGCCTCACAGCACTGAGAACCCAGGTTCGATTCCGGCCCCAGGTCACTGTTTGTGTGAAGTTTGCACATTCTCTCCTTGTCTGCGTGGGTCTCACCCTCACAAACCCAAAGATGTGCAGTATCGGTAGATTGGCCATGCCAGATTTACCATTAATTGGGGAAACAAAATTGAGTACTCTAAATATATTTTTTTGAAGTTCATCAGTGACTCTGCTCGATAGCTGACCTCTACGTTTCAAAACAAACAATAAAAGTTAGGATCTATCTGAGGAGAGCGAGGCAGGGCATCGGCCACAGAGGTTGATTCCAGTGATGGGTCTGAAAATGAACCAGGGAATGCAGATGGTCAAGACTTCGAGGAGAACAGGGGCACGAGGGATGAATTGACCCAACGAATCTTCAGCAAGGCATTCAAGGCATGTCGGCCAACTGAATCAAATTGCAATGTGTAACTCGTGATCAAACTTTTTTTTTAATAAACATTTTATTGAGGTATTTTTGATTTTACAACAACGGCAAAATAAACAATGTGCATGAGTCTACAAACATATTGCAAAAAGCCTGCTTCCTCCCTTACAGGTCCCACCTTTATTAACCCCCTACTCTAAGCTAAACTAACCCCCGCCCCCCTCTTCTGCTGACGATTAATTTTCCGCGAAGAAGTCGACGAACGGCTGCCACCTCCGGGTGAACCCGAACAATGACCCTCTCAAGGCGAACTTGATTTTCTCCAAACAGAGAAAGCTAGCCATGTCCGATAGCCAAGTCTCCGATTTCAGGGGCTTTGAGTCCCTCCAAGCTAATAATATCTGTCTCAGGGCTAACAGGGAAGCAAAGGCCAGAACGTCTTCCTCCTTCTCCTCCTGGATTCCCGGATCTTCCGACACACCGCAAATCGCCACCTCCGGACTCGGTGCCACCCTTGTTTTTAACACCCTGGACATGACATCTGCAAACCCCTGCCAGAATCCCCTGAGCATTGGGCATGTCCAGAACATGGTTCGCTAGCCCCCCCGCACACCTTGTGGGGGGGCCAGCACCTATCTTCTACCCCAAAGAACCTGCTCATCCTGGCCACTGTCATGTGAGCCCGGTGAACGACCTTAAACTGTATCAGGCTGAGCCTGGCGCATGATGTGGACGCGTTGACTCTACTCAACGCATCCGCCCAGAGACCATCCTCTATCTCTCCTCCCAACTCCTCTTCCCACTTGCGCTTCAGCTCCTCAATCTGCGTGTCCTCTAACCCCATGAGTTCCTTATAGATGTCGGAGACCTACCCTTGGTGGTAGGAGCGGGAAGGTTGAAACCTGCCTACGTAGGAAGTCCCGTACCTACAAATGCCTGAATTTGTTTCCCCTCGCCAATCCAAATCTCTCCTCCAGCTCCCTCAAGCTAGGATAGCTCCCCTCCTTAAACATATCCCCCATCCTCTCAATCACTACTCTCTGCCATCTCCATAACCCCCCGTCCATCCTTCCCGGGCAAACCGGTGATTATTACAAATTGGAGACCAGACCGATGCTCCCTCCGCTCCCACATGCCTCCTCTATTGCCCCCAGACTCTCAGGGCCGCCACCACCACTGGGCTGGTGGAGTACCGTGCCGGCAGGAACGGCTGAGGTGCCATTATCAACGCCCCAAGCTGGTGCCTTTACATGAAGCCGCCTCCATACGCTCCCATGCCAACCCTCCCCCCACGACACGTTTCCTGATCATGGCTATATTCACAGCCCAATAGTAGTTACTGCAGTTTGGCAGCGCCAGCCCGCCCTCTTCCCGGCTCTGCTCAAGCATTCCCTTCTTCACTCACAGGGTCTTGCCCGCTCAGACAAAGCCCGTGATCACTTTGTTAACCCGTTTAAAAAAGGACCGTGGAATAAAGATGAGGAGACACTGAAATACAAACAGAAATCTCGGAAGGACCGTCATCTTCACCGTCCGGACCCTCCCAGCTAATGACAACGGGAGTGAGTCCCACCTTCGGAAATCTTCCTTCATTTGGTCGACTAGTCGGGCCAGGTAAACCTTGTGCAATTTTTTCCATTCCCGCACCACTTGGATGCCTAGGTACCTAAAGCTTCCCCCTACCACTCTAACGACAGTTCCCCCAGTCGCCTCTCCTGTCCCCTTGCCTGGATCGCAAACATTTCATTTTTCCCCATATTTAGTTTGTACCCCGAAAACCAGCCAAATTCCCCCAGAATCCTCATAATTCCTTCCATTCCCCCCCACTGGGTCCAACACATACAGGAACAGGTCGTCTGCATAAAGCGAGACCCTGTGTTCCACTTGAGGCTCTCAGTGCAATTGCCAACGGCTCTATAGCTAGCGCGAACAACAGTGGGGAGGGGGTGAAACCCTGTCTCGTCCCCCGATGTAGCCTAAAATAGTCCAATGATGTCCAATTCGTCTGTACACTGGCCACAGGAGCCTGATACAGCAACCTAACCCATTCAATAAAGCCCCGTCCAAATCCGAACCGTCCCAGTACCTCCCACAGGTATTCCCATTCTACTCAATCAAAAGCCTTCTCTGCGTCCATTGCGACCACTACCTCCACCTCCCTACCTTCTAGGGGCATCATGATCACATTTAGCAACCTTCTTACATTGGCCACCAACTGCCTTCCCTTAACGAACCCCATCTGGTCCTCCCCAATCACGTCTGGAACACAGTCTTCAAACCTGGAGGACAAAATTTTGGCCAGCAGTTTGGTGTCCACATTCAATAGGGATATCGGCCTGTAGGACTGATGCACTATCAATTACGACAAGGTGAGAGTAATCGAGGCTTTATTACACAGAGCCTCTCGCAGCTGCTGCCGAAATGGCCGCAGCTCGAAGACTCCACACATTTATATTCCGCCTAATGGGCGGAGCCAGCAGGCAGGGATCTACCCCCGTACCTGTAGTACAAGGGCCTTACCATAATACCCTCGTATGCAGTATACACAATACACAGTGGTGACTACCACATTCATCCCCTGTTAAAAAAGAGTCCAGCGGGGGTGGTGGAAAACTATTTACATACAGGTTGTTTACAATTTAAGAAAGAGGTTACAAATTTAGACGATCGGGCGCTTTGATCCGTTGTTGCGAGCTCCGCAGTTGTGGTGGCGATTCAGGCGTCGGTTCGGTCGTCGGTGACTCCGGGAGCATGTCGACCTCATCTTTATCCCCAGGTGGGACCAAGGGGAGGGCAGATCGTCCTGGAGCGGGGGCTGTGGTGGGGTGCGCTGGGGGGAGGGAGGGTGGCGCCGGGGCAGGGGGAGGAGGGGTGTGGGGACCCAGCTGGTGCCAGGTCCCTGAGGGAGACTGTGTCTTGGTGTCCGTCGGGATACGCTACGTAGGCGTACTGCGGGTTTGCATGGGGTAGCTGTACCCTCTCAACCAACGGGTCCGCCTTGTGGAGTCGAACGTGTCTACGGAGAAGAACGGGTCCTGGAGCTGCCAGCCACGTTGGTAGCGATACCCCGGAGGTGGACTTCCTGGGGAAGGCAAAGAGACGTTCATGGGGGGTTTCATTAGTCACAGTGCAGAGGAGCGACCGAATGGAGTGAAGGGCGTCGGGGAGGACCTCCTGCCAGCGGGAGGCCGGGTGATTTCTGGACTGTAGGGCCAGCTGTACGGCCTTCCAGACCGTCCCATTCTCCCGCTCCACCTGTCCGTTTCCCCGGGGGTTGTAGCTGGTCAGCCTGCTCGAGGCGATGCCCCTGTTGAGCAGGTACTGGCGCAGCTCATCGTTCATAAATGAGGATCCCCGGTCGCTGTGGATGTAGGCGGGGGAACCGAACAGAGCGAAGATGGTGTTGAGGGCTTTGATGACGGTGTCAGATGTCATGTCGGGGCATGGGATGGCGAAGGGGAATCTGGAATATTCGTCGACCACAGTGAGAAAGTACGTTTTGCGGTCGGTGGAGGGGAGGGGCACTTTGAAGTCCACGCTGAGGCGTTCAAAGGGCAGGAGGCCTTCACCAGGTGCGCACGGTCTGGCCGGTTGAAGTGCGATTTACACTCCGCACAGACCTGGCAGTCTCTGGTGATAGCCCTGACTTCCTCGATGGAGTAGGGCAGATTGTGGGCCTTTATGAAGTGATAAAAGCGGGTAACCCCTGGGTGACAGAGATCATCGTGCAGGGTGCAGAGTCGGTCCACTTGTGCGCTGGCACATATACCTCGGGGAAGGGCATCGGAGGACTCGTTGAGCTTACCGGGGCAATACAAAATCTCATAATTGTAGGTGGAGAGCTTTACCCTCCACCTCAAGATTTTATCGTTTTTGATCTTACACCGCTGTGTGTTAAACATGAAGGCAACCGACCGTTGGTCAGTGAGGAGAGTGAATCTCCTGCCAGCCAGGTAATGCCTCCAATGCCGCACAGCTTCAACGATCGCTTGGGCCTCCTTTTCAACAGAGGAGTGCCGAATTTTGGAGGCATGGAGGGTGCGTGAAAAGAATGCCACGGGCCTGCCTGCCGGGTTGAGGGTGGCGGCCAGAGCGACGTCTGATGCATCGCTCTCCACTTGGAAGTGGACCGCGTGCATCGCGACCGTGGCGATGGCGGGCTTCATATGGTTGAAGGCCTGGTGAGCCTCAGACGTCAGGGGAAAATCTGGAGTGGATGAGTGGACGGGCCATGTCCGCATAGTTAGGGACCCACTGGGCGTAGTACAAGAAAAACCCAGGCATTGTTTGAGGGCCTTGGGGCAGTGGGGGAGGGGGAGTTCCATGAGGGGGTGCATGCGATTGAGGTCGGGCCCTAGAACTCCTGAACAACATAGCCGAGGATGGCTAATCGGTCCATGGTGAACACGCACTTCTCCCTGTAGGTTAGGTTGAAGAGTTTGGCGGTGTGGAGGAATTTGGAAAGGTTAGCGTCATGGTCCTGCTGGTCGTGGCCACATATGGTGACGTTATCGAGGTACGGGAAGGTGGCCCGCAGTCCGTACCGGTCAACCATTCGGTCCATCTCCCGTTGGAAGACCGAGACCCCGTTAGTGACGCTGAAGGGAACCCTAAGGAAGTGGTAAAGGCGGCCGTCTGCCTCAAATGCAGTGTACTGGCGGTCCGCCTTGCGAATGGGGAGCTGGTGGTAGGCAGATTTCAGGTCCACTGTCGGGAAGACCTGGTACTGTGCAATCTGATTGACCATATCAGATATGCTTGGGAGGGGGTATGCGTCGAGCTGCTTGTACCGATTGATGGTCAACGACCATCCTGATTTTCTCCGCAGTTTTCACCACTACCACTTGGGCTCTCCAGGGGCTGTTGCTGGCCTCGATAATACCTTCCCGCAGCAGCCGCTGGACCTCAGACCTGATGAAGGTCCTGATCTGGGCACCGTATCGTCTGCTCCTGGTGGCGACGGGTTTGCAATCCGGGGTGAGGTTTGCAAACAGGGAAGGTGGGTCGACCTTAAGGGTCGTGAGGCCGCATACAGTGAGGGATGGTAGGGGCCCGCCAAATTTCAGGATTAGGCTCTGGAGGTTGCACTGGAAGTCCATGCCGAGAAGCAAGGCAGCGCAGAGGTTGGGGAGGACGTAGAGCTGGAAGCCACTGAACTCTACGCCCTGAATGGTGAGGGTGGCGGTGCGGTACCCCCCGGATCGCCACGGAGTGGGATCCGGAGGCCAGGGAGATTCCCTGGTTGGTGGGGTGCACTGTGAGGGAGAAGCGCCTTACCATATTGGAGTGGATGAAGCTCTCAGTGCTCCCGGAGTCCAGAAGGCAGGATATATTGTGCCCGACGACCTTCACTGCCGTCGACGCGGTCACGAGGTTGTGCGGTTGGAACTGGTTGATCGTGATGGAGGCCAGACCGTGGCTGGTCGGCGGCGGTTGCAGGCGATGAGCGGCCCAATGAGGTGCCCGATGAGCAGGGGTCCTGAGGTGGGGAAGATGGCGGCGCCCACGAGCCGCCTGTGTCCTGAGGCAGGCAAAATGGCGCCCACGGGCCGCATGTGTTGTGAGGCGAGCAAGGTGGCGATCAAGATGGCGGCGCCCACGGGCCGCACGTGTTGTGAGGGGAGCAAGATGGCAGCGCCCTCGGGCCGCAAGTGGTCTGAGGCGAGGAAGATGGCAGCACCCGCGGGTCGCACATGGGGAGTGCCGGGGCAATAGCGGTGACCGAGCGGGCCTGGCACACAGCAGTGAAATGTCCTTTCTTCTCGCAGGCCTTGCAGTGCTCCGTGCTGGGAGGGCTGTCCGCAGAAGTAGCACTTGGGCCCCCTGGGGTTGTTTAGCTGCTGCGCAGCGCAGGCCTGGGGTTGACTGGGGAAGGTCGCTGGTGGGGTGCACGGTGGGCTGTTCGCTGGCAGGGTCCACGATGCGCAGGAGGGATGGGCCGTGCGATCAGGGGCATACGCCTGTATATTATGTGAGGCGACTGTGAGCGAGAGCGCTAGTTTCTTGGTCGCCGCGAGGTCGAGGGTAGCCCCTTCTAAAAGTCGCTGGCAGATGTAGGCTGAACCTATGCCTGTAACGAACGTGTCTCTTTTTTTAAAAAAAATAAATTTTATTGAGATTTTCAAAAACATATCAAAAACAGAAAATAACAACAAGAAAACAGTATTAACAGCAACAAAAAGAAAAACACACTAACCCCCAAAACCAACCCCCCCCCCCCCCCCCCAGTAACTACAAAAAGAAGAGATAGATAACCACCCGGCATATTCAATAGACACATATACACATTTCTCCCTTCCCCCGAAACAAACACCCCACCCCCCTCCTCTCACCCCCTCCCGCCCCCAGGGTTGCTGCTGCTGCCGGCCTATTTTCCTACCGTTCTGCCAGGAAGTCCAGGAAAGGCTGCCACCGCCTAAAGAACCCCTGTACTGATCCCCTCAGGGCAAATTTCACCTTTTCCAATTTGATGAACCCCGCCATATCATTGATCCAGGCCTCCACGCTTGGGGGCCTCGCATCCTTCCATTGAAGCAAGATCCTCCGCCGGGCTACTAGGGATGCAAAGGCCAGAACACCAGCCTCTTTCGCCTCCTGCACTCCCGGCTCCACTGCAACCCCACAAATTGCGAGTCCCCAGCCTGGCTTGACCCTGGATCCTACCGTCCTTGCTACCCCCTTCCAAAACTCCCCCAGCGCTGGGCATGCCCAGAACATATGGGCGTCGTTCGCTGGGCTCCCCGAGCACCTAGCACACCTGTCTTCGCCCCCGGAAATCCTACTCATCCTCGTCCCAGTCATGTGGGCCCTGTGCAGCACCTTGAACTGTATGAGGCTAAGCCTCGCACAGGAAGAGGAGGAATTCACTCTTTCCAGGGCATCCGCCCACGTCCCCTCCTCAATCTCCTCACCCAGCTCCTCCTCCCATTTATCCTTCAGCTCCTCCACCGAGGCCTCATCCACCTCCTGCATGACGTGGTACACGTCCGAAATCCTCCCCCCTCCAACCCACACCCCCGAGAGCACCCTGTCCCGTACCCCACGTGGGGGCAGCAGATTGAACCCCTCCACCTGCCGCCTGGCAAACGCCCTAACCTGCATGTACCTAAACATGTTCCCCGGGGGGAGCCCAAACTTCCCCTCTAACTCACCCATACTCGCAAACCTCCCATCCACAAACAGGTCCCTCAACCTCCTAATACCTACCCTGTGCCAGCCCAGAAACCCGCCATCAATTCTCCCTGGAACAAACCGGTGGTTCCCCCGTATCGGGGACTCCATTGAGCCCCCTACCTCCCCCCTATGCCGTCTCCATTGTCCCCACATTTTGAGGGTGGCCGCCGCCACCGGGCTCGTAGTATACCTCGTTGGAGGGAGCGGCAACGGCGCCGTTACCAGCGCCTCCAGGCTCGTGTCCACGCAGGACGCCATCTCCATCCTCTTCCATGCTGCCCCTGCCCCGTCCATTACCCACTTACGCACCATCACAGCGTTGGCAGCCCAATAGTACCCACAGAGGTTGGGCAACGCCAGCCCCCCCTATCCCTGCCCCGCTTCAAAAACACCCTTCTCACCCTCGGGGTCCCGTGCGCCCATACACATCCCGTAATACTCCTGTTAACCCTCCTAAAAAAGGCCTTCGGGATAAGGATGGGGAGGCACTGGAACAGGAACAAAAACCTTGGGAGCACCGTCATCTTGACGGTCTGCACCCTGCCCGCCAGCGACAGCGGCAACATGTCCCATCTTTTGAACTCCTCCTCCATTTGCTCCGCCAGCCTAGTGAGGTTAAGCTTGTGAAAGGCCCCCCAGCTCCTAGCCACCTGGACTCCCAGGTACCGAAAGCTCCTCCCCGCCCTTTTCAGCAGGAGCCTACCAATCCCTTCCTCTTGACCCTCCGGGTGCGCGATGAACAGCTCACTCTTACCCAGGTTGAGCTTGTACCCAGAAAAGCCCCCAAATTCCCTAAGGATCTGCATCACCTCCGGCATTCCCCCCACTGGGTCCGCCACATAAAGCAACAAGTCATCTGCGTATAATGACACTCGGTGCTCCTCCCCACCCCGCACCAGACCCCTCCCTTTCCTCGACTCCCTCAACGCCGTGGCCAGGGGCTCAATTGCCAACGCAAAGAGCAAAGGGGACAGGGGACACCCCTGCCTTGTCCCCCGGTACAACCGAAAGTACTCCGATCTCCTCCTATTCGTGGCTACGCTCGCCATCGGGGCCTCATATAACAGGCTCACACAACTGACAAACCCCTCCCCGAACCCAAACGTTTCCAGCACCTCCCACAAGTACCCCAACGAATGCGTCTCTAAGTAGCAGGTCAGAATGTTCAGCGCCGAATCGCAGTCTCTCACCAGGAGTTGCAGGGCCAGAAATCTTCCACAGACTCGCCGGTGAGTTGATGCCACGAGGAGAGGAGGTGCCTGGCGTAGATTTTGTTGGTCTGCTGAGTGTAGTTCTCCTTCAGTAGCGCCATGGCCTCAGCGTAGATCGGCGCGTCCTGGATGAGGGGAAAGATGTCGGAGCTCAGCCGCGTGTAAAGGATCTGGAGCTTCTGTGTCTCTGAGGGTGGTTCAGTCGCAGATCCGATGTATGCCTCGAAGCAGGCTAGCCAGTGTGCGAAGGCCGACTTGGCGTTGTCTGCTTGAGGGTGCAGCTGCAGACGATCAGGCTTGATGCAGAGATCCATTGTTTTAAAATCTCCTCGTAATAAATTGATGCACTATCAATTACGACGAGACGAGAGTAGAGAGTAATCGAGGCTTTATTACGCAGAGATGTGGAGCCTCCCGCAGCTGCTGCCGAAATGGCTGCAGCTCGGAGAGCCCACACATTTATACTCCGCCCACTGGGCGGAGCTAGCAGGCAGGGATCTACCCCCGTACCTGTAGTAGAGGGGCCTTACCGTAATACCCTTGTATGCAGTATACACAATACAATACTACCACAAGGACCCACACAGCTCCGGATCCTTGTCCTGCTTCAGGATCAGCGAGATTGTGGCCTGTGACATCGTCGGGGGAAGCACCTCTCCCTCCCTTGCCTCATTGAATGTCCTCATCAACAGCGGCCCCAATACCCTTGAGAACTTGTTATAGAACTCCACTGGGTACCCATCCTGCCCCAGGGCTTTACCCGACTGCATGGCCTTCAGTCCCTCCGCTATCTCTTCGATCCCGATCAGGGCCGCCAGCCCTTCTACCAGCTCCCTGTCCACCTTTGGGAAATTCAGCCCCCCTTGGAAGTGCCTCATCCCCTCCAGCTCAGGATGGGGTTCTGACCCGTACAGCCTATTATAAAACTCCTTAAACACCTTATTCACCCCTGCTAAGTCTCGAGCCAGGTTCCCGTCTCCATCCTTTACTTTCCCTATCTCCCTGGCTGCCTCCCTCTTTCTGAGCAGCTGTGCAAGCATTCTGTTGGCCTTCTCTCCATGCTCATAAATCGCCCCCCTCGCCTTTCTCAGCTGCTCCACCGCCCTCCCTGTGGTTAACAAGCCGAACTCCGCCTGTAGCCTCCGCCGTTCCCTTAAAAGCCCTGCCACTGGGGTCTCCGCATACCTCCTGTCGACCTGTAGTAACTCCTTTACCAGTCAGTCCTTCCCTGCCCTGTCCACCTTCTCAATGTGGGCCCGTATCGAGATCAGCTCCCCTCTAACCACCGCCTTCAATGCCTCCCAGACCACCGCTGCTGAAATTTCCCCGTGTCATTGACCTCCAGGTAATTCTGAATACATTTCCTCAACCACCCACACAGCTCTTCGTCAGCTAAAAATCCCACGTCTAACTTCCAGTGCGGGCGCATGTTACCGCCTTTACTAACCTGTAGGTCAACCCAGTGCGGAGCATGGTCTGAGATTATAATCGCCGGGTACCCCGTGTCCACCACCCCCGTCAGTAAAACCCTGCTCAGAATGAGGAAATCGATCCGGGAGTACACTTTATGCACGTTTGAGTAGAAGGAGAACTTCTTCACTCTTGGCTGCCCAAATCTTCATGGGTCCACCCCCCACCCCCCTGGCTGGCACCCTGCCCGTTTTTGAGCTTGACCGGTCTAAACCAGGGTCAATAACTGTGTTGAAGTCCCCTCCCATGACCAGTTTATGCGAATCCAGGTCCGGTATCTTCCCCAGCATCCTCTTTATAAACTCCACATCATCCCAATTTGGCACATACACATTTACTAATACCACTTGCACCCCCTTCCAATTTCCCACTGACCAGAATGTACCGGCCTCCCACATCTGAAACTATTCTACCCGCCTCAAACACTCCTCGCTTGTTGATCAGGATTGTGACACCTCTGGTCTTTGAGTCCAGTCCCGAGTGAAGAACCTGTCCAACCCAACCTTTCCTTAATCTAATCTGATTAGCTACTCTAAGGTGCGTCTCCTGCAGCATTACTGCGTCCGCCTTCAGTCACCTCAGATGCGCCAACACACGTGCCCTCTTGACCGGCCCATTGAGCCCTCTTACATTCCAGGTGATCAGTTTAGTGGGGGGGGGCTCATCGTCCCCCCCCCCCCCCCCCTCGCCGATCAGCCATGCCGTCTCTTGGGCCAGTCGCCAACCCGCGCCCCGCGCCTCCACCGGCCCACCCCCAGGCAGCCTCCATCCCCGACCTCCTCTCTCTCTCTCAGCAACAGTCCCTCCCTCGTCAGCAGAACATTTTCCCCCCCTCAACCCCCGAGTAACAGCACAAAATAAATCAACCCCTTTGATAAGCCTAACATCTGCTCACCCCCCACTACAATTCCGTAAAATAGCCCGCCCAGCTAGCTTGGTGGCCTCGCCGCTGACGCCAGACATTCTCCCACCTATTGTTCTCTCTCCCCCCCGCACATACATACATATTCAAACGAAAAACAATCCCAACACAATTGCCCGACAGAGAAAAAAAAAAACAGTTGAACAAAGAAAAGATCCAGCAAAAGATCCAGCATCTAAAACTCGTAATAAAACTTAGAGTCCAACCCCAAGGCATTCTACACTTACGTGAGAAATAAGAGGATGATCAGAGTGAGAGTAGGGCCGATCAAGAATAATGGAGGGAACTTGTGTCTCAAGTCTGAGGAGATAGGGAAGGCCCTAAATAAATATTTTGCTTCAGTATTCATTAGAAAGAGGGACTTTGTTGCTCAGGAGAAGAGTGTGAACCAGGTTAATAGACTTGTACAGGTTGATATTAAGAAGGAGGATGTGCTGGAAATTTTGAAAAGCATCAGGGTAGATAAGTCCCCTGGGCCTGATGGGATATACTCAATGTTACTGGGGGAAGTGAGGGAGGAGATTGCTGCGCCGTTGGCGATGATCTTTGCGTCCTCACTCCCACTGGAGTAATAACGGATGATTGAAGGGAGGCAAATGTTGTTCCCCTGTTCAAGAAAGGGAATAGGGAAATCCCTGGGAATTACAGACCAGTCAGTCTTACGTCTGTGGTGAGCAAAATATTGGAAAGGATTTTGAGAGATAGGATTTATGATTATTTAGAAAAACATAGTTTGATTAAAGATAGTCAGCATGGCTTTGTGAGGAGCAGGTCATGCCTCCCAAGCTTCATTGAATTCTTTGAGGATGTGATGAGACACATTGATGAAGGTCAGGCAGTGGATGGGGTGTATATGTGGGCAGTGGATGGGGTGTATATGGTAGGCTCATTCAGAAAGTTAGGGGGCATGGGATACAGGGAAAATTGGCTGTCTGGATACAGAAGTGGCTAGTTGAAAGAAGACAGTGAGTGACAGTGGATGGAAAGTGTTCCGCCTGGAGGTCGGTGACTAGTGGTGTCCCGCAGGGATCTGTTCTGGACCTCTGCTCTTTGTGGATTTTAGAAATTACTTGGATGAGGAAGTGGAAGGGTGGGTCAGTAAGTTTGCTGATGACACGAAGGTTGGTGGAGTTGTAGATGGTGTCGAGGGCTGTTGCAGATTACTGAAGGACATTGACAGAGCTGGCCAATGGCACCGTGCAGCATTATCTCCTCAGCCTGCTTAGCATGCATAGACACTATGATGATAGAATTTACTAATCGTTTTCCTTCCATCTACAGGAGATAATAGAGACCTGCTGCATAGTGCCTTTGGCAAGATGTTACACAGGCTTGTAAACTATGGGCTTTGTGTGGCACAGGATTTCTGGGCTGTATGGAACATAGAACAGTGCAGCACAGTACAAGCCCTTCGGCCCACAATGTTGTGCCGCCCATTTATCCTAATCTAAGATCAGCCTAACCTATACCCCTTCAATGCAACAAAACATGCAGCCAACTCAGCCTATCGAATTGAGGAACATGTTTATGTGACTTAACATAAGAACAGCATACAAAGGTTCTGAACCCAACAGAGAATTCAAAGTTATTAATACAAATAATGTCACCCGTGACACACCCTGTTGCGCTTAAGGTGCTGAGTTTTTGTGTCCTCCTATCCCCACTGCTGGCAGTGACATTGGAGACAGCCTGCTGACTTGCTGTCGTGGTGCCTTTGGCAAGCATCCTCTAGCCACCTGTGCCTGAGTTGGCTTTCACTGGGAAGGAGCATCCAGTCCTATGATGGGCACTCCTTCGATGTTGCAGCATCATCAGATGGAGCCGCCACTGACAGAGGAACTGCTGCCCTCGTCCGGAGCAGCCTGAGAGGAGCCTGCGGAGACAACAGACAGAGGTCACAGCCAATGTGCTTGCTTGCAGGCCCAAATGCAGCTCCTGGAACCCCTGAGGGTGTCCCTGGAACAGCCTCTCCCCGAGATTTGCAACTCTCTCAATGGAGGAGACCATGCGCTTGGTGCACAGTGCAGTTCTCATGTTCTGCATGGACTGCTCAATGATAGAAGCCACTGCATGAGGACCCACATGGATCTCCTCACGGATCTCCTGGAGCATCTGCCACCTGATGGACATTTCCAGACACTCGTCATCCACCTCTGACTCAGTATAGGCCTGCTCTCCAGCTGTGCTCCCACTGTCGGTGCCCTGGGACCTCTCTGCCTCTGCCGCTTCCTCACATGAGTGTGATGTGCCCCTCACCCCATTGCACGATTTGCAGAGCCGATGACTAATGGTTGTCTGTGCTGGTGCTTGGTTCCGACAAAGGGTGTAATGCTGGTGCAGGAATATCTTCCCTGGAATTTAATAGGAGATCCTCAGGATAGCCGGCTGCTCCTGTGGATGGAAGGAAAACGGCCAGTAAATTCCATCATCATAGTGTCTACGCATGCTAAGCAGGCTGAGGAGATAATAGAGACCTGCTACATGGTGTCATGTGCCTTGGAACTTCAATGGACACTCTGGCTGCAACAACCCACTTTCAGATGACGAAAACCCATAATGTTTCCAGTACCTGTGGCACATCCATCTGTGACCAGCACTATACCTTCATTCGAGGTGCCTGCCCCACCACGACCAGAGCAACAAGCTGGCTAGTGGCGCTCCGGTTCCAGTGCATCATTTTCATGCTTTGTTAGCACAAGCAGATTTGGGACTCCCCCACCAGTTCTGTGGTGTTCTGCTACATTGTGACTTGCCTTCTCCTGACACACTAACCCGGGTGATCTCCTCTGCCGAGGCCTATTTAGGCAGGTGGAGCGGTCTTCTCTTGCCCTTCCTGCGCATGAGAAATTGCACTTGGCACTGACCCCCATCAGGATTCCCAGGTTCTCATCAGGGAAACAGGCGGCGGAGTACCCACCCGACCTGCCCACCCACCTTCCAGGGCTGAGGCCATGACTGCAGAATAAGGACAGTTATTGGAATCCATCTGGGCATCTCCCTCTGCCTCCCGCACAGCTCTTGGCAGCCTTCAGGGAGCTATCCCTTCTTAGTCACAGATTCATTGAGGTTTACAGCACTGAGAGAGGTCCTTCTGCCCATCACATCTGTGCTGACCATCAGGTCCATAACTATTTTAATTCCAATTTCCAGCACTTGGTCCATAGCCTTCTATGCAATGGCACTTCAAGTGGTTATCTACATACTTAAAAGTTGTGAGGATTCTCGCCTCTACCACCCTTTCAAACAGTGAGTTCCAGATTTCAACCACCCTGTGGGTGAAACAGTTTTCCTTATATCCTCTCTAAATCTCCTTCCCATTATCTTAAATCTATGCCACCTGGTTATTGATCCCTCACTAAGGGGAAAAGTACCTTCCTAGCCACCTTCTCTATGTCCCTCATAATGTTATACACCTCAATCAGGTCCCCCCCTCAGCCTTTCCCTCCAGGGAAAACAATCCCAGCCTATCCAGTACATGTGGCACATGCATCTGTGACCTGCACTATACCTTCATCTGAGACCTCTGCCTCACCACGACCAGAGGAGAAAGCTGAGTTGGCCAGTGGCACTCCAGTTCCAGTGCAACATTTTCTTTTTTTTTTAATATATAAATTTAGAGTACCCAATTCATTTTTTCCAATTAAGGGGCAATTTAGCGTGGCCAATCCACCTAGACTGCACATCTTTGGGTTGTGGGGGCGAAACCCACGCAAACACGGGGAGAATGTGCAAACTCCACATGGACAGTGACCCAGGGCCGGGATCGAACCTGGGACCTCAGTGCCGTGAGGCAGCAGTGCTAACCCACTGGGCCACCGTGCTGCCCAAGTGCATCATTTTCATGCTTTGTTAGCATAAGATGATTTGAGACATCCCCACCGGTTCTGTTGCGGTCTTTTACATCTCCACGCAGCGCGAACCCAACTGACAGACACGGTTCACATTGGGCGGGCCTTAATTGGCCACCCAGCGTAATGTTGCATTAACAGCATGATTTTGGCCAGGAACGCGCTTTACATCCTCTTCCGGCCGTGCAAACTTTGTGCGCACCCGAGTGTAAAATTGAGGCTTTGCTTTTATTTCCCATTGCTGAGTTCTTCATTTTGGTTGTAGTGTTGAACTACTGTGCTAAATGTATGCTCAGCACAGAAAAGGAATAAAGCAGTCGGATGAATCACAGGAAGCTAGCTGAAAAGTAATATATTTTCGATGAATGATGAGCTGTACACCCCTGGGACATGAGACGATGGGAAACAGAAGATCTTTGCCTTAAAATTCCAGTGGGTGGGAATAATTCAGTTTCTGGATTTTGGATAATATTAAATTTATTATGTTACATATGCACACGAGGAATCAACCTCCCACCTGTACCTATTGCAGCATTCTTGGACCTGCCACTTCAGTGTGGATGTCGCAATTGATTAATCACGTAGCAATGTGATGATCCACACTCTGCATTGATAATCAAAGAGTGTAAATGCCACAGTGAAAAGACTTATTGCCAGCATTCCCAACCTTTTGCCTTTTCAGAACCATTAAGCCTATTTAAGTTTATTTATGACTGTGGCTGTTTATCTGTTATTGTTGTTCCTCATTATGATGTTATAGCTCATATATATTCCAGGAACACCACAGTTACTAAACAAATTATAATGTAACATGGCAAAGCAAGGCTGTCATTAAAATCGCTAAAATGTTGCTGTATATTTGTAAACTGAAGAAACTAGATTCCCTGTTTTGGTTCTGGCTCACTGAAGCAATCAAACGTCTTCCCAATCCTTCTGATTATATTAGTGTTCGCCTGATCCAGTGACTTGGTCTGCTAGTCTGTCGTGAAGTGTGGAAAATGCTTCCACCGCACAACTTGAACCAGGAGTTAAAAGTGGTCCTTTTAACCTTTTTCATTCAGTTTGTTTCTTTACTCAAATCTGGTCAAGAAGACCCATTTGAAAATATTCTTGGCATTCGTCAGCAAGTTAAAATGATACTCTGCGCTTTTCCCCCATAAGGTTTCGGGATGTAATTACTGCATGGATTCCTCAAATTCCTGCTGTAATTTAGGAAGAGGATTAGCAGAAATCCTGGAGAAACAGCAAGAACAGTCATTTCTGTGAATTCTCTGGGGCTTCCCTCAGAGTTTCAGCACGATGTCGGCGAGGCCCTATGGAAATCCCAGCTGATTACTTTTTTAGGGGTTTTCCATTTATTTCTTTGAGTAAGACCCAACTTCTTTATTCAGCTTTTAACTGCTCACTTTAAGAAGCAGATGTTTAACATAGTGGGAAACTTTGGACTAATTTTTGCCAAATGTTTCAGCAACATTTAATCTTGAACGAAAGGATTCGAGAAAAATCAGTAACTGATACTAACTCCAACCATATTAACAACTGCCTCTGCTGCATCCCTCCTTTCTACTAGCCCACTGGGCCAATATTTCTCTTCCTCCATCCTAGCCCTGAACTTGCATCTTTCCCTAGTTTCTTTCCTACCTCCCCTTTTGCCCTTTCTGAATTCATTTTGTCCATGTGATCCACCTCCTGCTCCCTTGAATGCATTCCCATTAAACTGTGCGGAGTCTGCATGTTTTCACCTTGTCTGCGTGGGTTTCCTCCGGGTGCTCCGCTTTCCTCCCACAGTCCAAAGACATGCAGGTTAGGTGGATTGACCATGAAAAATTGCCTTTAGTGACCAAAAAGGTTAGATGGGGTTATTGGGTTACGGCGATAGGGTGGAAGTGAGGGCTTAAGTGGGTCGGTGCAGACTCGATGGACTGAATGGCCTCCTTCTGCACTGTATGTTTTATGTTCTAAACTGCTGACCACCCAACCTCTGCTCCTGGTCTCCATGTTAATTGTTATTATTAATGGTTCTCTCATTTTTGGTCTTGTTCCACCGCCCCCCTTTTAAATTTGCTGTCATCACTTCTCATCAAAATCTCAACCTTTGACCCAGCACCCTCCACAGTCCTTTCCTTTCCAAAGTCCTGAAATGTGTTGCCATCTCCTAAATCTATTCCTGTCTTTCCAGAACTCCATGTTTGAGTCCATCCAATCAGGTTTAACCCCCCCCCCCCCCCCCCCCCCCCCCCACAGTACCAGAACGACTTTTATCAAAGTGACAAATTACATCCGATGTCACTGTGACAAAGATAACCTATCCCTCTTCATCCATCCCAATCAGTTTGCTGCTTTTGACATCGTTGACCACAGCATCCTCATTCCATGCCATCCAGCTAGATGGGACTGCTCTCATCTGGGTCCAATGTTATTCAACTAGTCGTAGCAGTCACTATCAGTAGCAATGACTTCTCTTCTTGCTTCCGCACTGTTACCTCCAGTGTCCATGGTCCCATTTATTTCTCATCATTGACATCACCTGAAAATGCAGTGCTAGCTTTTACTTGTACACTGACAACAACTAACTGCAACTCACCACCATATATTTCAATTCCGGGACCGATGAGGGGCTAGAACCGGGTGAAACTCCCACCTCCCGCACAGAAAATGGGTGGGCCCAGGCAGCGCATGCGCATGGCTGAGGACCTGCACCGGTTTGTTGCTCTGTTTATCTGGTTATAGATATGGAGGCCAATATGGTCGCCTTCCTTAATCCTAATTATGTTTACTTAGTGTCGCCAGGTATCTCTCGATACTGCCACAAGGTTCAACCCGAATACCGATTAAAGAACCAATACTCCAGTTAGTTCAAAGTCAATACTATTTATTTACACACACAGTAAGATCTACTCCTGCACAACAGTACTACAAACTAAACTATCTCTAACGCTAACACCTATACTTAACTTCGGGTGCCCACTTAGTCAGAGGAACAATGGCCGTTGCTCGGATCTGAGGCTGTTTGGTTCGAAGAGGTAACAGGAGAACAGCTAAGGTCGTCCGTCTGGTCGCGAGCATTGACCTTGAACTTACTTGCTTCTGGTGATGCTGGTGGACAGGTCTCTCCGCCTGAGAGCCAAGTCCAAGAGAGCAAATCTCTTGTGGGGATTCCTTCTTATACTTTGCGCGCTTTTAGGCGGGCCTTAAACTTGGTCCCAATTAATTGGGCAGTTTCTCGATCATTGTTATCGATCATAACCAGTAAAGGGGTGGGTGCCCTGATGGCTGTGCTTGTCTTAGGTGGCCGTTGGCCTTGCTTGCTTTGTGTCTTTCTGGCGCCGGAATGTCTGCGACAGTATCAACTACCTGAGTGTTAGTCCTTTGTTTCTCGGAGATGGGCCATCGATATGTTAATCGAACCAGAGTTTCAATTCCGTCTGGTAACTGCTTCCCAAATATATATTCAGGCTCTGTGCCTGCTTGTTTTCTAGTATGTGCAAGTTAGGTGGATTGGCCATGCTAAATTGCCCCTTAGTGTCCAAAAGGTTAGGTGGGGTTACTGGGTGAAGGGGATAGGGTGGAAGCGTGGGCTTAAGTAGGGTGCTCTTTCCAAGGGCTGGTGCAGACCCAATCGGCTCAATGGCCTCCTCCTGCATTGTAAATTCTATGATTCTAACTACCCTCCCAGACAGTGCATTCCAGATTCTCACCACCCTCTGGGTGAAAGAAATGTTTCCTCAAATCCCCTCTGAACCTCCTGCCTTACACCTTAAAATTATGCCCCCTTGGTATTCACTCTTTAATTATGGGGAATAACTGCTTTTAATCTATCCTTTCCATGCCCCTCATAATCGTGTACACCTCAATCAGGTCCCCCCCCCCCCATAACCTTATCTGTTCCAAAGAAAACAACCCGACCTGATCCAACTTCTTTTGATAGCTTGAATGTTCCATTCCAGGCCAGTTCTTTGTGAATCTTCTCTGTACCCTCTCTGGTGCAATCACAATCTTCCTGTAGTGCGGCAATGAGAACTGAACACAGTATTCCAACTGATAATTCAGATAATTAAATAATCTAGAGATGAATCAAAGATTTTCAGTGATGGGGCTATGACTATTTCCTTCGATAGCTTGATAGCTTGTTCCTCTGTGGGATTGTCCTGGGGGGGGGAAGAATCTTGATTCACTATCTTGGAAACAAATGAGGTGGGGTTCTCCATTGCCAGACGCCGATATCGTAATCGGTGATCGGGCGGAGAATCCCTTTTGACGCCGGTTTTCTGTCCTCCGCCTCCTCTGAAATGGCGTTATCGTGTTGCGGCCGCACACCGTTGGAACGGTGTTGGCACATCACCTAAAGGCCCTCCCCCGATGCTCTGGGCCAAGCTCCCGACCGCACTGGGGACATATGGTCTCAGGGGCTGTGTGGCGGCTGCGGACTGTGTCCAACGCTGCCACAGTCAGCTAGGAGCCGTGCTGCTGGCCGGGGGTCCTTCCGCAAGGGCCGGACGGCAGTATTTGGCAGGTCGGCTATTCAGCCCCTTGTTAATATTCATCCAATGTTTCACCTATTACAATGACAGAGTCACAGAAACAGCCTTCTACCTCTGACTCCTATCACAATGCCAATTTTGCAGCCAACCTGCCACGTTATCCTGGATCATATGTGCTTTTACCTTGTTTATCAGTCTCCTATGTGGGACCTTGTCAAAAGACTTTGCTGAAATCCAGACAAACTACATAAATTGCCCTACACACCTGGTAACCTTCTCAAAAAATTCAATCAAATTTGTTAGGCATGACCTTCCTCTGACAAAGCTATGCTGATTGTCCCTGACCAAACCTTGCCTCTCCAAGTGGAGATTAATTCTCTCCTTCAGAATTTTCTTCAATAGTTTCCCTACCACTGATGTGAGACTCACTGGTCTGTAATTCCCTGGCTTATTTCTACTGCCCTTCTTGAAAAGTGGGACCATATTAACTATCCTCTGGCACCTCCCCTCTGGCCAAAGAGGAATTCAAAATTTGTGTCAGAGTTCCTGTAATTTCCTCTTGCATCTCCCACAGCAGCCTGGGATGCAACCCATCTGGACCTGGGGATTTGTCCACTTTTAAGCCCCTTAAAAGTTCCAGAACCTCTTGACTCCTTATGTCAAACTGCTCAAGGACCTTGCAGTCCCTCTGTCTGAATTCAGTACCTGCATCCTCTTTCTCAAAAGTGAAGACAAATGTGAAGTACTTGTTTAACACCCTACCAATGTAATTTGGCTCGACACACAGATTGCCCCCTTGGTCCATAATGGGTCCTACCCTTTCCTCATTATCCTCTTCCCCTTGATATACTTATGGACGAACTAGGGGTTTTCCCTGATCTTACCCACCAGTGCTTTTTCATGTCCCCTGTGTGCTCCCCTAATTGCTTTTTTGAGTTTCCCCTTGCATTTTCTAAACTCCACAAGGGTCTCTCTAGATTTGCTCCCTTTGTACCTATTAAAAGCCTATTATTCCCTCCCTATTGTGAATGGCGGAGTGGACTCGATGGGCCGAATGGCCTTACTTCCACTCCTATGTCTTATGGTCTTATGAATGTAGGAATTTCAAATATATTGCATTATGGGTATTTGGTGCAGAGAGGATTAAAAGCCTGCGTTAGCAGTATTTTTAAAGAATCCTGGGTGGAAAGATTTTGGGAGCCAGTTTTGCAATTAGACCATCGTAAAAGCTTGGGCTATTGGAATGTTGTTTGGATTAAGGGGATTACCTGTGGAGTTAATTAGATTTTAGCTTGGTAAAATGCTGCAATTCCTGGAAGGAGCCACGGTATGAAGCATTTTGCAGAAAAGCAGTGTCAGCTGGAGATGTAAGAAGAAGTTAAACATCTCAGTTCAGTTAAAAGATATGTCTGTAGCGAGATTAGCAATTTCTTTCCAAGCAGTTGAAAGAAGTGTGATTAGAAGGTGAGCTAAAACAAGCTGAAGCACCTTCTGAAGAAATACAGCCAGGATTTCTGCATGGTTCTGGCAGGATTCAGGTATTTTCTCTAAAACAGTGTCAAAGATCTTTCTTTCTCAAAGTAGAGTATTCAGGTATCTCTGTAAAGCGGGTATTTCTGGCTGCTAACTGTATTTAACAGTGCATTGAGAGCGCCGATGTTTTTAAAATTGTTTGAGTGGGAATAAAGATAGAAGTTAAGGGTTTCTGTATTCACTGTATTGATTAGCATTGTTTAAGGGGTAATTGCAAGATATTTTCTGGTGTGGTGTTAAAGATATTTTTATACTGTGTTAGTAATAAAGTTTGTTTTGATATACCATATCCCTATTTTTTTGTGAAATCCTCAGTCTTAGAAAATTAAAATAAAATATTGGGGTTTCTGTCCAGTATCCTAGCCACTGTGTGGGTCTGGTCTGGGATCCTAATACTATCCAGTCCTGAACATTCCGAGGCATCCAGGGTTCTCTGAACTTGTAGCTCCTACATTTCACCCAAAAGGGAACATATTGGACCTGTATGCGCGCCCATTCAATTTTTGTCGATTCTAAATGGGTGTGTGCCCCCCCCCCCCCCCCCCCCCCCCCGGTTCTGCTGTAAAATTTAGCTGATATTTTCTCTGGTGGGGGAACTTTCTCTCATGGGGGAACTAAGAACAAGGGACCACAGTCTTAAAATTACAGCTCAGCCATTCAGGAGGGAAATAAGGAAGCACTTATTCACGGAAAGGGCAGTAGTAGAAATTTGGAGCTCTCCCCTTATTGTGTGTAGATTCTAGGTCAAATGGAGCTATGAAATCTGAGTTCAATGGAATTTTGTCAGATGAGGAATTCAATGAACATCAAGTAAAGGCAGTAAAGCAGAAATGAAGTGCAGGTCAGCCACAATCTAATTGAATGGTGGAGCAGGCCCAAGGGGCTTAATTTTCTACTCCAGTTCCTAATTTACCTGTAGTCCATTGTGCCTGTGAAACTGGCTGATTGACAGCTCTGAGCTCAGGGACCTCTTTAGGTTGTGATAAATGTAAAATCCAATCTTTGATTCACTGAAACCACCAGGATGCCACATTATTGTAATGAGACAGATGAGGAAATGCCAAGTAGAATCGACACACTTCCCACAAAAAAGGAGGAAGAATCTGATGAGCATTCATTATTGTTCTCACAGGAATGCAAGACTTGTTAGATGGGAAAAGATCAAGGTCCAAACTGCGTGCCTTCTATCAACCTACTAGTCACATGATACAATGATAACTGAGTTATTGACAACATAGCAATAAATCTGCATTAATTAGTCCACAGCAGACCCAGACATGAGACTATATCCCCCCTGAGGTTGAAAAAGCTTTGGAAACATGGAGGGGACCCGGTTTAACTCTGCAACTGAATGGATTTTAAGTGAGTTAAAAGTTTACACAGGTCCACATTTACCTCCCAAACATACGACCACTTCCCACACATCATGCCTCAAATTACCCAAATTAGTCATGAGATGTAAATGGTAAGTTGCATAGCAACATTTAGACTTTTAGGGGAAGGTTTAATGCTTGGCAATGATGTGTGACAGGAGAACAGAAAAGCAAAAACGGAAAGAAAATTAATAAAGTGTGTTAAAAGAGGAAAACCAACCAGGGAAGTGGGACGGAAATTTTTGGAAATGGGAAAAGAAGGGGATTAAGACACTAAAAGATTTGTTTCTTAGGGGTCGGTTTGCAGGATTGAAGGAGCTGTAAGCGAAGTATGGACTGGAGCGGGGGAACTGTTTAGATACATGCAGGTTCGAGATTTTGCCAGAAAGGAGATACAGAGCTTCCCAGTGGAGCCGGCCTCCACATTGCTGGAGGAGGTGCTGACAACAGGGGGACTGGAGAATGGGGTAGTGTCGGCGGTTTACGGAGCTATTTTGGAAGAGGAGAAGGCACCACTGGAAGGGATTAGAGCAAAGCGGGAGGAAGAGTTGGGAGAGGATATGGAGGAGGGCTTCTGGTGTGAGGTACTCCGGAGAGTGAACACCTCCACCTTGTGCGCGAGGTTGGGGCTGATACAGCTGTATGTGGTATACAGAGCACACCTCACAAAGGCGAGGATGAGCCGATTCTTTGAAGGAGTAGAAGATGTGTGTGAACGTTGCAGGGGGGCCCCGCTAATCATGATCATATGTTTTGGTCCTGTCCAAAGTTAGAGGATTACTGGAAGGAGGTTTTTAGGGTAATTTCTAAAGTGGTGCACGTGAAACTGGACCCGGGCCCCCGGGAGGCCATATTTGGAGTGTCGGACCAGCCAGGGTTGTAAATGGGTGTGGAGGCAGATGTTGTAGCCTTTTCCTCGTTGATCGCCCGAAGGCAGATCCTGATGGGATGGAGAGCAGCCTCTCCACCCTGTGGCCTGGCGTGGTGGGGGGATCTGTTGGAATTCTTGACTCTTGAGAAGGTTAAGTTTGAACTGAGGAGGGCAGCACAGTGGCGCAGTGGGTTAGCCCTGTTGCCTCACGGCGCCGAGGTCCCAGGTTCGATCCCGGCTCTGGGTCACTGTTCGTGTGGAGTTTGCACATTCTCCCCGTGTTTGCGTGGGTTTCACCCCCACAACCCAAAGATGTGCAAGGTAGGTGGATTGAACACACTAAATTGCCCCTTAATTGGAAAAAAATTAACTGGGTAATCTAAAAAATTTTTTTAAAAGTTTGAACTGAGGAGAAGGATGGAGGGGTTCTACAATTCATGGGCATTATTTATTATACACTTTCAAGAACTGGATAACATCGAACATTAGTTGGGGAGGGTGGGTGGGAGGGTTGGGGGGGAGGGGGGCAGTGTGTGTTAATGGCGACCATGGGTGATCCCTAATTCCTTTTTGTCATTTGTTTGTGTGAGCATGCGGGCTAATGTTTGGGGTTTGGTGGGGGGGATGAGATCGTTGTTATTGATATGGGGATTGACATATTTGTTACTGATTATTGTTTATTGTTGGTGGGTGTAAATTTGGGAGAAATGTGAAAATGGAGGAGAATAAAAAATATTTTTTTTAAAAAAAAGAAGAAAACCAAGATGCCAATAGAAGTGTGATCAACATTGAGAAAGCTGAACCAACTTTTCAGAACGCTTCGAGAGCCATCGACAACTTGTAAACCTGACCAACATTTTCCTTCTGGAATATAGCCACATTTATTGTTACTGATCAATAACAACATGGTACAAGTTTGTTTCAGCGGGGAAAAGCACTGATGTTACAGGAGTCCTGTAGGCTTGAAATCAGTAAACTTGCAGAATGTAGCAACGCATGTAGCTTTCAAGGATCATTGTGGGGAGAGGCAGAGATCAGTTTTGTTCTTTGCAGTAATAGATTGATTGAAATAAACTATTAGATGGTAAAACTGAATGTTTTGTATTGATCAAAGTGGTTACTGTGATGTCTTTTCCAAAGATTATTATCTGTTGTTTATTTAGGTTTAGTTTACTTTCTGCTTGAAATCACTGCTTCCTTTAATATAATCCCTGCGGTGCAAACTTCTAGTTTGTAATTTTTAATTTCAATTTTGATCTTTATACCTGTAAAGGTTGATGAGTGGAATACACTGCCGACCTACTTAGAATGTTAACTGATCCCTTCATCTCACAGTTCATATTACTGATGGAAAACACCTTGGTATGCCACTTACATTAGGCTCATGGAAAACTGGGCAGAGACTTGTTCATCTCTGATGTTGCAAAATTCTGTTTTTGTTATGTGTTATCACCATTGATCTCTCATAGTTTTGCTCAGGGTCAAGGAGAGGCAAATTAAGTTTGTTTTGGTTCTCCAGTCACCTTACTGTCACCCTAGGCAGTGACGCTTAATTTCAGAGATTCTCCTACACACTGCGAAAAAAAATCCCATTTTCTTTGTGACGAACACAGAATAATGTGGAAATGGGAAAGATAACTAAGGCAACTTCAAAGCCAATGCACAAAATGGTCACTGCCTTATTAAGTGAAGTAAACTTAAAATAAATTATTCCAGAAACTCAGTGGTCTTCATCAGTAGGCTCGTAACAAATTGCAGACTGCTTTAGGCCAAATCAGATTGCCTTATCTTTTGGTATTACTGCAAAAGAAATTGGGCAATGGAAAATGGGCTACCAATTTGCAATGAGCCAATTGGTGATACTAGGAAAGACCAATTTCACCCTTAAGGTTTATGAAGTAAACAAATAGAGCTGCTTATAATATAAAATAAAAACAGAAAATGCTGGATAAACCCAACAGGTCTAACAGTATCTGTGGAGAGAGAAACAGAGTTAACGTTATGAGTCTGTATAACTTCTTCAGACTCGATTTTAGCTACAAAACCTGGTTGGCACATTATTAAATTTTGGGGATTAGCATGTCAAATAGAAATGTTGGCCTATGTAAGATAAAAGGCCCTGTTTTTCTTCAGTATTTGGCAATGTGAAATTTCTCACTATGTTTTTAAAAAAAAGTATTGGCTTTCTACCATGCTCATTGTGTTCTGGTACTTCTGTTCAGATTTTCATGATATTTAAATTTTACTTTCCGGTGCACAGTGAATGGAACTCCAAGCAGTCAACTATCAACACCCAAATCTACAAAATCATCCAGCTCCTCGCCGACCAGCCCTGGCAGCTTGAGAGCTCACAAGGTAAAAAAAAAAAAATTCTGTCAACATACTCATACATAAAGTTGGCATTTACAGTGTCCAACAAAGAATGAGAGAATGGGTGAAGAAGGTTTGTTTTTTTAAGAGTTGTCATCTATATACAATAAAGCTTTGTACTTCGGAATGTATAGACATTGTTCCATTGGTTCTAACGGGCCTACGTTTCTTGAGTTTCACACTTCTTTTGCCGTACAAGTTCTCGAGCCAAGAGGAGCCACATAGAGGTTCCAGATCTCAAAGAACTGTTCTCCATTATTGCCTCTTACAATGTGATTGGACCTACACATGAGTGACCTGTGCTCCAGCTATTCACTTTTTTGTACCTCTCACTAGTGGTATAATTGCGAGTAAAAACCATGGGGAATTGTGACCATGAACTAACGTTCGCTACCCTATCTTTGTAGAGCCTTTCATAATAACTTTGGATGCTGCAAGGAATGCCTTCTCAATCATTGGTGTTGGAACACTTCAGTCTTTCTACTCCCTTGACCCTCTCCTTAATGATCTTGATCCCTTCCTCTCTATCATCAACCAGCCCATTCTAGTTTTGGATTAATAAACATTGTTGAGTCCGTGACCATAAAATTTCATGAAATCAGTTTCAAAATTTAAACCAAAGAAAGGAAATTAGAAAGCAGTTGATAAAAATTCTGATCATTATAAATCAGAAGGAACCAACTTAATTTCATTGGAGACTTTTATCAGGGCTGGAACTGAAAGTACTGTGTTGATAGGGTCGGATGAAGCTCTTTAATATTGCACAATTGGAGATTTAACCCCTGAAATCTCAGTATTTTAAAAACATTTTCACCATTTATATCTCAAGTTACTGATAAATTGCAGTTCTGTAAACACACACCGTTGATCTTTAATGAAGTTTTGGTTTTTATAGCATTATGTTTCTAACATGTACAATAATCCATTTTAATTCTGAAAATAAATTGTAAATTTCATGTTTAACAATTTATTGGACCTGAAATTGTTCTGTGGAGAAAGTGAAAAATAGAATTAGAAAAGTAGATGGCACCTAAGATCAGGTTCCTACCCTGTTGTTGGTGGAGTGGGGAGTGAAGGGTATCCTGCTGTAGGAGGATAGATTTTAGCTTTTTCAGTTTGGATGAAATGAATGAGGGAAAACCTGGTGCAGAGGAATGCACTTGGGGAACAGAATTCATTTAATTTATGCACCACTGCAATGAATGAACAGAACATTTAAAAGATAATTTAACTGAGTGCATGTCTCCCCACTGGGTTTCCCTTCCTTTGTTTCCCATTCTTCAATGGACCGTTCTGCATCAAAACGGTGAACAGGCAGCTTTTTCCAAGTTTAAGAGTATATATATATATCCATTTTATAGTTGCTCCCAACATATAAACTAGAGAAATGGATCCAGGATTTTCCCCTTCTGCAGCCAGAAGCTGATGATTTTCCACCTACTTCATTTTAACAGACATCAAATCATGAGCTGGCAAGATATCTTATTATTAATTTGTTTATTTACATCCGAGGGAAACTCACTAGTCTCCCTTTGCACTGATCAGGGATTGCTGTACAGGGAATCTTGGTGAATGAGTGCAATATTTATTTTTACCACTGTGTGTTGCTGCTTTCAGGGGAGTCCATTTCCAAAAGCAGCACCTCTTTACATTATAGAGGTGTAACCAAAATCTAGCCTGTCATTTCTGTCAGCACCGACCGTAATGGGGATATTAGCTGCAAATGGCAAATGATCCAGTGTTTGAAGAGTTCATATTGAAACCAACAGTAAAAGTGTCAAATTCAACTATTCTTCAAAGTATACTGAATTACACAGCACTACAACTACTTATTATATAGGCAGTGGAATTCCTTCCAAGAACAACATCCATCTGACTGAGAACAATTGGGTGTGAAATGTAAATCTAGAAAGTGACACCGTAGGAAACTGAAAACATGCTATTATCGGTGAGAGCATTCATTAGTATTGACATTTAATTATGCACTGTTCCTTTGTCTCAGTTTTAAGGCGTGACAGCAGGATATCTTATCTTGATTTTAGTGTTTGCTGTGTCTTTAAATAACTGTTTTGGTAAAACAGTTTGTAAAAAGAATAAAAGAGATGTTGATAAATGTCAGATCAATCATAGCATACAAATGTAAGTGTGCAACAATCCTGTGGTACAATCAAAGAGCCCACATGAATTGTTTACTGTAGTACATTAAATAGACCAACACAATTTATTGGTACTAACTGAAGTACACAGAGATTATTTTATCAGTGATCTTGAGTTTTCTTTATCATGTCTTTTTTCACTCTGTTGTGAATGCTTTCAAACCTACTTACTGTGCTGCATTGACAAATCTGCCAAATTCTCACCATCACCACAACCTTAAGCTAGTTAAGTCAAAATTCAGAATAGCAATTCAACCTTTCAATCTGTGCAGTTCCAATATGGCTAGTTGCTCTCTGGTTGGCATTTTCTTGGTCTAACATTTCTATATAGTTACAGTGGTCTTTGATTTGAAAGTAAATTCACTTGAATTACTGAGTAATTCTAATGTTTTTCACCTTTTAAACATGGCCATAGGGCAGCACGGTGGCGCAGAGGGTCAGCCCTGCTGCCTCACGGTGCCGAGGTTCCCATGTTCGATCCTGGCTCTGGGTCACTATCCGTGTGGACTTTGCACATTCTCCCCTGGTTTGGCCCCCACAACCCAAAAAGATGTGCAGGCTCGGTGGATTGGCCATGCGAAATTGCCCCTTAATTGGAAAAAAAATGAATTGGGTACTCTAAATTTATTTTTTTTAAAAGAAAAAGAAACATGGCCATTTGAATTGTGTTTATTAAATCATTTTAATTTTTCAAGCAAAATTTGACTTTGAAGAATGAGCAATAGATTCTATTATAACATTCTCATCCAAGAAACGGGGTACGGGAAACGGACTTTTATTTTTTTTTTAAATAATTTTTATTGAAAAATTTTGAATTTATACAACAACAATGAACCATAATAAAATACCAAAAATAACAATAATATTAGCAATCATAAACATTCGCCCCACCTCCATGAACAACACAGCATTTTAACAATGCAAATTAACATAAGGCTGCCATCGTTTATAGAACCCTTGTATTGATCCTCTCAGGGCAAATTTGACCCTTTCCAATTTTATAAATCCCGCCATGTCACTGATCCAGGTCTCCACACTTGGGGGCCTCACATCTTTCCACTGCAGCAAGATCCTTCCACTGCAGCAAGATCCTTAGTCGGGCTACTAGGGACGCAAAGGCCAGGACACCGGCCTCTTTCGCCTCCTGCACTCCCGGCTCTACCGCAACTCCAAAAATCACGAGTCCCCACCCTGGTTTGACCCTGGATCCAACCACCCTCGACACCGTCCCCGCCACCCCCTTCCAGAATTCTTCCAGTGCTGGGCATGCCCAGAACATATGGGCGTGGTTCGCTGGACTCCCCGAACATCTGGTGCACCTGTCCTCACCCCCAAAGAACCTACTCATCCTAGTCCCGGACACGTGGGCCCGGTGCAGCACCTTAAATTGGATGAAACTAAGCCTCGCACATGAGGAGGAAGAGTTGACTCTCTCCAAGGCATCCGCCCAAGTCCCGTCCTCTATCTGCCCCCCGTGTTCCTCCTTCCATTTAGCCTTCAGCTCTTCCACTGATGACTCCTCCACCTCCTGCATTACCTTATAGATGTCAGACACCTTCCCCTCTCCGACCCACACCCCCGAAAGCACTCTGTCCATCGTCCCCCGCGAGGGCAGCAAAGGGAACCCCTCTACCTGTCGCCTAGCAAACGCCTTTACCTGCAAGTATCTGAACATGTTCCCTTGGGGAAGCCCAAATTTATCTTCCAGTTCCCCCAGGCCCGCAAACCTCCCCCCAATAAACAGGTCCCTCAATTTACTGATGCCCACCCTTTGCCACCCCCTAAATCCCCCATCCCTGTTCCCTGGGATGAACCGATGATTGCCACCCAATGGAGCCTCCATCGAGCCCCCTGTTTCCCCCCTATGCCGTCTCCACTGTCCCCAGATTCTTAGGATCGCCGCCACCACCGGGCTCGTGGTAAACCTCTTAGGGGAGAGCGGCAACGGCGCCGTTGCCATGGCACCCAGGCTCGTACCTCTACATGACGCCATCTCCATTCTTTTCCACGCCGCCCCTCCCCCCTCCATCACCCATTTACGCACCATTGACACATTGGCCGCCCAATAGTACCCCAAAAGGTTGGGCAGCGCCAGCCCGCCTCTATCCCTCCCTCGCTCCAGGAACACCCTCTTCACTCCCGGAGTCCCATGTGCCCACACAAAGCTCAAAATACTGCTAGTCACTCTCCTAAAGAAGGCCCTGGGGATAAAGATGGGCAGGCACTGAAAGAGGAACAAGAACCTCGGAAGCACCGTCATTTTGACGGACTGTACCCTCCCCGCCAACGACAATGGCAGCATGTCCCACCTCTTGAACTCCTCCTCCATCTGATCTACAAGTCTGGTGAAATTATGTTTGTGGAGAGTCCCCCAGTCCCTGGCCACCTCCACCCCCAGGTACCTAAAGCTCTCCCCTGCCCGCCTAAGCGGGAGCCTACCAATTCCTTCCTCCTGGTCTCCAGGGTGCACCACAAACACCTCACTCTTGCCTAAATTTGGTTGATAACCTGAAAAGGTCCCAAACTAGCCTGCAATGATACTGTGAGACATAACTTAATATCCATTGTTCTTTTCTTGGTAATAAGGTGTTTCAGAGGCACTTTTAATGCCTCTTAAGACAGGATAATATTTTCTTAATCCTGCCATGTTACTACGTTTATCTGATCCACAAGTGCCAGCTGATTATATGATTATCCATGTTATTGTCTTTATTTATGAATGGCAGTCAGCCTCAAACAGGATGACTGCAAACCACAGCAATTCAAAAATTGTGGCATCCACCTTATTTCACTACTACAAGTTACTGGACACTATCATTAACCAAATGAAAGCTCTCAATCCCAAACTGATGGTGATCATTATTGTATTGAAGATTTAGACTTGCTGACTATATGACTGAAATGCTCTCAGGCCTGCCCTTTGTTAATACTGTTTGATTATTGATAACTAGAGGAAAGAGAAGATTTTGACAAACTCCCAGATTTTCCCAAATTTTTTGTTCTCCATGGACCTTAGTCTTTGCAGTTTGGCTGAAGTTCAGGGCAGGAGAGACCTCAACTTTCCTTGTGGGCTCATGGAAACACACCTACTTCCCTTGACCCTCACAGGCAAAGTAAAACTTTGTTGCATTTAATGGGCCTCTGCTGGTCCTGCCTCCTCTACCTATTGTCCTCAGCTGATGGGAAGGTCACAACGTGTTTTCTCACTCACACCGTGTGAATGCAGTTAATGCGCAATGACATCTTTGGACCAGTATATGCATATTTAACAAAGGACTCTGCCAGTTTCAGGTAGATGTCTTTCCCACCAGCAGGTAAAGGTGACAGGATTCATATGGAACGTTGGTCATTCAGTTGATGTTAGTTGCCCTTGCGCTCAGTTTACAGCAAGCAGATGGAGTTGAAATTGCTGCAATATAGTTCACTGGAGGAGGAGGAGGCACTGTGAAAATCCCACCCTTAGTGATGTTGGAGCCCAGCATGTCCATTGCAAAAGTTAAGTCTGAAGAATTCACAACCACCTCTAGCTACAAGTGCCAAGTAGATGATCCCTCTCATCCTCCTCCTGACATTCCCATCATCACAGATATGAGTCTTCAGCCAATTCAATTTGTTCCCTGTGAGATCAAAAAATGTCTGAATGCACTGGAAGAATCAAAGGCAATGGGCCTTGATAACATCCTGCCAGTATTACTGAAGACTTGCTCTCCTGAATTAGTCGCACCCATATCGAAACTGTTCCTGTGCAGCTACAGTCACTTGCTGGCTCCCCAAAGCATTACCACCACCTAAAAGGACCACTAGTTAGGAATGTGATCCGGAAAAGCACCGGAAAGGCCGTTTGATGTACTCACTCCAATCTTCAACCCCTTGGTCGAACAGGTCTAGTTTACTGAAGATAGGCATTCTCACTCACGTTTTAATGGCTCCCAATTCTGATTGGTGCTTCTTTACTTTTTCAAATGCTCCTTTCCCCCCACCTCCACAAATTACGACGTTCTGCAGGCTGCAATCGAACCATATACCTCGTCACCAATGTGTGGCTCAAGATATATGCTGTGACCTCGTAGTTAACAAAGGAGTTTATTGATGAAAGGCAAAGGCAGATATGTAAGAAGCACAGAATACAGTATAACAGGTCTGGTCACTTTGGCCCCGAATATGCTCTATTTGCCAAGGTGTACGCACTCCCACCAGTCACGTGGTATGTCGAGCCCATCCCTTAAAAGGGGCCACATGACCACAACCACAAAGTAAACAGCATGCAAACTCTATGCTGCCTGCTGTTTTACATGATTTCAGTGTTTAGCCAGCGCTAAGCACACAGTCTCTTAACTGCATGCCTTAGAAGGAGACCAATATGTGAGCAACTAGAGCCAGTTAAAATTAACCTGTGCTGCTTAACATTAGCCCATATTACTTAAAGGACACGTGCATGGTGAAGCTGGAGAAGATGCTGGGAGTCCTATGGACTTATTGGTAGGTGGAGTTGAAATGCCCATCAGCCATGATTGAATGGCGGAGTGGACTCGATGGGCCGAATGGCCTTACTTCCACTCCTATGTCTTATGGTCTTATGTCTTATGGTCTTATGGAAGCTGCATCTGGACTGGCCTACTCCTCTTATCTGAGCTCTCCGTTGTGGCAAAATAGTGAAAATAGTCAAAAATCCAAAGTCATTTTTTAATTGTGATATCATCAATATTCAGTTTATTTTATGTCAGCATAGCTCATGAGGTTCACCCATGGGCACTAGGGGATTTGACATGAAGGGAGTAAGGGCTAAGGGTGGTAGGTGGGGGTTGAGTGGGTTGGAATGAGTTGGCACTAAATGGAATAGGGGCTATAAAGGGCCACAGGGTGATTAGAGGCGTGGGTTGGCATAGCGGCTTTAAAGGGTGGGTGGTAGTTGAGGGATCAGGAGGGCGGTCAGGGGATGGGGGTGTAGGTGGGCGGTTGGGAGGCCAGTCACTCGGGGTGGATGGTGGTTAGTGTCGTCCCCCCCCCCCCCAAATATGACTCCCCGGAGATCTGATGTTATGGGCAACTATGTGTAATTTAGAAGCTAGCTTAGAGACATTATTAACTCATGGTAAGACACTGAGCATTAATGGTCTGCAGCTAGGGCAGAGATCTAAGAAAGCACAGGTTCCAGCTCACCAGAGGGCGAGGGCACACATGAGTTCAGCTGAAAGGACTCGGATGAGCATTTTGATGGGGTCTTGTACAGAAGAAGGCTGCGGCAAAATACGTGTTCTGTGTCCAGGAGCTTGGGGCAGTCCAACACCAGTTTAGTGCAGAGCTTTCATGGAGATGTTGAGAGCCTATCCTTTCCAGTGTAGAAGTGGTAGCCATCTCCACTTGTGGACTGAAGAATGACTTAGGGTCTGATAGCCGATACCTCAATTTCCATTGCAGCACATCCAACTTTCGCAGGAAGCTGAACGTGCTGTGGTGGAAGTTCAGATTAAACCCATGCATGGTTAGCTTGCTGCCACACAATCTCAGACCGCTGCCAAGATGGCCATGAATTACAGCATGCATCAGAGTTTGCCGTGTGTCATAGCAGTTCAGCAATCTATCCTCCAACAGATTACTACAATTGAAGTGGCTCCATCCCACACAAGTTTAGTGGCTCCATGGAGCATGAACCTGTTGTCCACTCTCTGGAGGACAGCATTTGTTGCCTTGCCACTGCTACTCCACCAGTTCCCTAGCTGTGGCCTGTCAGCTAGCCAGCCCATATCGAGATGGCACAGTCTGCAATTGACCTTTCTCATCTCCCATCTGCTCAAATTGTCCTCCAAGGCCATCTTTAGCCTTCCACCAGCTATGTTTCAGTCACTGGATTAGCACTCTATAGGAGCACTAGGATAGGCAAAGGCACAAAGGGGATGCGCAAGGCCCATTAGTTGCTTTTTGTATGCAATATGGAATTATTAAGTTTATAAATTTAGTTCTAAATGTTTATTTTGTAGTGGGCTTTTATTTTAGCATTGTGACCAAGTGGACTCTGATGGTCGTTGACAGAGGAAAGGTTTGGTGAATGGTGGTTGCAGTTTCTGGTGTCGCGCTTGAATGAGTTCTTCATGTGCAGCCTAGCCAGAAAGGAGCTGTGTAGGTTTCTTCCTTTCCTCTTCTCTCTCCTCTTCCTCCACCTGCTCCTTGTACTCCTGCTTCTCAGCTGCTCACAGCGCAGCTGGTGGTTGGGGACTATCCCCTCATGATGGCGAGATTATATAGCAGATCACCATGAATCTTGATGCCTGCTCTGCCGAATCCAGCAGGGCTCCTCCAAAGTAATCCAGGCAGCAGAACTGTTGTTTCAGCATCCCAATGGTCTGCTCAATTACATTTCACATGGCAACATGGCTTTCATTCTGGGCATATTGCGCATATGTGCGTGGGATATACACTGGAGTCATCCATCAACCATGTGATCATCATCTTGTTGTCCAGTAACCACCTTTACTTTGTTATGATGGCTCAAATGCAGCTGGCCTAGGAGACTGCAGCAGAATGAAAGCAACATGAGCACTACCAGCACGTTGAGGAAGTGGAATTCCTTTTAGTTCCAATATAGGATCTAATTGAAAAATGGTGCCCAGAAAGCAATGTGTGTGCAGTCACTGGCACCTTGCACCATGGAGACGTGCGCAAAACTAGCAAAACACATGTTGAATCTATCTATTAGTTTCTGGCACTGAAGAATGAAACGTTGTTAGCTCTCAATGAGTAGAGCGGCTCAGTGATGTCCCTCATGCAACAGTTAACAAGGAAATGTGAAATTTGCAAATATCCTCAGCTCCAGCCTGGTTGAAGCTAGATGCCTAAAGATCATGGACACGGTCGCCATCACAGCTGCTGGAACTGGGTTCCTAGCTGTGCTCTGAGGCTGCAGTTGGAAATTTAGCAGCTGGCAGAATTCAGTGAGGAGGTCCGAGGTGAAGCATAGATATCACATACAGTTCTTCAGTAAGGTTCAGGTGGTAGAATTGTTCCCTGAATATCCTGGGAGTCCTTCTCCCCTCCTCTTCCAGGAGTTTGTCCTGATCTGTGTGATCTCCAAATCATTCCAAGAGGAATTCCCATTGGAATTTTCAAGTCTGGGAGCCACTGGTTTATGTAGAAGCCTTAAAGTTACAGAACAACTCCTTGAGTGTGTCACACACTCTGTAGACGTCAACAACTTTAAACAACAATAGAAAGCACCAAACAGTTGTAAAATGGTTGCAACCGGCAACTAATTTGTAGATAGTTGGTGATTCCTTTAAATAGCATTGAAGGGATATCCTTCCTGCTCTTTAGCTAGTGTTCTGTTGTATGGGGTTAAGAGGAAACATTGGCTGGAGCATTGAGCTCCAAAATGGCACCGCTGTTGTCAAATCAGCATTATGTGCTAATTGACATGATCACCTGCCTGGTCTGCACACTTCTGGCAGCTATTCACTGACATCACTAATGCCCTCAAAAATATGGCACCCATAATGACTTGCCGTAAAAACTGGGAATGACTACCAATGTCATTTGGACACCAAACAGCACCTATAATGTCCTGCAATGGGTGCTACCCATCCAAGTTCCCTGCCATTGGTGCCACCAATTTAGGTATCTATTACAGAGCTGTAAATATATGCATTTTCACCCAATTATTTTGTTTCATCAATCTGAAAGTCCAATCTTTGTGTCAATACATTTTTGTACTAATACTGTATAATTTTACACATCAGTAATTACAGTGGATTATAATGTACGCTGCCAGTAGTAATTATATTTGCACAAAACAGTAAAATTAAGGTATCAGAGGAAAATATAATGTTAAAGTTATTCTCATAGTTATTTTTCTATTGTTCCAGCTCCTGTGGAAACAAATATGTCATTTCTATATCCCTTGAGGCATTATTGAAAAAGTATTTCATTTAGAAATTGAATTTTCATTCTGTGCTTTTCAATCACAGAGCTCCTTCAAGAAGCTATTCTACAGTAATACTGTCCTAATGAAACCTGCCTGGATTTAATAAAGGGGTAATCTCAGTTGGGCCTTGTTTCATCTGTTGTGCCCGAATCGCACCAAGTCATGAGCGTCCATGTGCTGCATAAATTACATTGGTTCCCTGTGCAACCATGGGTGGAATCTTGTTGAGGAGCTGGGAGTCTCACCTGCCAGCTGGAGAGCAGGCAGGAGACCTCTGGTTCCTCTCCAGGAGGCCTGCTGAATCATAAGCCAATCAGTGACAAGGCTAGCAGTGGGCCTTGCCCTAAAATCAAGACGCTGGGGGCAAACATGTCACCTAGCAAGAGCTGCCCGCCAATCAGAGGCCAGCATCTCTTCTGCTTAACTCATTGTTATTATTGCCACCATGGACTTCTGTGTGCAACGTGTGGTAAAGTAATTGCTGTGTTAAAATAATCCGATTTTGATGTTTATCCCTGATTTCCATAAAGATGCAAAATATGAGCTGAATGGCACTGTCATTGAGGAGTCGCTGCACAATTGAGATTAATTATCACGTCTAGTTTATGATAGCATGAAAGGTGGCATCCTCAATTAAATGTGAGGGGATAAAAATCTGCATTAGCACTGAATCAAACAGTCTCAACACTTCTAATGAAACACCTTCTACATTAGTTTCAAGAGTAAAAAGTAATTATCTTGTCTGGATTTGAGTGCGAAACAAATGAACAATTAACAACTATCTTTACCCTCTGTCCCTTTGAAGCAATTTGTTCTTCAAACAGTAATAGACACGTGTAAGTGGTGATTCAAAGTTTAAAGCTGTGTAGTTTATTTTGGGACTGCTCACAAAGATTCCAAATTTGGCTTTGTTCAGATGAGTGCCTGCTTAGTGACATCAGCATTTGGTTTATCCGTTTCCCACATTACAGCATAGAAAAATAGGAGTGGGTCATTTGGCCCTTTGAGCCTACTCCACCATTCATCATGGCTGATCATCTAACTCAATTGGCTATTCCCGCTTTCCCCCCATATCATAGAAGTGACAATGCAGAAGGAGGCCATTCAGCTCATCGCGTCTGCACAGGCTCTTGGAAAGAGCACACTACCCAAGCCCACACCTCCACCCTATCCCCATAACCCAGTAACCCCACCCAACACTAAGGGCACTTTTGGACACTAAGGGCAATTTAGCATGGCCAATCCACCTAACCTGCACATCTTTGGACTGTGGGAGGAAACCGGAGCACCCGGAGGAAACCCACGCACACACGGGGAGAACATGCAGACTCCGCACAGACAGTGACCCAAGCTGGGAATCGAACCTGGGACCCTGGAGCTGTGAAGCAATTGTGCTAACCACTATGCTACCGTGATTCCTTTAGCTCCAAGAGTTATATCTAACTCCTTCTTGAAAACATACATGTTTTGGCTTCAACTGCTTTATGTGCAAGCGAATTCCAAAGGCTTACCGATCTCCGGGTGGAGAAATTTCTCCTCATCCCAGTCCCAAATGGTTTACCCAGGATCCTCAGACATTGACCCCTGGTTTTGGACTCCCCCATCATCAGGAACATCCTTCCTGCATCTCCCCTGTCTAGTCCTGTTCGAGTTTTATAGGTTTCTATGAGATTCCCCCCTCATTCTTCTGAACTCCAGCGAATATAATCCTAAATGACTCAACCTCTCCTCATTTGCCAGTCCTGCCATCCCAGGAATCAGTCTAGTAAACCTTTGCTACACTCCCTCGAGAGCAAGAACGTCCTTCCTCGGATGTGGAGACCAAAACTGCACACAGTACTCCAGGTGTGGTCTCGTCAAGGCATGTATAATTGTAGTACTCCATCCATGCTTCTGTACACAAATCCCCACTCAATGAAGGCCAACAAACAATTTGCCTTCTTTACTAGCTGCTCCACATGCACGCTCCCCTTCAGCGACTGATGTACAAGGACACCCAGGTCTCATTGCACATTCCCCTCTTAATTTGTAGCAATTCAGATAATTTGCCTTCCTGTTTTTGTTACCAAAGTGGATAACCTCACATTTATCCACATTATACTGCATCTGCCAAGTTCTCTCAACTTGTCCAAATCATACTGAAGCATCTCTGCATCCTCCTCACAGATCATCCTTCCACCCAGCTTTGAGTCTTCTGCAAATTTGGAGATATTACATTTATTTCCTTCATCTAAGACATCATATTTATTGTGAATATCTGGGGTCTCAGCACTTACCCCTGCAATGCCCCACTAGTCATGGCCTGCCATTCGGAAAAAGACCCGTTTATTCCTACTCTTTGTCCCTGTCTCCCAACCAGTTTTCTATCCACCTCAATACACTACTCGGAATCTCATGTGCTTTAATTTTACATGCTAATCTTTTACATTGGACATTGTCGAAAGCCTTCTGAAAGTCCAAATAAACCAATGGACTTCGGTGACGGTGGGCGGGAGGCAGCCGCACACTTGAGGGCTCCCGCTCGGGAATAGGAATTCTGGAGTTTTAACGCCCGGTCCCGGGGGTAATGGAAGAGGGCACAGGGAGGAGAAATGTCCAAGTTTGGGAAAAACGGCCGTGAAAAAGGGGGTTAACGAAAGTCCGCCGGGGCGAGAAAAAGTTAGCGCAGGAACTGCGAGGAAAGCGGAGGCTGGAGCACCAAGGGGAGGCCGCATCACTCACGGCAGAAGAAATGACCAAAGTGATGGCTGTGGAACTTGAGAAACAGTTCACAAAACACATGGAAGCGTTGAAGAAGGAGATGGAGGCGGTATTGAAAGTGGTAGTGGAGGAGGCGATTTAACCGGTGAGGACGGCGATATCAGGCACAGCGGCGGAGGTGCAGGAGCAAGGTGAGACACTGAAGGAAGTGGAAGAGGCATTATCGCAGCACAGTGATCAACTCACCTCGATGGGGAAGGAGTTGCGGAGGGTGACAGAGACCAACAAGGCTCTGCGAGCCAAAATGGATGACCTGGAAAACAGAACCCGGCGACAGAATCTGAGGATTGTGGGTATGGCCGAAAGGGTGGAAGGCCCGAGACAGACGGAGTATTTTGCCACGATGTTGCTGAAGCTATTGGAGGAGGGGGGAGATCCCTCCCGATATGAACTTGATCGGGCTCATCAGTCGTGGAGGCCTATACCAAAGGCGAGTGAGCCGCCAAGAGTAGTAACTCTGTGTTTCCGTAGGTATAGCGCGAAGGAGAAAGTCCTGTGCTGGGCAAAGCAGAAGCGGGTGGTGCAATGGGCTGGAGCTGGTATACGCATATACCAGGACTTTACGGTGGAGCTGGCGAGGAGGCGGGCTGCCTTCAGCTGGGTGAAGAAGGCACTGTACATCAGTAAGGTGCAGTGCGGCATAGTATATCCAGCTAAGCTGGGGGTGACTTACAAATCCAAGGACTTTTATTTTGGGACGGTGGAAGCAGTGGAGGTGTTTGCGAAGGCAGAAGGACTGTGGCAGAATTGAGAAATGGTCGTGTACCGATGTAGCCTCATGTAATGCCATTGTTTCACTGCGTGTCGGTGTTTGTACTAAATGAGTCGACGCTGTATATATTTGGACAAGGGAAGAGATGAGACTTTCATTTGCAATGATGGTTCTTTAGGACCTGGGTGTGCATGTGGGGGTTGTGTGCTGGAGGAGATTTCTTGGTTTTCCTAGGACCGGGCAAGGGGAAAGGAGACCCGGGCGGGGACCCCACGCTGACCGGTTTAAGCCGGCCAGTGTACAGGTTTGAGGTGGGGGGGGGGAGGGGCTGCGGCCATCGGAGCCTGGCAGAACAGGTTTCAGTAAGTCTAGCCGGGGTGAAAAGTTGGGGGAAGGAACCGCTGTATTGTAATTCACATTGTATTGTATTGCATTGTATGATGTCCTTGTGGGCTCTGTCTGTGAGCCGTTGCGCGGCTCTGCCCATAGGGGGAGATGAGGAGCTTGTACAGGGCTCCACCCTTGGCTCCTCCCATGGCCCCGCCCATGGCCCCTCCCACTACCGGAAGTATAAAGTGCTGCAGCCGTGAGCCTGCTCTCAGTTCTTCTGGTCGCAGGCAGGCTCAGTTGTAAGACGATTAAAACCACAGTTTACTTCCAATCGTGTTCCGAGTGAATTGATGGTCCCATCAATTTAATAGTCTTAGAAAACTTGAAGAAAACTACTATGGAATCAGCCCTCAAACCTGATCGGCTAGAACTCGACCCGCAGGCTGCAGAGGCGAAGGAAATCTTCCTACACTGGCTTCGATGTTTCAAGGCCTACCTGGCTGAATCAAGCACATCCGAGACTACAAAGGAGCAGAAACTCAGCCTACTGCATGCACAGGTGAGCCATCGTATCTCTAAGCAACTCAATTGTACCAACTCATATACCCTGGCTATGCTTGACCGATTGTACGTGCGGCCGATAAACGAGGTCTACGCGCGGCACATTTTCACTACCCGCCGCCAGCGCCCCGCAGAGTCGCTGGAAGACTTCCTGCGCAACTTAAAAGCCCTTGCTCGGGATTGCAACTTTCAGGCTGTAACGGCCTCCCAGCATATGGAACTCGCTGTCCGTGATGTATACATTACAGGGCTCAGGTCTAACTATGTGCGCCAGCGATTACTTGAGAAAGGGGCTCAGAACTTGGAGGACACTGTAGAGTTAGCAAAGACTATGGAGGTCGCGTTCCGCAGTTTGAACTCATTCCCCGCAGACCAGGCGACCCCATCATGGGCGCCCGACCAGCGACTGCCCCAGGCCTGCGCCGCGCAGCCACCCACCCACTATGGAGCGCCAGCATGCCATTTTTGTGGCCAGCCCCAACACCCACGGCAGCACTGCCCGGCCCGCAACGCGACCTGCAGCAGCTGCGGTCGCAAAGGACACTATGCCCGAGTATGCCTGGCAAAATCGAAACTTTCTAACTCCCCCGCAGTCCAGAGCACTCGCCTCCCAAACTCGCAGGCCCGCAGACCCCGTAATGCTGCAGCGTGCCTGCCAATTCCGCCTCCGCCCGACACGTGCGACTCATGGGGGCCGCCATCTTGGCAATCCTCTGCCACGTGCGATCCACGGGGGGGGCCATCTTGGACGCCATCTTCTTCATCACCCGCCACGTGCGATCAACGGGGGCCGCCATCTTGGCCATCAACCGAAGTTCACCTCGATGACTACGACCTCAGCGGACAGTCATCACGGGGCCACTCCAGCACTGCTGATCGAGCCGCCGACTACCCGCAACTCAACGCAGCCACGTTGGACCAATCGCGTCCGAAGCACCTCCAGAGCTCGATGATGTCCGTTAAAATCAACAGGTTCAGGACACCGTGCCTTTTCGACTCCGGGAGCACCGAGAGCTTCGTACATCCTGACCTGGTAAGACGCTGTTCGCTCCCTATCTTCCCTGCACGGCAAACTATCTCCCTCGCCTCGGGCTCGCACTCAGTCCACATACAAGGGCGCACCATCGCGACCCTAACGATTCAGGGGGCCAGCTACTCTAATTTCCAACTATACATACTCCCCGACCTCTGCGCCCCACTCTTACTCGGGCTCGATTTCCAATGTAATCTCAAGAGCCTCACACAGCTTCGGCGGACCCCTACCTCCACTCACTATCTGCAGTCTAGCGACATTAAAAATTGACCCCCCCTCCACTCTTCGCTAATCTAACGGCTAACTGTAAACCAATAGCCACTCGCAGCAGGCGGTACAGCCTGCAGGATAGAGTATTCATTAGAACCGAAGTCCAGCGGCTCCTACGTGAGGGAGTCATAGAGGCCAGTAACAGCCTCTGGAGAGCTCAGGTGGTGGTCGTCAAGACCGGGGAAAAGTTCCGGATGGTGGTTGATTATAGCCAAATCATTAACCGGTTCACACACCTCGATGCGTACCCCCTCCCCAGAATTGCAGACATGGTCAACCAGATCGCCCAGTACCGCATATTCTCCACGGTGGATCTGAAGTCTGCTTACCACCAGCTCCCAATCCGCCCAGAGGACCGCCACTACACGGCGTTCGAGGCAGATGGCCGCCTCTTCCATTTCCTCTGGGTCCTCTTTGGTGTCACGAATGGGGTATCGGTGTTCCAACGAGCAATGGACCGAATGGTGGACCAGTACGGGCTGCAGGCCACGTTTCCGTACTTGGACAATGTCACCATCTGCGGTCATGATCAGCAGGACCACGACGCCAACCTCCACCGATTTCTCCAAACCGCCCAGAAACTCAATCTCACCTACAATACGGAGAAATGCGTTTTCTGAACTACCAGACTAGCCATCCTCGGCTATGTATTGGAAAACGGAGTCCTGGACCCCAACCCGGACCGTATGCTCCCTGAGCTCTCCAGGGGCTGTTACTTGCCTCTATGACTCCCTCACGTAGGAGCCGCTGGACTTCGGTTCTAATGAATACTCTATCCTGCAGGCTGTACCGCCTGCTGCGAGTGGCTATTGGTTTACAGTTAGCCGTTAGATTAGCGAAGAGTGGAGGGGGGGGGGGGTCAATTTTTACTGTCGCTAGACTGCAGATAGTGAGTGGAGGTAGGGGTCCGCCGAAGCTGAGTGTGAGGCTCTTGAGATTACATTGGAAATCGAGCCCGAGTAAGAGTGGGGCACAGAGGTCGGGGAGTTAGAACTCCCTCTCCCTCATTGTCCCAGGGCCCTCAAGAGGTGCCTGGGATTCTTCTCTTATTACGCCCAGTGGGTCCCCCAGTATGCGGACAAAGCCCGCCCACTATTTAAGACCGTCCTACTGACCCTACGGTCCAGGAATCTCCCGACCTCCCACTGGCAGGAGGTCCTCCCCGACGCGCTCCATGCAATTAAGTCCCTCCTATGCACCGCCACCAACCAGACCCCTCACGAACGATTATTTGTTTTCCCTAGGGGCACTACCACAGGGGCTTCGCTCCCATCCTGGTTGAGGACACTGGGCCCAGTTCTCCTCCGGAAGCACGTCCGGGCCACACAAAACGGACCCGCTAGTAGAGAGAGTGCTACTGCTTCACTCGAACCCCCATTACGCCTTCATTGAAAACCCCGACGGCCGTCAGGACACCGTTTCCTTCCGGGACCTGGCGCCTGCAGGATCCACCACCACCACCACCACCGCCGAGGTAGCCCTCACACTACACCCCACCCAACCCCCACGCCCTGCGCCCCCGCGCCTATAGGTTCCCTGCCCACGCTCTGCGCCCCCGCGCCTATGGGTTTCCTGCGCCTCCCTTCGCCCGTCACACCGGTCAGGAATGAAGTTCGGACCGAAACACCCCCGGAGTCCACCCTCATACCCGCACCGACCGTCACCACCCAGCCACCCGAAGAGGCTGCAACCCCGGTGCTCTGCCGATCCCAAAGGACAACTCGGCCACCAGACCGGCTCAATTTGTAGACCCGACACCTCCGCCGGACTTGATTTTTTTTACAGGGGGTGAATGTGGTGAATTCATACTGTATTGTAATTCACACTGTATTGTATTGCATAGTATGATGTCCTTGTGGGCTCTGTCTGTGAGCCGTTGCGTGGCTCTGCCCATGGGGGGAGATGAGGAGCTTTTACAGGGCTCCGCCCATGGCCCCTGCCACTACCGGAAGTATAAAGTGCTGCAGCCGTGAGCCTGCTCTCAGTTCTTCTGGTCGCAGGCAGGCTCAGTTGTAAGACTATTAAAACCACAGTTTACTTCCAATCATGTTCCGAGTGAATTGATGGTCCCATCACTTGGGAGGGTTTGTTTTATTTGGTGCTTATATTGTCAGATGGGTCGTTGTTTGGGGGAGGGGGGTGGTGGGAAGATGGGATCGTTGTTGTTGATAAATAAGGAGATTGACATTGTACTCGTTACCGTTTACTGTTTGTTGGTGCCGTAAATTCTGAAGAAAATGTGAAAATGGAGAATAGAAATATTTATTTTAAAAAAAGAAGAAAGTCCAAATAACCCACATCCACTGGCTCCCTCTCATCACCTCCACTAGTTAAATCCTTAAAGAATTCCAGTAGGTTTGTCAAGCATGGTTTTCTTTTCGTTAATCCATGCTGATTTTGTACAATCCTGCCACTGTTTTCCAGGTGCTTTGCTATTAATTATTTACAATGGATTCTAGCATTTTCCCAACTACCAACATCAGGCCGACTGGTCTATAAGTCCATTTTCTCTCTACCTGCCTTTTTAAATAGTGAGGTTACATTAGCTACTCTCCAACCTGTAGGAACAGTTCCAGAGTCTATATCATTTTGGAAGATGACCACCAATGCATCCACTATTTCTACAGCCACTTCCTTCAATACTCTGGGATGTATGCCCTAGGGATTTGTTGACCTTCAATCCCACCAATTTACCCGACACCATTTCCCTAATAATATTGATTTCATTCCTCTCATTAAACCCTGTGTACCCCAACATGTCTGGTATGTTATTTGTGTCCTCCCTTGTGAAGACAGAACAAAAGTATGTATTTAGTTGGTCAGCCATTTCTTTGTTCCCATTATAAATTTCCCTGTTTCTAACTTTAAAAGAACTGACATTTGCCTTCACCAATCTTTTTCTCTTCACAGACCTATGGAAAGTTTTACAATCAGATTTTATGTTCCCTGTAAGCTTACTCTCATGTTCTATTTTCCTCTTCTTCGTCCCTTTGTCCTCTTTTGATGAATTCTAAACTGCTCCCAATCCTCAGGTCTATTGTATCTTCTGGAAAATCTAATACCATCTCTAATTTGCCGTGTAAGCCATGGTTTTACCACCTTTCCCGTTTCACGTTTGCATCAGACAGGAATGAACATTGTTATAGTTCATCTATATGCTCTTTGAATTTTTGCCATTACCCTTCCACTATCATCCCTTTAAGTAACGTTCCCCAATTCATCACAGCAAACTGTCGCTTCATACCATCGTAGTTGCCTTTATTTAGATTCAGTCTCAAAATCAACTATGTTACTCTGCATCGTGATTAAAAATTCTATCATATTATGGTCGCTCATCCCAAGGGGATGCCCCAAGGAGCATTGCACAACTAAATTGACAATTATTCCTTTCACATTACACAATACCCAGTTTGGGATGGCCTGTCTCTAGTTGGTTCCTCAACATATTGGTCAGAAAACCATGCAGTAGACACTTCAGGAATTCCTCCTCTATGGAATTGTTACAAATACAACTCATACGACAATGACTATGCGGGAAAAGTACTTAATTGGTTGTAAGGCACTTTGAGATATCTCGTAGCTGAGAAAAGCGTGATAACAATGCAAGTATATTTTGTGTTTTAGTAAAATGAAAAGGGAGCACAGTAATTTGTTACATAGGTAATGATTGAAGAGGACATGGATGTAAGGGAAGTAAGTTTGTAACATCTGTTAATCATTGATGAAAAAAGTGACATGGCGAAGCTTTTCATCTTGCACTCACAAGAATGCCAATAAAAGGTTAAAACATTTATATTGTATGAGAAGAGTTCTGATTGGTTGGCAAGTGGACTCTGATTGGTAGAGATGCTGCCATGGAGACTGCACCAGGTGACGGTGACTAACAGTTAACTGCCAAGAATTATTTGAAATTTAAACCAACATGACCCTGATTGGTCAAGGCATTGCCCTGAAGAATGAGTCAGTGAATAGCTGTCACTTTTTTGTGTAGCTGAAACAGGTGCTGTGTGTCTACGTGTTCTTTCTGTCTACAAAGAAGGGGACCCTGTGCATTAATATATGTAGCTTCCAGTACACACATTCTCTTCTCATATAGTGGGGTGAACTCTCCACGGGCGTGATTCTTCATTCCACTAACAACGTACACTTGCCTGCAGGTTTCCTCGCAACATGGGGTGCCTACAGTGGGAAATCCCATTGACCAGCGGCGGGAAAGGAGAATCCTGCTGCCAGCGACGGCGTGCTGCCGAGAAACACACAGTTGGGAGGTGGAGAATTCACCCCAGTATAAATTATTGTTATCCCCTTATATTAATATTCTTGTGACGTGTCCTGATGAATGCAAGGCGAAAAGCTTTCACATTTCTCCTTTTTCAGCAATATTCAAGTTCTGTACCACCAAATGACTACACATTTTAATGTAGGCTGCCTTTTCTCCCAAAATAGATTGTATTCAATATTTGTACAGCAGTTAAATTTGATATTTGATGATGTGCAATACAGATCAATAACTTTCAATCGAGTACGTGAGGTGCCTCACTAGTCTCTTGGTATTGCAGGTTATATTTACAATATATGTTTACACTTAATATCAAAACACTCTGGGGACATCCCAAGGGAATTTACATGGCTTCAGCTCATTGGTATATTACATTGGGAGGGCCTGAGACAGTGGCCTTTCCCCACTTCGCCTTTGCAGTCTGTAACACTCTGTCTTTGATAGCTCTTTGAACTGAAGGACGTTTCATGTGCACCAGAGAAAGTCTCCAGCAGTAATTGATGCTTATCTCAGTGTGTCCCTGGGAAAGCCCCGTAGGGCATTGAGTCCTATGTTACAGGACTGATTCAGTTGAATCGCGACAAAAACCAATACGTTTCTTTCCATACTTTTTTTTTTTGAAAAGGCATATTTCAGAGAGATGTAGGCAGCGGTTTCATCCGCAGCTGTTTCGAGGGCAGCGCATAGTGGTTATGAGACTCTGGGAATGCAGAAAGGATCTGATGGGGAAGCCCTTCACCAGCTGACCTATGTTTTGGGGATGTTTCAAAACTCTGGGGCTGGGGCATTCTGCCAAATGATTTTGGTCATCTGCTCAAGGATCCATGTGGCAGAATCCACTATCTCTTCATCCTGCTTAACCTCAAGGATGTTGAATGCAGACCTGTAATAACCTGATGGACTAGTGGTCAAAGCAGTTTTTCGCCAGCAACATTTGCACGAGGGACAGATGGTAGAGCACAGTCCAACTGAATGGAATGTTCTGCAGCAACATGCCCAGATCTGTCATCTGCAACGCGAGAGACAGACCTCAGCAGTCGTGACATTTGGGCGGTATTTAATGTCAGCAAGTCAGTGAGAGCCCCGTAACATCAACTCTCAGGATGGCCCGACAACCAGGCACTTAACGAAGCAGCTGATAATGGCCCTGCGTGGGATCATCGACTTGTGGACTTGTGGGTGTAAATACTGCCCCCCCCCCAGGCCACAGCTAAGTAATGGCAGGAGGAGTCAGGGGGTAGCTGCTAACGGGTGAGGGTGTTCTGGTGAGATAGTTGACTCAATTTGGCAAGCCCAGGGGATGCAAATTCAGGGAGGGTCTAGACAGCAGACCCAGGGAAGGGTAGGAAGGTTGAGCACACCTGATGTTGGGTGAGGGGGAGAAGAGACTCTGCTGATTGGGTTTGGGGAGAAAGTTTGGGAAGAGGGGTTTCTTAGTGTGCAAGATAGTGAGGTTGGAGAGAGGGGCTTCTGAGTGAATGGGGTGAAGGGGTTTGGGAAGCGGAGCTCCTGAGTACATTCGTCGGAGTGGTATGTTTTGAAGAAGCATATGTTTGTGTGTTGGGAAGTAGTGTGGAGTTTCCAAGGCGCAGCGTGCGCAGCCTCAACGCTAGAACGGTGCGGGGATGGTGGGGGGGGGGGGGGGAGCTCTGTCCAGTTTCAAGAGGGAAAGCAGGGTGAGAAACATTGCAAGTTGTTAAGGAGGAGCCAAACTGGCAATTGGAAAGGAGGGGGAACTGGCACAGATCGTGGGTTGGAGGCAAGGAGGGGGCTGATCATGACAGAATATTTGTTGGCAGGGGAAATACACTTGTTTCTTCTGGTCCAGAAGCAGTAGAATCAAAAACATTTTCACGTGGGATCTGGCAGCTCCCTCCTCCCTTAATTTGCTGGGTATCTTGTGCTCTGGGAAAAACTGGAAGAATTGACTCCCGCTCTGGTCTGACCACTCCCCATCTCCTGCACCGACACCCCCAGCCCATCCCCCTCCCCCCAACCCCACGCTCCCGCCCTTCAATCCTCTGGTCAAAACCCCCCCTCTCAGGCTGCCCCCCCCCCCCCCCCCCCACTGGCCGACCTGCCCCCAAATGGAGTACTGATCACCCCCTCTCCAGTCTGATCTGATCACCACCTCTGGTTTTCCCCCTCTCCCACCCCGTTATCTCTCACACTTAACTTTAATTTGTCCCTTTAATAACCTTCTTTCTGGCAGCTAGTACTTTCTGGCAGCTAGTGCTAGTTCTTACCTCTGCTCCCCAGTTACTGGACTCCAATGCAGCCGGGGGCACATATTGCTGCTCCTGTCTCACCCAACCCGAGTGCGAAATGTTCGGCAAGACAGGGTGAAGGAAACCAGCTATATCTGAGAGGTAAAAGGATCATTGATTTAGCCATTTTGTTTTAAATATTGCCCAGTTTAAAAACCATTTTAAAATGGTTTCTGTCCTAAACCACAGAGTTGAATCAATTCCATTCCAATTTTAAAAAACCACATAGCTTACAGAGAAATCGGCAAAGCATGGATTTGAAACATTTTCAGCCTAACCAGAAGCAAATGCAACAATTTCTACTGTAGGTCATAATGAACACCATAGTTAACATGAATCTACTATTGTTCAAAATGTGAATAGTACAGCAGTCAGCAAATACCAGGTCTGATAAAAAGTGTTAAGTTACATTCCAACACACAGAAAACACCCAAAGATGCAACATATTCATATCTATGTTGCACATTGATGATTGACAACTAACCATCCAATCAAATGCATTTGATACTTATCCAAACCAATCAGCATATTACAGGGGTAGGAACAGATGGAGTCAGACTAATAACATTTTCCTTAAGGATAGAGGTCCGGGCAGCCATTTTCATTCCGGGATCACTCTTATACTATTTATCTAACTACTGGCTATCCTTATTTCGTATTTTCATATTTCTATTCTAACCCCTAAGTCCGCGCAAGCTGTTTGCATTGGGCAAGAAACCATTACTGTATTTTAAAAGTTCAATTTGTTTGTAAGCCACTAAGTTTCATTATATCTCCTAAAGTCTTCTGCTGGCAGGAGCTTTACTGAGAACATTTGATTTGTAACCACAAGAAGATTTCAAACTCCCAATTATAATCAATAGACACAATAAAGATTTCATTTTGCACCTGAGACGTGCAACTTAAATTTCTACTTTGTTCAGTGTATACGAGACTACTCTTAACCACGGGTAGATTTCATCACAGGGGCTTTGAAATCCTTGCACTGGTAAGTCCGCAGGTAAATGCGACGGCGATTGCAACTCTGAGGAAGTTACATTGTTTTGCATCTGCTGCCAGAACTTTCACATCACTTGACTGGAGCAGGTCTTTATTTACAAATCAGAATATATCATTTCTGCTACTATGTTGGGGAGTGTGTAATCCAGTGATTGTTCATCTAGTAAACTTCTTCTCTGAACTTTTAAGCATGACGTTCAATTCCTAACCCTCTCAGTATACATTCAATTCTTGTTAGTCTGCACATTGATCACTGGCAGAATGGTGACAATCTCACTTGCTGAGCTTATGTTCCAATTCTTTGGGGACTGTTGTTAAGGAGGGATGGTTGAAGGATTGAGATTTAATGATCTGTACAGAAGATTGACATTCCCAATGCATCCACCGGGTGCTGAATAGCCTTTTTTTAACAGTCTCAGCACTGCTGAGTTTTCATGGTATTTGAAAAATTGCATGTGCGAATGTTGCAGAACTTAAAATACAGATGTATGACAGCTGTGGGTGTTGGCAGCTGCAAAATTGACCTTTCCAAGTGACATGCACTACAAGTCCAGGACAAAGCAGTTACCATTATCTATTTGCATCTGTCTAAACTTGAGATCATCCAAATCTCAGCTGCCCATGATCTTAGTTGCGCCAAGTCTAGTTCCTCCATTTCCCTGTATTCGCTGATCTGCATTGGCTCATTGTTAAATAAAGCCTCAAATTTGCAATTTCTATCAGTGGCCATGCCCCTCTCATTCTTTGCAATCTTCTCCAGCCTTACAACCTTCTAAGATGTGTGCACTCCTCCAATTTTGGCTTCTTGAGCATCCCTGATTTTAATTGCTCTACTACGGGTCACCGTGCCTTCAATTTCAAAGGCCCTGAACTCTAGACTACCCTCCCTAAGCCTTTCCACCTTGCTATTTCTCTTTACCCCTTTAAGATGATCATTAACACCTTGCACTTTGACCAAGCTATTGATTATGCATTCTAATACCTCCATATGTAGCTTGGTGTTAAATTTTGTTTTTTAATGCTCATGCTTAATGCCTCAGGCCATTGCTGAAGGCATCCCATAATTATAGATCATTCTTGTGCCTTTTGCTCTCTGGGATGATCCGAGAGTAGTGGCACTTGCGGAAGAGGAGAGTGCGAACTGGTCAAGTTTGAGGAGATCCAGCCAGATGAAGAAATGTTTGAAACTGCGCAACATCCCTTCCTTCAGTAACAGCTAATTAACACTTCAATAAGACTACAATACCAGCCTGGTGGCATTGCAGAGGAAACAATGCTGGATTTAACATTACAAAAAATGTAAGATTATAAAAGCTACTCAAGCTAGAAAAGAATCAAATGCATCACAGCAGCAAATCCATATTGAGGCAGGAATCCAAAAACAAATCTGGGGCTGCATTTTACGTGCCAAAGTCAGGCCGGTTTTCAGTGGGTGGGCAACCACCCCTGAGCTCACCCATATAATACAGGGGATAGGTGGATGCCTGTCTGCCATACTTAAATAGATAATCAGGGGGAAATTTTGGGCTCAAGGCGATTAACTCCACCCTGCTGCCCATGTTATAAAATGGTTGGCATGGGCAGTTGGGTGGAAGTGGGCTGCCTGATGTTAGAAATTCTTCAAAGGGCATGAAGGAAGGGAGGTTTGCTCTCTGGGGATTGTCTTTTGCCAAATTGGAATTGGCCCCCGAAGATAGGAACACCCCCCCCCCCCCCCCCCCCCCCCCCCCCCCCCCCACTCTTCCCACCTGCCTGCTTCATTAAACCCCCCAACCCATCACCTCACCCCTCCCTAACTTGCCCAAACCCTCCCTGTCCAGGACCCTGCACTTGGCAGTCTCTGGGATCCATTCTTCTCCCACATGCAGTCCCAGCAGCACCCGCTAATGCACTCTTGATGCTGCCGGGACTGATGGAACTGCTGGCAGCTGCCAAGGGCAGGACTTCCTTCCTGGTGGGGGGGCAGAAGTCCCACGCGGCCTCTGTTTAACCCGCTTGCAAGGAATTTTAGCTACAGGACAGGCTGGCGTGGGATGGGTTAGTTGCCCACCGACTATGCTTCTGGAGGTAGGCAAACTGTCCACGTCACCATAACATTCTGCCATTTGAGGCATTGTTGCTTATTGACTTTAGATCACAGTCTGTGAGCTAACCTCCAGCATTTACACAGTTAAAACTAACTCCTTTGTTCAGTGATACAACTGAGCATCCACAGGCTGTAGTTCAGTGATTCTGCTGCCAAGGTAAGACAGATAGATTAATCTGTGCAAATACAGAAAGTCAGCCGACCGATGCCAGACCCTTGGTTTAAAATTAAGTAATTGTCACTGTAAATGTACCTTTAATGCTGCCCTTTCCTGTATTGGAATTTCCAGTGTTCTGTTCATGAGAATGAGAATTCATCTCGAGTCAGCGAGGCAGTAAATTCTGATTCCCAGAAATGCTTATAGCTGTGCTTAATCTGTGGTGACTACAGAAAAAGATTCATAGCTTTCATGTTATTATCCTCAGTAATTTTCCAAAAGTGAATGAACTTTAAATACAAGTCATTTCATTACATTGTATTTTTTGTATACACCACATCTCAGAAACATTTCACAATGAATGTCTTGACTGTAATGTTGGACGTCCAGTGACATCGAGTGAGAGCAAATCGCACGAAAGGTGGCTCCCGTCAGGGTCTTTGTTTTTTTATTCCTTGTGCCCATTTTTAAGGGGATTTTTGTGTTCCATCCCAGCTGGCAGAACTAAGTAGCTATTCGACGGAGTTATGGCTAAAGTCTTTTAAAAAAAGCCGAATGGGAAGAAAACCCAGACTGGAAGCCCGGCAAGGGAATCTGAATAAGAGAAAATGGGATGGCGGAGCCGGCTGTGCCCGTCACCGTAGACACACTAGCTGTGGCGGTGGTGCAGGAATTAGAAATGTTTGAGAAGCAGATGGACAGACAGTTTGAGCGGCAAGGCAAAGAAACGAAGGAGCCACCATCGAGCAGGCATTGGGCCCAATCCCCGAGCAGCTGTGAAGGAGCAAGGCGAGACTTTAAAGGGTATAGAGGAAACCTTGTCGCAGCATGATGGGCAGTTTACCTCACTGAAGCAGTGAGGAGTCATTGGTCACTCGTGGCAGTGAGCAATGAGGTCCTGAAGACAAAAGTTGAAGACTTGGAGAACAGGCCGAGGCAATGAAACCTCAGGATGGTGGGGCTGCTGGTAGTACTTCTCGGAGAAGCTCTAATGGCTGGTGGGGAGGATGAAGCGTTCGACCCACTGAGTTGGATAGAACTCATCGGGCACTCCGGCAGAAGCCGCGGTCGAAGGAGCCACCATGGGCGGTGATTATCCATTTTGATAGCTTCCAGAGTATGGAGTGGGACCTGGAGAGGGCAAAGAAGAACCTCAATATTGACTGCAATGGGCGCTCAGTGTGATCTACCAGAATATTGGAACTGAGCTGGCGAAGAGGCGTGCAATCTGCAATAAGGTAAAGATGGTGCTGCACAACAAAGGGGTGTGATTCGAAGTGGAGTATCCGGCGCGCTTGAGAGTCATGATGGACTCCAACGCTGGAGTAGGTAGCGGCTTTCATTAAGGGAAGGGATAGGGCTGAGGAGGGCTGACGGTGACTTTTGATGTGAAGGATGGGATAGGGTTGAAGATGTTGTATTAGTGTGTTAAGTCTCTTTTTCTTATTTTTTCTTGGATGTCAGGGTAGAAAAAAGGAGTGTTTAATATGATATTTGGAGGGGAAGAAGAATACAATAAGAAATAAAATGAAATGAAATGAAAATCGCTTATTGTCACAATTGGGTTTCAAATGAAGTTACTGTGAAAAGTTCCGAGTCACCACATTCCGGCGCCTGTTCGGGGAGGCTGGTACTGGAATTGAACCGTGCTGTTGGCCTGCCTTGGTCTGCTTTCAAAGCCAGCGATTAGCCCTGTGCTAAACCAGCCCCTCACAATAAGGACGTTATTCATTGCTCAATGTAGATACAATGCCTATGGCTACGATCCTGGCAATTGAGTTGGAACCCTGTCTTACGGAAGTAGTTGAGGAAGACCAGACAAGATTTATAGAGGGCTGAAAGCTGTTGTCAAATGTTATGCGACCTCTTTGTAGTTTTGGAGAAGTTTGGGTTGGGGCCCTGGGTTTGTTTCGTGGGTGTGGTTGTTGTATAAGACTCCTCTGCTAGTGTTTGTGCCAACACCATGAATTTGGGGTCTTTTGGGCTGCATAGGGGGATGAGGCAGATGTGTCCAATGTCTCCCCTCTTGTTTGCATTGTCGATTGAGCCACTGGCGATTGCGCTGAGGGCCTCAAAGTGGAGAGGAATAGTTCAGGAGTGGTGGAACGCAGGGTGTCCTTATAAGCGGGTGACCTTCTGCTTTTTGTGAGGGAGCTGGGTTGAGTTATGCAGGGACATAATGAGTACATTGAAGAACTTTTGTTCCTTCTCTGGATGCAAGTTAAATTTAGGGAAGAATGAGTATTTTGTGAACAACACTTCTGAGAGGGGTACCAGTCTGGGGGGGGGGGGGGCTACCTTTCTGCTGGCCGGGACTAGCTTTCAGTATTTGGGGTCCTGGTGGCCCTGGATTGAACGTGGCTCTGTAAAGTGAATTACACCAGCCTAGCGAATAGGGTTAAGGCTAAAAGGCAAATTGGGTTATGGCTAAAACATCCAGGTCAGCCTCCGATTATCGGAGAGGATTCTGTCCTGTGCGGGGTCGGAATAGAGTAGTACGTCGGGGATAGATGGGAAGAGGAGCTGTGGCCTATATTGGAAGAAGAGTTGTGGAGTGAGACCCTTCGTAGGGTGAAAGCCACGTCATCCTGAACGAGGCTGAGCCTGATCCAGCTCAACGTACTGTTTAGGGCGCGCCTCACTAAAGCCAGAATGAGTTGTTTCTTTGCAGGGGTTGAGGATAGGTGCAAGTGCTGTCCTTTTCTCAGGGTCTCTTTTCTCAGCGCCACATCGGCCATCCTGAACATAGAGTTGGAGCCGTGTCCTTTAGTGGCTATAATTGGGGTATTGAGTCTTCGGGGTATCGGACCAGCCAGATCTTCATATGGGGAAGAGGGCCAATGCCCTAGCTTTTGCATCTCTAAGCACGGGGAGGAGGGGAGGGGCCACACAGCCCCCCCCCCACACACACACACACACACACACACACATTAAAAACTAAAAGCCCGAAGAAAGAAGCGGAGCACAATATGGGGCACCCAGAGCAGACTGAGGGGGAACCTCATGTAAAAGTGATTGTAAATACGACATAAATTTGTTTGTAAATACCAGATACACATCAGCTGTTACTGTGTAAAAACAGGAAAAAGCCAAAAAATATATATATATTTTGGGTATTGGACTTGTGGGCAAATGTCCTGGCCTTCGCCTCACTGGTTGCTCGGAGGCAAACCCTGATGGGTTGGAGGCTGACGACACTATCCAGTGCCTGGGTGTGGCTAGGTACTTCGAGAAGGTCTAATGCACCGTAAGGGGGTCAATTGAAGGGTTCTACCGGAGATGTCAACCATTTATATTGTATGTCAGGGAATTGGTCGCTTTTCAGCTCGGAGCAAGCACGAGGATGCATAGAAAAAGTCTACCTAGTAATAGGCGTGTCACCACTGTGCAAAAACGGGCCATTCACAGGCTGATTGCCGGAGCAAGGATAGCCAATGCAAAAGTTGTGGCAGAACTGGCCACACAGCAAGAGCTTGTTGGAGTAAAACAGTGAAGAACATTCAAGAAAAAGCACAGAACACTTCTAAAACAGGAAATAAAACAAATTAAATTAAGAAAATTCACAATTAGGATGCGGCATGGTTAGCACTGCTGCCTCACGACACCGAGGACCCGGGTTTGATCCCAGCCCTGGGTCACTGTCTGTGTGGAGTTTACACATTCTCCCCATGTCTGCGTAGCTCTCACTGCCACAACCCAAAGATATGCAGGGTAGGGGGATTGACCACGCTAAATCGTCCCTTAATTGGAAAAATTAAAAGAAAAAAGAAAATTCGCAATGTGTAAGAAAATAAGAATAACAACAATGAAAATGCAGCACATGGTTCTGATGCGCAACTAATATTGAATATACTATCTGTAAACGGTGAATCACATCGGGTCTGGGTAATTCCTAAAACTGAGTGGACAACCTGTAAAAATGGACTTTGATATGGGGGCTGCCATCTCCTTAATTCAATCACCAATGATTGAAACCAGCAGATGGCATCTTCAGGACCTACACTGAGGACATAGTGCCTCTGAGAGGATGTATCAAAGTCAAAGTAGAGTTAAGTGGGCAAACTGTGGAGCTGCCATTCCACGTGATCTCTTTGGCTGCTCTTGGCTGGAAAAGGTCAAATTAAACTATAGCTTAGTTAATTCAAAGACGTAGTAATCGGCCATCCTAGAAAAATACAGCAGTGTATCCGAGGACACACTGGGGTCCATGAAAGGAGTGCAAAATGGCCAGTCGAACTGGCTCTAGGCTCGAGCAGTATCCTACACTAGACATCCAAAGGTAGAATCTGAACTAATGAGACTTGATAAGGGAGACTTTGAACACGTCACTATCAGTGACTGGACAACCCCTTTGGGCCTGTAATCAAGCAAGATGGAACAATTTGCATCTGCAGAGATTTTAAAACAACCATCAATCCGGTTCTATGCGCAGATTAATGCCTGCTACTATTGGTTGGAGGTTTGTTTGCTAGCTTAGTAGAAGGACGGATGTTCAGCAAGATCGACCTATCGCAGGCTCACCTGCAACAAATGTTACCTTTGGTTTCAATGGAAATACAGCACATGGTTCTGATGAGGAACTGAAGTTGAATGTACTATCAGTAGAAGGTGAATCGCATCAGTCGAATGAAGTTGCAGCTGAATCTCAACACTTGCTCACCATTGTCACACATAAAGGCCTTTTCTATTATAAGAGGTTATCTTTTTGGAATAATGTCAGCGCCTGCTTTATTTCAGCAGTCCATTGGGGGGGGGTACAGTATTATCTTGATGATGGGCAGCATGGTGGCACAGTGGTTAGCACTGCTGCCTCACAGTGTCAGGGACCCGGGTTCAATTCCGATCTTGGGTGAATATCTGTGTGGAGTTTGCACATTCTCCCGTGTCTGTGTGGGTTTCCTCCAGGTGCTCCGGTTTCCTCCCACAGTCCAAAGATGCGCAGATCAGGCGGATTGGCCATGCTAAATTGCCCCCTAGTGTCCAAAGGTTAAGTGAAATTACGGGGTTACAGGGCGGGGGAGTGGGCCTAGGTACGGTGCTCTTCATGGTACCAATGAACAAGCATAACTTAGAAGCCACATTGAAATACTTTCAAATGCATGGTCTTCGTGTGAGGAAAGATAAGTGTGATTTCTTTCAAAGATCAGTCCAATATCTAGGCCATGTAATCGATAGTAAGGGTTTACCCAAAGACCACGGAGGCTATAATGGAGGCTCCACGACCAACGAATGTAACACAGTTAAGATCATTCCCTAACCTGCACATGGGATGATGGCAGTGATGAGAAGCTATAGTTGTAATGGAAGGGCGTGAGATATATAGGCTATGGATATCTGTGGAAACTGTTCTGATCCCTGGCATTGCTTCGGTGGGAGAGTGGTAGACTGTTGGTGGAAACATTACGAACAGGCGAAAACAGTGATTTCTGTGGTTCTTCGAGGTTGCCAAGTTCCTGTTGAAACAGAAGGTCATTGTGATGATTTCCATTGGAGCAGAGAAGAAACAGAGGATATTGAACAGAGCTTTTTAAAATGATAAAGGGATTTGATAGAGTAAATAGGGTACAACTATTTCCTATGGTTAGGAGTCTGTGCCAAGGGGGGGGATTAATCGATTTTAACTTGTCACTGAAGTAAAAAGTTAGGATAAATTTCTTTACACAGGGGATTAGTGAGCATGGAACGGTTTGTCACAGCCTTGAGGGATGAGTCCATTGTTTGCTTTAAAGAAAATGTTGGAAAATATTTGAAACAGGATAATGTAGCCATGGGGAGAGAGAGAGCAAGGCAATGCCATTAGGCTTGGATTGCTTCAGCTGCCACAGATATGATGGGCTAAGCACCTTCCTTTGATGCTGGAATTTCTATTGATAGCGTTCTTGGACCACAAAATGATCATGTTGATTTTTGGTACAGGAGTGTTGTCGCAGAGCTGGAAGAATTAAGAAAATGGCTCAGTTTTTGAGTATTTGTGTTTAATTTGTCCTGGAGACAAATATTCCAATGGAACTCAGTCCTCTTTACATTTAGCCACAATACTAATTTCAAATAAAAGTAATCAAGGTAAATGTTGGCATAGTTCATACCGCTTGGGTCATGGCCAGTTTGTAACGCTGATGGAGTTTTAAACTACAAGGGCAGCAATTTATTTTTAGTGACGAGATTTTTCCTGGAAATATGATTAATTTCTAAACTCTGGGTGAACTGTAAATGTTATAATGCAGTCAGTAAATGTCTTCATGAGCATCAGGTTGTGAATTTTAAAATTGTTTAATTTACTCATACCATATCTGCTCATTCGTCAGTGTCAGGAACGGGGAGAGAATGCCGACGACTTAGACAAGTAATGATCATTTTTTTTTGGATAGAATATTATCTGCCAGGAAAATGATGAAGGTCGTGACCTGTTTTGCATTAAAGAGGTGTTAGACCTGAAATTTCATAAAATCCACTCAAGTGCAGTCGAGTGGAACTCCTAGCTGCCTACTGGTAGACCCAGTACCAATTTGGAGGAAGAAGTCATCAACACACTTGAGGCAAGCTGTCAGCAACTTACAAAGCTGTGTCCGTACACCTCAATCCTACAGGACCTTGAGAAATCAAAGCAACATCTCTGCTGCTCTCTGATGACGCTTGTGAGTCCCAGGAGAGGTCCCTCCACACACACACGATGCCCCAAAGCAGCAGCACCTCAAAGAGCTGTGGGACCATCTGGGATTTATTATCTGCAGCTTCCTGTATTTTGAAGCCTCCATAAAGGAAAAAAACAGGCAACATCGATCCATTGTACCTGTGTCTCACCCAGCAATAAAAGTTTAAATTTTGTCCAAAATAATTCCCAATTTCCCTAGAATGTAAGATGGATTGACTTTGGAGGGGACACACATACCACCCTGTCTCTGAGAAAACATTTGATAAACTGCATTGAAATGTACCAGCATATCACCATCCTTGGAACTATTTGAAGAAGAACATGTCCTGGCCAACTTCATCCCCCAACCAACACCATTTTCAAAAAAGCAGGTTATTAGCTCAATTTGTTTTTTGTGCAAGCTTGCCGCATGTACACTGTCTGCAGTCTTTCCGATATCACCATAATCACTACACTTTCAAAGATATTTCAATGGATGTGTGGTGATTTGAGAAACCCCAATGTCATGAAAGGCACTATGTAAAAAGGAGACTTTTTCAACTTCCGGTGGCTGCTATGAAGGAGTAAGTCGCACATTTGGTGGCTCCCACTCGGGTTGGACTTTTGGACCTTTTCCCCTGATTTTCTACAGGACTTGAATTGTAAAACTGAAGACAGAGGCAATTGTGTACTGAATTCCCACATCGGTGCATGGAGAGAAGGACTAGAAGTGCTCGTAAAGGCAGAAACAGAAAGACAGAGAAGGCTTGGGCTGAAGCTGCAGCGGGAGACAGCATGGCGGAGGACCAGACCTCTGGTTTGTCGACCCAGCGGTCAACGGAACAGCTGATGCAAGTTATTCAGGAAGGCTTTGCTAAGCAGAAACGGGACTGCTCGGATGCGATAAAAGAGTCAATTGAGCGGCTGGAGCGTAGATTGGACGCCCAAGATCAGGCGATCCAGAAGGTAGAAAAGGCGCTGGCTGAGCAGGAGGAACATCAAACTGCGGGTGGAGTTGGAGGTGGGGATGCTGAGAGACCAGCAGAAAAAGCTCCTGGAGAAGATGGAGGACCTAGAGAATAGGTCCCGCCAGCAGAACTTGAAAATCGTTGGGCTCCTGGAGGGGTCCGAAGGAGCGGACGCTGGGGCATACATCGCAGACATGTTTGAGAAGCTGCTGGGGGATGGGGCATTCTCCTGGCCCTTGGAGGTGAATGGGGCTCACAGAGCACTCGCGAGGAAGCAGCGAATGGGAGACCCCCCGAGGGCAATGGTGGTGAGATTCCACAGTTTCTCGGATAAGGAGCGTATTCTACAGTGGGCCAAGCAGACACAGAGCTGTAAGTGGGACAACAGTATACTGCGGGTTTACCAAGACCTGAGTGTGGAGGTGGCCAGGAGAAGAGCAGGCTTCAACCAGGTTAGGTCGATCCTTTATAAGAAAAAGGTGAAGTTCGGACTGTTGTATCCGGCCCATCTCTGGGTCACGTACGAGGAAGAGCACTTTTATTTCAAGTTGCCTGAGGACGCACTGGACTTCGCGAAAAGGAAAGGACTGGGTAGTGGACTGAGAACTTTTGAACTTTGCTGCAACGTTCATGCTTTTTTTTTTCTGTTCTTTTAATAAAAGTTTTTCATTTTGTGGAAGCTGTTTGTAATGCCTTCTGTATTGATTTGGGACCAGCGGTAGAGCTGAGTGAGTTAAGGTTTTCATTTGCACTGTTGGGGGATGGAGGTGTGTTTGTTTAGATTTTGGTTTTTTCCTGCTGGGTAATTGTGTGGGGATTGTTTGATGTTGGAGTATGTTTGTATGAGCGGGGGGGGAGGGGGGGTGTGAACAATGGGTGGGAGACAATTCAGCGCCAGGGGTGGGGGACACCAAGCTAACTGGGCGGGCTAGCTCACTGAAGCGCAGTGGGGTGTGTGCATATGTTCGGTTTAGTAAAGGGGTTGGATTACAGAGTGTTGTTACTGGGGGGGGGGTTAAATGTTCTGTTGACGAGGGCGGGGCTTGGGCGAAGGGACAGAGAGAAGGTTGGGGGCAGAGGCTGCCTTGGGACGGGCCGGTGGAGGCGTGGAGCATGGGGTGGAGGCGGGCTCAATAAAGGGGATGGCTGATCGGCGAAGGGGGGTTAATGAGCCCCCCAACTAGGCTGATCACCTGGAATGTTCGAGGGTTAAAATGGGCTGTGTGTGTGCACATCTTAGGGGACTGAAGCAAGATGTGGTAATGTTGCAGGAGACGCATCTTAGAGTAACTGACCAGGCTGGGTCAGTCAGGTCTAAGCGGGTGGTTTTTGAGGCGAGTAGAATACACTCGGATGTGGGAGGTCGGTACATTATGGTCAGTGGGAAACTGGAGGGGGTGCAGGTGGTATTAATAAATATGAATGCGCCAAATTGGGATGATGTAGAGTTTATAAAGAGGATGCTGGGGAAGATACCGGACCTGGATTCGCAAAGGTTGGTCATGGGAGGGGACTTCAACACAGTTATTGACCCTGGCTTGGACCGGTCAAGCTCGAAAACAGGCAGGGTGCCAGCAATGGCAAATGAACTAAAAGGGTTCATGGAGCAGATGGGGATGGTGGATCCATGGAGATTTGGGCAGCCGAGGGTGACGGAGTTCTCCTTTTACTCTCACGTGCATAAAATGTACTCCCGGATTGATTTCTTTATTTTGAGCAGGGCCTTACTGGCAGGGGTGGTGGACACAGGGTACTCGGCGGTCACAATCTCAGACCATGCCCCACACTGGATTGACCTGCAGGTTAGTAAAGACAGTAGCCAGCACCTGCACTCGAGTTTAGATGTGGGACTTTTGGCTGACGAAGGTGTGTGTGAGCAGCTGAGGAAATGTATTCAGAACTACCTGCAGGTCAACGACACGGGGGAAATTTCAGCAGCGATGGTCTGGGAAGCACTGAAGGCGGTGGTCAGAGGGGAGCAGATCTCGATCCGGACCCTCAGGGAGAAGGTGGACAGGACAGAGACGACCGACTGGTTAAGGAGATACTACAGATCGATAGGAGGTATGCAGAGACCCCAGAGGCAGGGCTTTTAAGGGAATGGCGGAGGCTACAGGCAGAGTTCGGCTTGTTAACCACAGGAGGGCGGTGGAGCAGCTGAGAAAGGCAAGGGAGGTGATCTGTGAGCATGGAGAGAAGGCCAGCAGAATGCTTGCACAGCAGCTGAGAAAGAGTGAGGCAGCCAGGGAGATAGGGAAAGTAAATGACGGAGATGGGAACCTGGTTGGAGTTTCAGCAGGGGTGAATAAGGCGTTTAGGGATTTCTACAGTAGGCTGTATAGGTCGGAGTCCCCTACGGGGCCGGAGGGGATGAGGCACTTCTTGGAGGGGCTGAATTTCCCAAAGGTGGACAGGGAGCTGGTGGAAGGGCTGGGGGCCCCGATCGGGTTGGAAGAGATAGTGGAGGGTCTGAAGGCCATGCAGTCGGATAAAGCCCTGGGGCCGGAAGGGTACCCAATGGAGTTTTATAAAACGTTTTCTGGGATATTGGGGCCGGTGTTGATGAGGATGTTCAATGAGGCAAGGGAAAGAGGGGTGCTGCCCCCGACAATGTCACAGGCCACGATTTCCCTGATTCTGAAGCGGGACAAGAACCCGGAGCTGTGTGGGTCCTACAGGCCGATATCCCTGTAGAATGTGGATGCCAAATTGTTGGCCACACTTTTGTCCTCCAGGATTGAGGATTGTGTTCTGGACATTATTGGGGAGGACCAGACGAGGTTTGTTAAGGAAAGGTAGTGGGTGGCCAATGTAAGAAGGTTGTTAAACGTGATCATGATGCCCCCAGAAGCTAGGGAGGTGGAGGTAGTGATTTCAATGGATGCAGAAAAGGCTTTTGATCGGGTAGAATGGGATTATCTGTGGGAGGTGCTGGGACAGTTCGGATTTGGGCGTGGCCTTATTGACTGGGTCATATTGCTGTATCAGGCTCCTGTGGCAAGCGTACGGACAAATAAGACAACATCGGACTTTTTTAGACTGCACTGGGGGCGAGACAGGGATGCCCCCTCTCCCCACTGTTGTTCGCACTAACTACAGAGCCATTGGCAATTGCTCTGAGAGCCTCAAGGGGTCTGGGGGGGTTGGGGGGTGGAGCACAGAGTCTCGCTCCATGCAGACGACCTGCTTCTGTATGTATCGGACCCAATAGTGGAGATGGAAGAATTCATGAGGATTCTAGGGGAATTTGGCTGGTTTTTGGGGTATGAGCTAAATCTGGGGAAAAGTAAGATGTTTGTGGTCCAGGCGAGGGGACAGGAGAGGCTATTGGGGGAGCTGCCGTTTAGATTCGAAGAGGGAAGCTTTAGGTACCTACGCATTTAACTGGCGCGGGAATGGGACCGGCTGCATAAATTAAATCTGGCCCGACTAGTGGACCAAATGAAGGACGATTTACGGAGGTGGGATGCACTTCCATTGTCACTAGCTGGGCGCGTGCAGACGGTGAAGATGACAGCCCTGCCGAGATTCCTGTTCTTGTTTCAATGTCTCCCCATCTTTATTGCGCGGTCCTTTTTTAAACGGGTCAACAAAGTTATCTCTGGCTTTGTTTGGGCGGGCAATACCCCTCGGGTAAGGAAGGTAATGCTTGAGCGGAGTCGGGGAGAGGGCGGGCTGGCGCTGCTAAATTTTAGTCACTATTACTGGGCGGCGAATATAGCCATGATCAGGAAGTGGGTGGTGGGGGCGAGGTCGGCATGGACGCGGCTTCATGTAAGGGCAACAGTCTGGGGGCGTTTGTAACTGCGCCTCTGCCGTTCCGCTGGCATGGTACTCCACCAGTCCAGTGGTGGTGGCGGCCCTTAGAGTCTGGGGGCAATGGAGGAGATATATGGGAGCAGAGGGAGCATCGGTCTGGTCCCCGATCTGTAATAATCGCCAGTTTGCCCCGGGAAGTATGGATGGGGGGTTCCGGATATGGCGGAAAGCAGGGATTTTGAGAAATGGGGGATATGTTTACAGAGGGGAGCTTTCCGAGTATGAGGGCGCTGGAGGGGAAGTTTGGGTTGGCGAGGGGAAATGAATTCGGGTATCTGCAGGTGCGGAACTTTCTACGTAAACAGGTGTCAACCTTCCCGCTCCTCCCACTGAGGGGGATTCAGGACAGGGTAGTTTCCAGAGGATGAGTAGGAGAAGGGAGCGTCTCAGACATCTATAAGGAGCTTATAGGGTCAGAGGAGATGCAGACCGAGGAGCAAGTGGGAGGAGGAGCTGGGAAGTGAGATAGAGGATGGTCTATGGGCGAACACGTTGAGTAGAGTCAACGCGTCCGCAACATGTGCCAGGCTCAGCCTGATACAATTCAAGGTCGTTCATCGGGCTCACATGACAGTGGCATGATGAGCAGATTCTTTGGGGTGGAAGACAGGTGTACAAAATGTGCGGGAGGACCAATGAACCATGTCCACATGTTCTGGACATGTCCGAAGCTTAGGGGATTTTGGCAGGGTTTGCAGATGTCATGTCCACGGTGTTAAAAACAAGGATGGCGCTGAGTCCAGAGGTGGTGATTTTCGGGGTGTTGGTAGACCCGGGAATCCAGGAGGAGAAAGAGTCAGACGTTCTGGACTTTGCTTCCCTGATAGCCTGGAGACGGATACTATTAGCTTGGGAGGGACTCAAAGCCCCGAAGTCGGAGACCTGGCTATCGGACATGGCTAGCTTTCTCTGTTTGGAGAAAATCAAGTTCGCTTTGAGAGGGTCACTGTTAGGGTTCGCCCGGAGGTGGCAACCGTTCGTCGACTTCTTCACGGAAAATTAATCGTCAGCAGAAGCGGGGGTGGGGGGGTAGGGGGTTAATAAAGGTGGGACCTGTAAGGGAGGGAGACGGCTTTTGCACTATGTTTATAGTTTCATGTACATTGTTTATTTTGTTGTTGCTCTAATACTAAAAATACCTCAATAAAATGTTTATTAAAAAAAAAGGAGACTTTTTCCTTTTTTTCAAAATGATGGAATTATGACATGAATTATATCTGGACACCCCCCCCCCCCCCCCAAATTTACCACAGTGTACCCTGGTCTCACTATTGCTATACACACGTTTTACCATTTACCACCTGCGTGGAACAGTTTCCCCATACCTGCCTCTGCACCATTAGCCTTTCAAGAAAGGTTAAGAAATACGAACTGCATTTAGTTAAACAAACATCTAAATGTATATAAAGTTATTATTTTGAGTTTCAATACAAATGCACCTTAGAAGTTCAGACTGAAAGTATGACTCACATTCCTATAATAAAAATGCATTTAAGTTATTCAAGCATTGGCCTCTGAATATACTGTGCATTACAGGGCATAAAGTGACAGATCCTTTGACGAACCATTAGGGAAGATCCATTGGAATGTGGCAATTAGGTGATTTTCACAGTAACTTCATTGCAGTGTTAATGTAGCCTACTTGTGACAATAATAAAGATTATTATTATGGTTCAGTAAAACATGGGTGGATTTAAAGGCCAATTTTCTGAGTTTGCATTGCAAACGGAGAGGCTGTCCACAATTTCCCAATCTGCATTCCAACAAACAATTAGAGGGGATTATTTGTTGAGATGTCAAAATTCTCTATCGGTTTTAAAATTTGAAACCTTCAAATGTTTGAATTCAGCTGACATCTCTTTTATGTCGATTAAAAATAAAAATAGAAATGTAAACATTGTGAGATAACGATAGATTGATGGGATTCATTGACAGACCATTTCTCCTCAGAGAAAATTGACTGTGGTTCGTAGTACAAACAAATTACCAAGGAGAGAGTAAATTAGTGGTGAGATTTACGGATCAAGGACATGATTTCAAAAAATGAATTAGTGTCAGCTAATCAGCAAGACTGATGGAAGAAGTGACATTTATTTTCGGCCTGCAAACTAGGACGAATCTGGTCCTCTACTCATGAGAGACAATTTAGTGACAATGTTAATGGCTCTTTGTTTTTACTCTTTACGTCCTTTTTAATACCAGAGTGAAAAAATACTCATGATGAAAGCTAAGGTCATGGTTTACCAAGCAGCAGTAATCTCCACACTCCTATATACTTCAAAGACTTGGACAACTTACAGCAGGTACCTCAAAGCATTGGAGAAGTACCATCAGTGGGGCTTTCTCTTTTTTTAAAAATAAATTTAGTGTACCCAATTAATTTTTTCCAAATAAGGGGCAATTAAGCATGGCTAATTCACCTACCCTGCACATCTTAGGGCTGTTGGGGGTGAGACCCATGAAGACACGGGGAGAATGTGCAAACTCCTCACAGACAGTGACCTGGGGCCAGGATCGAACCCGGAGGAAGCATGAGGTGGCCGCAATGGGAAATCCCATTGGCTGGCAGGTGACAGGAATGGAGAATCCCGCTGCCGGTGAGGACACGCCGCCTAGAACAACACTACTGGCAGACTGGAGAATCCCACCCCATGTCTTCCACCAAGAACAAGATGTTCTAACTAAGGGACTACTCTGCAGAAGAGAAATGGGCTTCTGCCATGATCACTGCCCAGACTCGATGTCATCTGGAGGACACATGTGGGCTAACTGTTGACGGGGAGAACCGATCTGTCAGAGATAGAACCTGCAGTGAATACGAATTGAACTGTACAAGGTTTTGACCTGAACCTTCATGAATCCCATACACCGACAGAACCGTTTGAGGGAAACAACACTTCAATTTCAGACCAAGCACAGAATCAATCTCTAGTTACAACATCAACACCGGTAAAAATAACCATTGAAATGAAATGAAAATCGCTTATTGTCACGAGTAGACTTCAATGAAGTTACTGTGAAAAGCCCCTAGTCGCCACATTCCGGCGCCTGTCCGGGGAGGCTGGCGGTGTTCATACAAAGTCAGACAAGCCAGAGGTTACAACAAGTGCCAAGAAGCAGGCGCCTGAGGATCGATGGCATCCATTCAGAGGACGACAACCCCCAATACAGGATCTCTAGCAGAAGTCTTCAGAAGCTGGCTTCATGGTTTGACTTTCAGGAAAATTGAACAGCCTCTCCTTCTCTGCTAAAATGTCTGACACTCTAGCTCCTCCCATTAATTACATCACTTACCCAGCTGAAACACAATGGCCGGGATTCTCCAACCCCGCGGCGGATCAGAGAATCCCCGGGGGGATGCGAGAATCGCGCCCTGTTGCCGGTTTACCGATTCTTCTCCCCCCCCCCCCCCCCCGATTTCTCGGGCGCCCACGGGATCCCCGATGCACCGATCGAGGGACTTTGAATGCACCCACCCCGGCGATTCTCCGGGCCCCGACGGGCCGAGTGGCCGGCGAGTTCGGCCGAGTCCTGCCGGCATGGGTTATTCAGGTCCCACACGGTGAGACCTGGAAGGTGTGTCTGCGGGGGCTGTCCTGGGGGGAGGGGGGGGGGGATCCAACCCCGGGGGGTGGCGCCACGGTGATCTGGCCGGCGATCAGGACCTACCGATCAGCGAGCGAGCTGGGTTCCATGGGGGCCTATGTTCCTCTTCGCTGAGCCCCTGTAGGGCTCTGCCATATTGTCGGGGGCCGGCGCGGAGAAAGGGAACCACCGCACATGCGCAAAATCATGCCGGCCGTAGCACGCATGCGCAAACTTGCACCGGTCGTTCTGCGCCAGCTGGAGCTGCGGGGACCACTCCGGCGCCGACCTAGCCCCCTAGAAAGGGGTGCATTCCTCACTATTGGGGACCATTGACGGTGGAGTGTTTCACGCCCCTTTTCTCAGAACTCAGATGGGCTTGGGGACACAGCCCCATTATTGGAGCATCCCACCCAATGGGTCTAAATGACTGCTCCGCATGGAACCGTCTTAATCCAAACAAAAATCCATTCGCCCAAACTTTCACGATGTTCGTATTGCACTCCTGACTCCCAAAAACATAAGTTGCCATTTTATATCAGGATTGTTACACACACACTAAACCCAGGCTTTTAACCCTTGCTGCACCAAATACTTATAATACAATGTATCTGAAATTCCTACATTCATCACAACTGTTAGCCAAACAGCCTTTTTTTCTCTCATTTTCAATATTTTTGTATTAGGTGAAGCGAAATGTTCAAAGAAAAGACAAAAAAAAAATCAATTTTATGTCCCAGTAATTTTTCTCCAGGTCTGCTCACAGCTGTGGCCTGGAGATTGATCTTCAATTCCTGGAGATTTCAGGTCAATCCTGGAGGGTGGCATTCCTAACATGGTCCTGAAATGCTCCTTGAGGCAAAAAGCTTGGCCAGGAGTTCTTCAGTGGGGGGATGCCTCATATGCATGGCCATCAATTGGCCACTTAAGAAGGGCCAATGGAGGACAGGTAACCTGACCTATTCTCTTCCCCCCCCCAATAGATTTTCACACCGGTTGAGGGTGGGCAGGTAGGCAGCAGGAAGGCCACTCATTGGATTTTATTACGTAGCACCCTGCCTTCCAACCCATCAGCGGGGGCTAAAGCCCAAGGTTCGTCCACCTAAAATGTGATTTAATTCAAGTTAAGGAATAAAGATTGTTCAGGAAAGAGCAAGGTGATGGGGAAAAGGTTGCTTTATATGTAGAGGAAAATATGGATTTTGAGAAAGTTGAAACAATGTTAGGGGAAAGGGAAATGAAACAGTTCCGGTGGAGGCAATGGACTGTGTTAGTAATCTGACCACAGATGTGGCACGATGGGAAGAATTTACAAAGTTAATAACATTGCAGAAATGTGTGCCATAAGCCAACTGAATATTAACAAATAGTAATGATAGAATTTGGATTAGTAAGTAGAATACAATGCTACTTTTTAACAGAATTGAATTGAGGCAGTCGGGAGTGGGGTGCGCCATCTCAGCTGCTGCAGGAACTGAGTGGAAAAAAAACAAACGACAAATATGTACAGAATAGATATGAAATGTATAATTCAGCATGGGGTTTCCAGTTGTGTTAGGAAGTTAAGGAGAATCTTTTCTGCAGTTTTGTGTAACAGTTGCCTACTAAGTAATGTTTAGCCGAAATGGATTTTAGTTTGTTGCAGTGAAAGTCTTAAAATTGAAACCTTGTTGTGTAATCAATTGAGTTGGGCCCTGGGAATGCAAATGTCTCCGTAAACATTATCGGTCTCTGCAGTGTTCATAACAATACCCATAATCCCTACTCTCAGTTTCATATCTCCTGATCAGTTCCCTGTTCAAGCATAAATGGCCTGCAATTCCATTCACTTTCATTTTGTTAGTCTTTTGTGGAACCATGTCAAAACTTTCTGAAAGTTGCAGAAATCTTTAAGAACTATGGACAGGTACAAAAATAATTTAAAAAGCTAATAAAATATTGGTATTTATTTCAAGAGGGCTATAATACTGATTAATAGAAGTTATGTTACAGATCTATAAAAGTCTGGTCTGACCCTAGTTACAGTACTGCTTTTAATTCTGGGTACTGCACCTCAGCAAGAACATATTGACTGTTAAGTGAATTCAACAGAATGATACTGTGGGTAAAAATGTTAAACTATAAGTACAGATTGCATAGATTAAGCTTTTATGCTCTTGAATATGGAAGATTAAAAGTTAATTTAATTGCCATATTTAAGATGATTGAAGAATTTTATAGGGTAGTTAAAATTTACTTCCTCTGGTGAGAAAATCTAGAACAAGAAGACACAACTAGTCATTCAGGGTTGATGTTAAAAATCATTTGTTTGCATTAATAGACGTGAAATCTGGAATTCTGTTCCCCAATTTACTTGCGTCTCGGTCAACTAAAAATTTTGAAACTGAGATTTGTGGATTATTGTTAGACTAGAATGATGTGGGCTACAGAACCAAGGTGGGTTGATGGAGTTTTTTTTTATAAATGTTTTTTATTGGGTTTTTGAACAAGGTATAATTACCGTTATGTACACAGGATAAGAAACATATATATATATATATATATATACACATATCTAGAAGAGAAGGGCACACCCCAATATACCAAGGAGAAGGAAATGGTACATAGTAAAAAGAAATACAATAAAATATGAAATAGAATAACTGGTAGGGTATTGTGCACCAGCTCGACAGCGGCTGCTCTGTACACCTGGCAAAATTATTTACACCACGTAAGTAGGCAACTGTTTGCAGGGGGATGGGGGGGGGGGGGGGGGGGGGGGGGGGGGCGGTGGGGGGGGGGGGGGAGAGAGAGAGAGAGAGAGAGAGAGGAAGGGGGGGGGAGATTGGGGAGGCAAATATACATTTGGGTGCCGGGGAGATAATTACAGTGTGCGATACTTGGCTGTGTTTCGTGTTGTTGTCGCCCGCTTCTCCCGGACGGATCTCGCTGCGGCCCCGCGCTCGCTTCTGCTGCTCCTCCCGTCCTCCGTCTTTATTTTCCTCGTTCCCCGCTCCTGGAGATGTCATTCACGTTTTGGTATCCCATGCCTTCCTTCCGGCTCCCATTTCCCTGCCCCCCCCCCCCCCACCCCCGGTTCACCTTTCTTTCCTTAGGTTTAGCCGTCCCCGTTTCCCCCCCCCCCCCCCCCGCCCCCTCCTCCCTCCCTCCCAGTCTATCTCTCCCTTTCATGCCTTGGCTACTTTCCCCTGATTCTTGGCTACCTGGCTATTCTTCCTCTTGTTCGTTTGCCACAAACAGGTCCCGGAACAGTCGCGTGAATGGCTCCCACATTCTGTGGAAGCCGTCGTCTGACCCTCGGATGGCGAATTTGATTTTCTCCATTTGGAGAGATTCCGAGAGGTCGGAACAGCCAGTCTGCAGCTCTGGGTGGTGCTGCTGACCGCCAGCCAAACAGGATTCTACGGCGGGTGATCAGGGAGGCAAAGGCAAAGGCGTCCGCCCTCCTCCCCAGGAATAGATCTGGCTGGTCCAAGACCCCGAAGACCGCCACTTTCGGACATGGCTCCACCCTCACCCCCACCACTTTGGACATTGCCTCAAAGAAGGCTGTCCAGTACTCCACAAGTCTGGGGCAAGACCAGAACATGTGGTCGTGGTTGGCTGGGCCTACTTGTCACCGTTCGCATCTATCCTCCACCTCCGGGAAGAACCTACTCATTCGGGTTCTTGTCAAGTGGGCTCTATGTACCACATTTAGCTGCTTCAGGCTGAGCCTTGCGCACGTGGCGGTGGAGTTGACCCTATGCAGTGCTTCACTCCAGAGTCCCCACCCTATCTCAGTCCCCAGGTCCTCCTCCCATTTCTTTCTTGTTGCGTCCAGCACGATGTCGGCCCTGCTGTCAGTCGGTCATACATGTCACTACAGTTTTGCTTGTCTAGTATGCTTGCGTCCAGTAGTTCTTCCAGTAGTGTCTGTCGTGGCGGTTGTGGGTACGTCCTTGTCTCCTTTCGTAGGAAGTTTTTAAGCTTCAGATACCTTAGCTCGTTCCCCCTGACTAACTGAAATTTCTCTGTCAGTTCATCCAGTGTTGCGATCCTGCTGTCCGTGTATTGGTCCCTGACTGTCAGTATCCCTCCGTCCTGCCCCCACCTTTTGAAGGTGGCGTCAGTAAGTGCTGGTGTGAACCTATGGTTGTTGCAGATGGGAGCTTTGTCCGACATTTTGGTCAGTCCAAATTGCTGCCGCATTTGGTTCCAGGATTGGAGGGTGGCTATCACCACCGGGCTGCTGGAGTTTTTTTGGGTGGGGATGGGAGTGCTGCCGTGGCGAGGGCCTGGAGGGAGGTCCCCACGCAGGAGGCCTCCTCCGCGCACACCCACTCGGCCTCTGGCTCCTTGATCCATCCCCTTATTTGCTCGGCTGTCGCTGCCCAGTGGTAGAATTGTAGGTTTGGGAGGGCTAGCCTCCCCCTGGATTTTGTTTTGGGTTGATGGAGTTAAGATAAAGAGTGGCCATAATCTAATTGAATGGCGAACAAAGTTGACAGGTTGGAAGTCTGCTCCAATTTCTCCGTTCCATGGATTCCTCTATGTGCAATATTCATGCAATCATTCAAACAATACCTGGCGATGACAAGAGAAAAGATAAGCACAGCAGGAGTAGCTGAGGTTTCTTGAATGAATGAAGCAATTAAAATTTTATAAAAACACGCATGAAAACTCAGGGGATGTAATACAAAAGAAAACAAGTGAAGAGTAGAGTGCAGACCTCCGTCGTGCTATTAACTCAATTTTATGACAGTGTGAAGCTCAGTGACCACAAAGCTGAAAAAATAAACATTTTTAATAAGAGCTTCCACCTTACTGAGGTGGTGTAAGGCCAATCCATATTCAACAACCTGCCCTCAAAACTCTGCTCACATTTTGACAGCTTTGACAAATTGCACCACAGCAGCTGAGAAGATCCACAACATTCTAAAACAATCGACAACATTTGTGTCTGCACCGACTCTCTTGGAGCAGTTTACCCATTGCCACTCCTCTGCCTTCTCCTCAAACCTATGCATAATTTTTCCTTTTCAGGTACCAATCCACTTCCCTCTTGAAAGCCTTGACTGAACCTTACTCTATCACTCTCTCAGGCGGTGCAGTCAAGATCCTAACCACTCATCGTGTGAAAATGCTTTTCCCCAAGTCGCATTTCAAGCCGATGACCTTTCATTAGAACTAATAAATAGCCATTGATCTGAAAGGTTAGCTCTGTTTCACTTCCCACAGATGCTGCTTGATTGGCTGAGTATTTCCAGCAGTTTCTCTTTTTATTTTGGTCTTCCTTTGAGTTGCAAAACATCTATCAGGTTTATTTGACTTTGGTGAAGGTGTTACATGGTATAATAACAGACTAGTCACTCTTGTATCTTTTCCAATTTTCATTTCCATTGACATCAATGGATATAAATGCCAGGAGGGATGAGTAATGGATCACTGATCAGATCTTGCTTGTTCTATACATTTTACACTATTGCCTGAAGTCAAAATTACTCCCATGATTCAAAATACAGCATCAGTTAAATCAGAGATTGCAAAAATGTAGTTTTAAAAATGTGGAACAATCATGTTCCTGCGCCTCTTTGACCTGCCAGCATTAAATTCAAATTCAAGATTTCAAGCAATAAATCACATTCTTATGAAGAAGATGAAGTGGGAACCTAGCGATCTTGCTGAATATCAACCTATCCAAGACACTGCACTGACATGTGAAGGAATTCTCTTTGTCAAGTGACAGTTTACTCGATGCTATAACATGTGCAATAACTTCACAGATAGACAAGAACCACATTGAACTGGAGCACAAATCGGACAAATGCCCATGATTTTTTTTCATTCGCTACAGGAAGCACATCTGTGCTTTTCTGCTGTAAGCAGCAGGCAAAACTCTTCGGTATGCCTTTGAAAAATCAGCCCTTTTATAGTAAATGCTGCATTACTGGGTACATAGTGACATATTGCCACGGTTTACCAGTCACACATTTACCACTAAATTAGATTATTATGATTCATAATTAAATAATCATAATTTCTACCTTTCTTTATGGAGTTCCACCAATAAATGACAGATGCTTTCAACACCATGCAAGGTTTTCATTGCAGAACAAAGTTTTGTTAATTCGTCCCTGTCTTGCTAATTTCCTAACAAAAATGTTATAGCCATGTTCAAATGGATCTGAATTGTTACTTAATTCGTATTAGTCTCTGTAGTAATCCAGAAAAGATAGGAAACAATGACAGGGACCAAATGGCTTTTCTTGTCTGAAATATGCTGTTGTATTGTGTTATCCTGAGACTTACTTCCTGTAGTCTATAACTCTTTAAGGTGTGACTGTGGAAATCTCTGTAACTATCTAATGCTATAAATTATTATTATTTTACAGATTATTCACCAGATAGGTCTATCCACCAATCTGAATGGAGTACCTCAACAAGTCAATGGTCTCAGTCCTGAAGGTAAGTGGCCATGCTTTGGAGCAATGTGGCTTCTAAAGGCGTAGTTGAGGCAGAGGACAATAGGAACCGGCCATTTAGCCCTTCTAGTCAGTTCTGCCATTCAGTGTGATCATGGCAAATCTGTGACCCAACTCCATATACCTGCCCCATATCCTCTAATATTTTGGTTAACAAAAACATATCAGTCTCGAGTTAGAATTAACAAAGTGGCTATTTGCGAAAGAGAGTTCAAAATATCTACAACCCTTTACGTGCAGAAATATCTCCGAACTTTACTCTGAAAGACCTGACTCTAATCTATAGACTATGCCCTCAGTCCTAGACCAATCAACCAACCAGAATAGTTTGCCTCTATCTACCCTATCAGATCCCTTAATACCTTGAAAACTTCAAGCCATCCCTTCGCCTTCTAAATTTCAGGAATACAGCTCTAGTTGGTGAAATATCACGTCATAACTTAACTCTTGGAGTCCAGGTATTATTCTGATATAAATCTTTCCTAAGATGTTATGCGAGAATTGTTCACCATCTTCAGGTCTGAGCAAACAAGGATTTTGAATAGCTATAGCATAACTTCTACCCCCTTATATTCTAGTCCTGTACACATAAAGGCGAGCATTTCATTAGCCTTCTTGATTATTTTCTTGCCCATGATGGGTCAATAATCTATGTATCTGGACCTCAAAGCATCTTCGGAGCTAGCTCTTCACCATTTAGAAAATACCTTGGGCGCGATTCTCTGCTGCCCACGACGGGTCAGAGAATAGCGGGAGGGCCTTCCCGACAATTTTCACAGCCTCCCGCTATTTCCCCCCCCCCCCCACCTCCGGCCGCCCCCCGACACGAATCGCTGCTCGCCGTTTTTTACGGCGAACAGCGATTGTCCGCAGGCCGATGGGCCGAATACCGCGGAGTTCACGGCCGTTTTCACGGCCGCGATCACACCTGCTTTCAGCGTTCGTGAAAATGGCCGCAAAGTGCCCGTCCCGGACAACCATGACACTCAAGGGTGGCATGGGCCTGCGATCGGTGGGCACCGATCGCGGGCAGCGGGTCCGATACTCGCGCACTATTTGTTCTTCCGCCGCCCCGCGGAATCAGTCTGCGGGGCGGCTGAGGGGCATGACGGCCCGCGCATGCGCGGGTTTGACGCGTTTGTGTGATGACGTCATCTGCGCATGCGCGGGTTGGAGGCGTCCAACCCGCGCATGCGCGGCTGATGTCATCGTGCGCGTCAGCCGCCGTGACTCTTGGCAGGCGGAGTTAGCGATGTTCGCTAACTCCGCGTCGCCGTGATTCCCCCGGCCCCGATACTAGCCCCGCCCGGGGGGGAGAATCGGGTCCTGGGACGGAGTTCCGAGGCTGGCGTGAAACACGGCCAGTTTCATGCCAGCCTTCACGGCACGCCGGATTTGCGCAGAATCGCGCCCCTTGTTCTGTTCTTTGCAGGACCAAAGTGGAAGATGAAACATTTTTCCTACATTGCAATCCATTAGCTGCGGTTTCATCCGCTTGCTTAATGTGTTTAATATCTCTTTTTCATTTAATGCTTCCATTTAAACTACTTACAATGCTGGCTATATTTGTGTTATTCATTACGTGGATTTCTACCCCAACATCTAGTCATTTATAACTATAATGAGTAGCTGAAGATCTAATTTAGATTCTTGTCGGCCATCACTAGTCATATTCTGCCAATTTGAGAACATGCCCATTATTCATACTTTTTGTTTCCTGCTGTTCAGCAGTTTCCTAACAAGTTCAATATTTGCTATCAATCTATGGGTTTCAATATCATATGAGGAACTTTATCAAATGCTTTTTGGAAGTTCATATAAATAATATCCATTGACATTCTTCTGTCCACAACTTTATTTATCTCAGGAAAATTCAGTCTAATCTGTCAGGCATGATCTACCCTTTAGAAGTGCATGGTGGTTCCCTCAGATCAGCAGCTCTAATTCCTGACAACAGATGTTAAGCTAATTCCCCAATTTCCCTCTCTTTTCTTAAATAGTGGAGTGATAGTCACCGTTTTCCAATCTACTAGTCAGGTCCTCAAATCAAGAGATTCTAGTTGGGCCATCAGCACTGTTCTCATCTGCCTTTCTTTTTACAGGCATGGAAAATATCTGGTCCTTGTAACTTGAAATTATCTCCTTCATTTGTTATTTTGCTTATGTTGTTAATTCTGGTGAGTTCCCATCCCTGAATAAATATTTGTTTCCTCAGGATATCTAATGTAAATACTGGTGCAAAGTAATGATTCAGCATGCCACCACTGCCTTCTTTTCTTTGATGAGATTACTGTTATAAGTTTGTAAGGGGCCCACATTGCTCCTGAACACCCTCTCTTTCTTGTTTTGATTTGGATCCCTTGCAAGTTTATTTTCCTACTCACTTTTTTGTTTTGTAACCTTTCGTTATTCTTATTCCAAGTTGCCAGGAATGTGCTAGTTTTTGCATTTTGTATTCCTTTACTCCCAGTTTTATGTTGTCCTTTCCTTTTTATTCATCCCATCTATGGCTTTTTTTGACAATTAGAGCCCTACCCCGGAGGGATATTAACAGGCGCTATAGTACATTATTTTATGAACATCACCCTTTAACACATTTTCTCAGTTTACTTTGGCCAGTTTCTGGCCCAGATCTTTGTTCCTAGGTCAGATGCACAAAGACAGGAGAATTCCCAGATTCATGAGGCCTGATGTGTTGGGTATTCTGGGTCTACGTGGACTGCGTTTGATGCAGTGTAGAGAGAGACAGGCTTCCAATACTTGAAGAGATGCAACACGATTTTATTGGACAACTAACTATAATACATGCTTAACTGTGGGTTGACACTATGCTGACTTGACTGGAGACCTGAGGCTAACCTGACCAGACTATCTGACTACCACATGGTGTTTGTACTAGTTGCTCCTCACGAGCTCTGACTGTCTCAGAGGCTGGATCCTGAGAGAGCGGGAAAACTGGTGCCCTCTGGCTTTATAGTGGGCGTGTCCTGTCTGGTGATTGGCTGCTGTGTTCTGTGTGCTCACTGGTCATCCTGTGTGTCAATCACTGCCTGTCTGCACTCCATCATATACCTGGATGTATATTATGACAAGTCCGATCTTTAAAAGTGGATGCCCGGACATCAGACTTTCAGTCCGGGGCGGGGGAGCTAGATTAGAAGTCGGGACGGGTGACCTTTAAGAAAAACTGAGGAAGATGCCAAGGGCGGAGAGGGGCAGGGTAGATGCCCTGAATTGGGGGCTTCAGCACTGTTTCAAAAGTTCAGAAATTTTTAATTTTTTTATTAAATTTAGAGTACCCAATTTATTGTTTCCAATTAAGGGGCAATTTAGCGTGGCCAATCCACCTATCCTGCACATCTTTGGGTTGTGGGGGTGAAACCCACGCAAACACGGGGAGAATTTGCAAACTCCACATGGTCAGTGACCCAGAGCCGGATCGAAGTTGGGACCTCGGTGCCGTGAAGAAGCAGTGCTAAACACTGCACCACCGCGCTGCCCGAAAGATCGGAAATAAAGATTAAAGTATGAAACATTCCTCCAAACCTCACCCCTTCTTATGGCCCACACATGCCCATCCATACCAACCCGTGACACCTCATGCCTCCTCCCAGCCTATAACACCTTGCATCCTTGTGCTAACCTATTACCCCCCCCCCCCCCCCCCCCCCCCCATGTCCCTTTATAGCACCTTTGCCAACCCATGACCCCTCACATAGAACATAAAACAGTACAGCACAGAACAGGCCCTTCGGCCCTCAATGTTGTGCCGAGCCATGATCACCCTACTCAAACCCACGTATCCACCCTATACCCGTGACCCAACAACCCCCCCTTAACCTTACTTTTATTAGGACACTACGGGCAATTTAGCATGGCCAATCCACCTAACCCGCATGGCCAATCCACCTAACCCGCACATCTTTGGACTGTGGGAGGAAACCGGAGCACCCGGAGGAAACCCACGCACACAGGGGGAGGACGTGCAGACTCCACACAGACAGTGACCCAGCCGGGAATCGAACCTGGGACCCTGGAGCTGTGAAGCATTTATGCTAACCACCATGCTACCCTGCTGCCCCTAACCTGTCATCATTTGCCCTTACACCTACCATTCCAACTCAACTCATCTGGTATCAAGCTTAGGCAGATCTTCGGACAAATGCAAAGACAATATAAACCACATTTCTGGAAAATAAAGCTCTCCGGCCCAAATTCTTGTCCCTGAGTAGGGATCAGCAGAGTTGGAAATTTTCCCACCTTGGAGAACCCAGCCTTTTAAAACATCTGACCATGGGTCGCATGTTTTAGGGAGGGGCTAGAACAGTTGTTAAGAAGTTAGAACTGCTATTAATTTTAAATCTGAGATAGATTTTTGTTAAGCAAAGATAATAAGGAATGTGGGCCAAAGGCAGGTATATGGAGTTACGCCACAGATCAGCCATGGTCTCATTGAATGGCAGGACAGGCTTGAGCATCTGAATGGCTACTCCTAATCCTATGGGAGAGGGGTGGGTGGGGGCCGGGTAGGGGGTGGCAGGTGGGGAGTGGGCATGGGATAAAATAGGAGTTGGGGCAGAGGCTGCCGGGCACAGAGGTCTCTCCTGGTCTCACCCCTCAGTCTCCCACACATTCCCTGCGACCCATCCATGCCAACCTATGGTAATCCATGACCCCCACTCAATCCCCCGCTTGGCCTCTCATACCCCCATCCCAATCCATGCCCCTTCATGACCCCTCATATCCCCTGCCGACATTCCCCTCTACCCACCCTCATGGCACCTCAGACCCCTATGCTAATCCATACACCTTTACCTATCCCCATGACCCCTCATGTCCCATGCAAATATATGTCCCCCACCCACCCATGTCTGCCCTTGCCTCCTCCATGCCAACTCACCTTATATCCTTGTTCCTTGACAGCTTCTTGTCAACTTCGTATTACCTTGACAGATTGGACATTTCGTTGACAACGTTAACTGCTAGACAGTTTGTTAACAGTTCGTTGACAGCTGGACTGTTACAATGTGTAAGTAAAAAGTGTATGATCATGTTCACTTTTAAAAATCCCAAATGATGCCTCACCTCTCCCAAAGAGTGCCTTATGCCTCACTAAAGGAATCCCACAACCCTGTTCACAGGGATACCGTTGCTATCCAAATGGATCCACTAAGTCTGACCTCTTACCTGTCCTAATCTGCACACTCCAGCAGTTCTAACTTCTTAACAACTAATCTTTCACATTCCCAGCCTGCCAAAATACCATTTCAGTGGAGATAGCCAGTGACTTAAATGGCCAGTCCGCCTACCCTGCACGTCTTTGGGTTGTGAGAGTGAGACCCACGCAGACACGGGGAGAATATGCAAACTCCATGTGGACAGTGATCCGGGCCCGGGATTGAACCTGGGCCCTCAGCGCCATGAGGCAGCAGTGCTGACCACTGTGCCACCATGTCAGCCACTTGTGGTGAAAATCTGGCCTAAGTGTCGATTACAGACTTCATTATATCAAAAAAACACTCTAATTCATAAACATTCTTGCCATTAAATAAAGCCACATAACAACAAACATTTCATTCAGGTCAAGAATCCCTTATAACAACAAGCATTGGAATTCATAGTCCCACATCAAAGAGTCTATAACCGCATGCAGCTGTCAATCAAAATGGTTAATATGTTAATTGTAGTTGCAAAATCAGTCTTACAGCACTAATCCACTTCTGGAAGCCCTCAAGCTTATGTTTACAGACAGAGTGAAGAAACAAGCAGTTTTTTTTTCAACTCCAGATATTTTGTTCAAAGATTTAACAGGCAGAAATTTTAAATGCCTTGATACCCTGACAGCTCCCTTTGACAGGCCCCTTTGACAGGTGCTTCTGACAGTTTTAACAGTTGTTCGTAAAGGTCCCAATGAGCTTGAAAAAAAGGGGTTTCTGCACTTTTTACACATGTTTATTCCTACTTTTATCAATTCCATCCTACACCAAAGGGCACCTTATCTCCCCTAAAGGTGTCCCAGGACCAGATCCAAATGTGTACCTTATCTCTCCTGGCTATTCGAATTAATCCATAAAGTTCATACTTCAACATGGTCGAAGCTGCACACTTCAAGTTTCACAATCCTGGACTATCGAAATCCTACTTGACTAGAGGCAACTGATTATTTAAATGGCCAGCTTCCCCCCCGTATAACATCATGTGTGAAAAACACCCCATCCCCATTCCCATGAAAATGGAAAGTGCTGTGTTTGGTGGCAAGATGTTTGGTCACTTCCACTATTTTGAAAATCTGAGCTTATCATGTTACTGTTTAGCGTTACCTAAATTAAGAATGTTAGTAGTTTTGCATTTCTCCCTTTCAAACGCTACATTGAACTTAATTAAATTATGATCACTATTAGGCTGTTAGCTAAATTTGGCAGACTGCTCACTATTACATCTAATATGCCTGCCCCCTTATTTAGTTTGAGGACAAATTGTTGCAGCAAATTATCCTGAACACACTGAAGGAATTCACTACTTTTCTATCATGAGCTCCAATCTATATTAAAGTTAAAATTGCCCATTAAAACTACTCTGCCTTTATTGCATGCTATCTAATCTTTGCATTTATACATTGCACCATTTCACATCTGCCATCAGGGAAGGCCTATACATCCACCACTACTGTCATAAAACTATCTCTTCCTTATTGCTCCACATAAGACCTCCATTGCCTGCATATACCTCTCATTATATATCTTTTACAATTTAAGTGATTTCATTCTTAATCATGAAGGCTGCTACTTCCCCTCGATCATTTTCCCTATCCTTCCTTTGTGTTGTCTTGGGGAATCAGTGGAAACTTTATAAGCTTCATATAAACTGTCTAACCAGGGAATACTCAAAATTGATGTTGAATGCCAAATGTGTGAAAAGTATCCCGATCTCCACACGGAGTATTCCATATTTTAATAATTGAAAAGGTATAAATGCTTAATGATTATACCATTAAATCTGGACTGTCCAAAGGGTCCAAATGCATTTCATTCCTCATAGATTACAGTTTTTTTTCTCGAAAATGCGGAATGGAATTTGGGCAAAGCTTCTGTTCCTTAGTGTTGTGAAAACGTCTCATGGATTTCACGACTCTGCTTATCAGTAGCTCTTCTAAGCGATTCCCAGTTTTTAAGACTAATTTGTTAACTTTTTCTGGCTGTAATCATGTGGATGTTGAGAATGCAATTGTGGTGATATGCATCACTGTAAATACACAAGGGGTTAATGTAAATACACGTAGACTAGATAGACACTAGAGGAAGCACCAGAGACATCATGACACAGACATTCAATCAATGGGCCAGTAAGATAGGACACGACCAATGGGCATTCACGACACACTCACACAGGTGACACCACCACAGGAGCGCATTACACCAACCCATATAAAAGGACACAACACACATGATCTTCATCTTTCCAGTGGAGACTCTCAGTGAGTACACAGGGTTGATTTGAAACACATCACACCCACCACCTGGATTGTAGCAGACTGGTTCGTCAGTCTGAGTAGCTATAGCAGGATTAACAGGAGAGTTGAATCCAAGTAGGAGAATTGTTAACAGTTTAAATAAATGTGTTAAAGCTATCTTCAAGTCTGAACCTTCCTTTGTCAGAGTGCACATCAAGGAAGCAGCTTATGCTACGTCAAGAGCATAACAAAACAGCAATAACATTACAAATCACCTTCTCAAGCTTTCTATTCAATTTGTTCAGTTTTTGATGGGACACTGATATTTTAGTGGTCTTCCTTGAAATTTCTAAAATAGAAACCTGAAAGCAGACCTGCCATTTCCAAAATACAAGTCATTTTTTTCTGCTCTCTGCTGTGTCTCAACTGTGCAGGCGAGAGTTATTAATGTACTTGCATCAACAGAAAAGCACACATCAAAGACCAAGCCATGGTCCTGCCATATCCTGTTTTTATTGGGATAGTCTAATTTGTGTAGCAAAGTGCTTTGATGTATCGAAACAGAAATAATACCTGTTATAGTGAGTACAATTTCTTCCCAGAAGGGTATCTCATGACCCATTAGTTCCTTATTAGAGATCTCACAACTTCAGAAACAAAATAATTGTATTAATCCAGAGCTCATCATTTGTTTCTTTGGAGATTAGATCAAATATTTCAGGCACATACAAATCGAAAGACTAGTTTAAGGAATTCATCCCTGGTTTTTTTAGAAATGATCCTGGTTGACATGGTTCTTTGGTGCCTCAGGAATGCTAAGCATTTTTTTTGAAGGAGGAAGTGCAGTGAAATTTCTATTTCTGAAATGCTTGCTGATCTCCAGTTCATGACCTGATTTCACAAAATCCTACTTCCACCATGGAATCTTACGCACCAGGATCACATTTTGGGAGCTCAAGCACGCTGAAATATACAATGTGCACTCTTAATGAGGAAGACTGTTTACCGGGAACACTTTCTTTTAATGTGATAACTTTGCATGTCATCAGCATTAGGTACAAGGAGGACAAGGCAAATTCCAGTCAAAAACTTTTCTTGAAATACCGCAATATGATTTACTTTATTAAAACAGCATGATAAGTGGGGATAACTTCCAACTTGAAGCAGGAGTCTGCTGGCATCAAATTGCCTGACTGTCATAAACACCACGCACAATTTTCACTTCTTCCATTGAAGGAAATGGAGAATTAGACAATGTACACAAGTGTAAAATCCTCACATATCAAGTATTGTTCAAGATTTGGAAAAATGAATTTTAATGGGTTATGTCCTGATATGCAGTCCTGCAGACAATGATATACAGACAGGCAGCTAATGAACACAGAGAACAAGAGACCAATAAGCAGGCAGGACATTCAGAGGTGGTATCTCACTATAAAAGGCACAAGGCACTCACACTCCGCCTCTTTCCACTGATGAGCATCTACAGAGTGAGTCAGGGTGTATTTACAGTATCACACCTCCAGCACGTGGCTCAGAGCTAGTCTGGTTCAGTCAGACAGGGTAACCACACTTGGGTTTGGAGAGAGTCGAACTCATAGAGAACTGTGCTAACTGTGCTACTGGTTCAATAAATCAGATTGAACTAACTTCAAGGTCTGGAGTATCTTTTGGTTAAAGCTGCATCCAGTTGCAGCCTGTGTTATCCCAGAGTACATAACACAACAGGTTAGTGGAACTGAGTTTCCAAGAAGGCAAATTACTCCAGAGTTCGTCATAATCTTTTAAAGCTCTCGTGATTTGTAAGTTGTGCAGTCAGATTGGGGGTGTGATTTCGCGGCTCGTCGCACCCGACTTGGTGATGCGACGAGGGTGTTGAATCTCGTAAGAGACCTCTCACAAAATTTGTGATGCTTGAGACGTCTCGCAAGTTTCAAACGAACCTCACGGGACATCACGATCTGGATCCCGTCCTCACTGGGCAAGATCCAGATTAGCATATTTCAATGAGCCGTTCGCCTCATTTAAATATGTGTGCGCCGGATTCTCCGTCTGCCTGGGAACTCACGGCCTTGCCCAGCAAGGCCTGGACCAACTGCTGTGTAGTACTGATCCACACAGATGTGGACAAGGCGTAATGGCACCTGGAGCGTTTCCCAGGACATTGTAGACCGCTGGATGATCGGGGACAGGGCAGGGTGGCACCCTGGATCTCCCTCTGGCACCCAGGCACCTTGACACTGCCATCCTGGCACTGCCAAGGTGCCTTGGTCATAGTGCCAGGGTGCCTAGATGGTGATGTCAGGGTGGCACTGCCAAGGGTTGGAGCCTGAGGAGGACCATGCCCTGAAAGGGGGAATGTGGGGGGGGGGGGGGGGGGGGGGGGGGGGGGTTTATGAAGAGTGGGGAGATGAGTGCGGGTATTAAGGGGCCTCATAAAGGTTGGTGGGTGGGTTCATGGTGGGGGGCCTGAAAGGGGGGGCCTGAAAGGGGGAATGGAGAGGCCTGAAAAGGGGAGGGCCCTCAGCGACCCTACATCAGGTTGTCCTCATTTGAGAGTTGTGGGGTAATGCCCGTGTGTGCGAGTGATCCCACTCTCATCGGCAGTATAATATTCACAGGAGTCTCGAGAAGGCTTAAACTCATTGGTTTATTTAGTTAAAGAAAACCAAGGCCACAACACGCTGGGCAGTACATCCAGTCCAAGCCGGGATCATCCAAAGATGCCGGTTCTGATCCTGGCCGACTTTTATCTGTCAGCGGGGAGCTTCTATTCCACGAGTCCCTTGGGGAGATCAATCAGGTCATCTCTGTGGGTCTCATGGAGGTTATCACAGGGATCATATCGCCAAATACGACAGAAAATAATGAAAAGGAAAAATATTTCTGTAAGGAGATATCAATTTACTGCTGGCATGAAGCAATCAGTCTTAATTTCTGAAGGATAAAATATCAGCTTATCAAGTGAAAATTAAATATTTTTGTACAGAGAATTTCAGTCCATAATGCATGGGCTTAGTCAATGGATTAGCGGAATGCAGGAATGGATTACCGGAAATGAAACTGTATTCCACAGTTAAGTGATGTAGAATACTCCTGGAGTAGTTTAACCTTAGAAAATTAATCTAAATTTTCTTCAATCTTCCCACAGGTATAAATGGAAATAGATCCTTTTCAGCTTCAACTATTCTTGATAAATATAAAATTGGGAAGGTGATTGGAGATGGGAATTTTGCCGTAGTTAAAGAATGTGTGGAACGGTAAGTCAGCTTAACCACAAAAATGGAAACCTTTACAGTCTATAAGGGAACACCACAGATGTGATTCAATACACAAATTTGCACTTAACACATAACTTGAACTTCAGTTATCATGAAACCTCTTTCCTACAGCCTATCACATGCTAAGAGGTTGGCATGGTGTCAGCTGGGACTGAGTGGCAGCAAACTCACCTCCAAATCAGAACTATGTTGATTCAATTCCCAATCCAGAGACATTTGTGCACAGTCTAGGCTAGCACTTCAGGATAGTATTGAGGGAGTGCTGCAATGTCAGAGGTGCAGGGCGAGATTCTCCATTTGGGAGACTATGGGCGGGATTCTCCGTTGCCTGACTCCAAAATCATAATTGCCGATCAGGCGGAGAATCCCTTCCGATGCTCGTTTTGACACCGGTTTTCGAGTCTCCGCCCCCTCCAAAATGACGTCTCTAGTTGCGCGCCGCACGTCGATGGAACGGCGTTAGCGCGTCATTGGTAGGCCCTCCAACGAAGCTCCGCCCATGATGGGCCGAGTTCCCGACCGGACGGTTGACATGTGATTTGAGCGGTCGGGAACCTGGTGTGACGGCTGCAGATTGTGTCCCGCGCCGCCACATTCGGCCAGGATCCGTACCGCTGGCCGGGGTGGGGGGGGGGGGGCTTCTGCGAGGGCTGGGGGGACTGGTAGGTGGTGGGCAGGGAATGGGCTGTGAAATGGAGAATCCAGCCCTATGTTATCCTCTCCCTCCCCCCCCTCCCCCCCGAAAAGAATTGATACCGATTTATGTTCCCCCTGGAAGGGCAAATCAGGAAGCAAATCACTACTCCTCGCCATGCAAATTTAAGCACGGTGAGGAATAGGTTGGATTCCCAGGGGTCACCATGTTGAGCAGGGGCTGCTCGATTGCGAAATCCCGCAGCCAGCAACAACCCGCACTGCAAATCAGCCCACCTCCCCCGCATCGTAAAGCAGTCCCCTCCCCAGATTGCCTGGGTGTCTCCCCCAAGTATGGGGTTGACCTTCCTCCCCAACCCCTCTCATCAGGACTCCCTAACTAAGGAGACCCTCTGCAGGAACCCTTTAACAAGGAGACCCCCCAGGAACTCCCTAAAAAAAGTAAACCGCCACAAAGATCCCCTTAATAGGGGGAACCCTTACAGTAACCCATAACTAGAGGAAACCTCCGCAGATATCTCTGTAATAGGTGTACTCCCCACAGGGGCCGCCTTAATAGCGAGACCGCCCCACAGAGACCCCCTAACTAAAGGAACCCCCACAGGGATCTCCTAACTAGAGGGGACCCCAACAGAACCCCTACCCCCTGAAAAAAGACCCTTTTTGGAAGCTAGAGAGCTGATAAGCTGATATTTTATCCTTCGGAAATTAAGACTGATTGCCTCATGCTAGCATTAAATTGATATCTCCTCACATGAATATTTTTCTGGAGGGTTTCTGTGGGGTGGGGGGGGGGTCTCTCTAGTTAGGGGTCTCTGTGAGGGGCTCCCTCTAGTTAGGGGTATCTGTGGAGGGGGGTCCCTCTAGTTAGAGGGTCCATGTGGGGGGTTCCTTTAGTTAGGGGTGCCTGTGGGATCTCCCTTCTAAAGAGGCCTCGGGGGAGGACTCCAATTAAGGGGATCTCTTAGGAGTTCTCCCATTTTAGGGGGTCTCTGGGGCAGCCATGGGGATGGTCTGGTCGAGGAGGGGCTGAGGGTGGACAGTCGTGCATTGTCGGGGCTGAGGGTGGCCCTCCAATGGACTTTGGGGACAACTCTCTTAAGGAGTTGCCCCGGCCCATCGCGAGGACTACCACGTTAGGCCCACGTTCGATGAGACCTATAGTAATCCTTGCACATGTGATCTGAAAATCACAGCGGGCTGGAGAATAGGTTGCCGGGTCCACTAAGTAGATGTAAATGGGTTATTGAGACTTAATGAGGGCGGCACGGTAGCACTGTGATTAGCACTGTTGCTTCATAGCACCAGGGTCCCAGGTTCGATTCCCGCTTGGGTCACTCTGTGCGGAGTCTGCATGTTCTCCCCGTGTCTCCATGGGTTTCGTCTGGGTACTCCAGTTTCCTCCCACAAATCCCGAAAGACATGCTGTTAGATGAATTGGATATTCTGAATTCTCCCTCACTGTACCCGAACAGGCGCCAGAGTGTGGCGACTAGGGGATTTTCACAGTAACTTGATTGCAGTGTTACTGTAAGCCTATTTATGCCAATAGCAAAGAAACAACTCATTTGCATTCATTTACATCCTCCGACTGGCGTGTGTGGGCAAGGCCCGATCCCAGTGCCAGCAGGGGGCTGGAGCATCGCAATCTGATCGGTGCTTATTGATGCCCGCCATTGATCCCGATTTTCCATTTCTCGGTCGCATCGGGGACCCCACTACCGGTGTGGGGCAGGCAGCCGAGAATTAAATATTGCGCAAGGATCTGGCTGTCATTGAAGTGGAGGTAAAATATCTCCTGGTATTATTTCAGTGTAGGAGAGTGATTCTCCCCGGTGTCCTGAGTAATGTTTAACCCTCAATTATGTGGGATTTTGCACAGCCCGTTCACTACAACACATTTTAAAAACCACTTCATTGACTGTAGAGTATTTCAGGACATGCAGTGATCGTGAAAGGTGCTTTATAAATGAAATTGTTTTATTATGAGAGAAAATAACTGTCGCATGCGTTTTAATGGGATGGCAGCAGACTCAATAAGATGCTACCCATGCCTGCTTCTCCTACTTCCCTCAACTCCGGTGGATTCCTATTACGTCACAGTGCCTGCCAGGAATATTTAATCCTGCAGGGGAATTTTCCAACTGGCACAACCCAGCACTTACACAGGATTGATATCCTTAAGCTTTTCAATCTCAATAACGTTCGCCCCAATTAAACCATCACCATCTACTCTACATTTTAAAAATATCAGCAAATAGAGGAATATTAAAGTCCTTCTTCTTAATATAACCAGAATATTGCCTCATTGTTGATGCATTGTGGAGCCAAAAGGTTTCCTCGTGCAAAAAGAATAATGATGCTGCTCATACTCATCATGGAATTTTTAATTCTCATCATCACTGAGAAGAACTTCACGGGCCATAAGTTCCTGGTTCCCCAGCATTGCTTTTAGGGATACCTCAATGATGCGATGGGAAATCCCTCTGGGACGTTTCCATGCAAGGGTTTACCCGGCAGTTGTGCAAAAGGCTGACATCCTCTGGACAATTGTGCTGGGCTGGGAACCATCTGACAGACATGATTCAAATCGCTAACTTCGGATGGTCCTGACAGTTTTACCCTGATAGATACTTTGAAAGAGTCAAAAGGGAAAAAAGGACGTTTATCTCCAAAGTAACTATTTTAAACACTGGACCCAGCCTCGCATGGGACAGCCCCCACACATATAACCCCAGCGGATTTTCCACACCACCCTCACCACCGACCCAACCTCCTGGTCCAAACCTCCAGCCTGGTCCAACACACACTTGACCTGACCTATTCCCGGTCCGATCCCCTCTCCCAGTCCAAACCCCATCCTGGCCTGGTCCAACGCGACCCTCCCTTGTCTAGTTCAACCCATTCCGGTCACACCCGCGACACACACCACCCCCTTATCTCCCTCCTGGCCTCCCCTCATTTGTCTGAACACGTACATTTGAAAATTACCCTCTCCCGTGAAATTGTCCCTTCAGCATCTCCTTTACAGCAGCTCATGCTATTAAAAGGGGGTGCCCCTTTCTTCCCTGTGCACCAGTTACTCCTCGCCGATGCAGCTGGGATGGGGGGAGGGAGGTCGGAGGGGGGGGGGAGTGTCTCCCTGCTCCTGTCTCACCAACTTGAGTGAGGAAAGTTGAGTGAGACAGGGGGCTTCCAATAAAAGCGAGTGCAAGTCCATTCAGATGGCAATTCACCAGAGATTGCCACACTGAGCAAGTTATGGGCTTATGTGTTTATGAAATATTTGTGTAAATAGGTAAGGGTCACTGTGGGTTGAATGAGATCTTAAACAAGTTAGCTAGCACAGCCAATTAAAAAGCAAAATGGCAGCTGAATTAATGCTGTTTGTTGATTCTGCAGACATTCTAAAAGTTGTTCCTTTCATTGTTGCCCTATGAGTTCAAACTTATTTATCTACTGAGCAATAACGTAGCAGGGGACGACATGTACTTTGACATGATTACTTTGATATTTGCTTCCAAATGCAGAAAAATGCTGGGTAACAAAAAAGCAGTTGCTCGATTAAACCCGTTCCCCACAGTTGTGATTCTCTCATGATTATTCACAACACTCTAACCAAACAGCAGCCCCACCGTCTCCCACAACTATCAGAAAGTGAAATGGAAATCTCGAGACCAATTTCGGGAGGACAAAAATATGGAAACTTCCTCTCCCAACTCGCTCAGCAATCTGAACTCTTCCAGGGGATTACATTGTCCATGATTAATTTTACTTGGTATTTCACCCACTTCTACCCGAGTCTGACCTTCAAAGATGGCTGCATTAGCAGTGTTATTGGGTGTCTGGGAGTGTACAGCCATGTCCAAGAAAGAGTCTTTTGGTACTTGGTCTGCTGTTCTGACAGCTAAGATGTTTGTGGTGTCCTGTAGGCTCATTCACGTTCATCCAAAGACTGCCCCAACTGCAGCTGTGCAGGGATAGGTTCAGTCATCGGGACAGGAGGCAACATGTGAGCATGTGACTGAGGAGGTAGTGATGCGAACTGCGAGCACCTTCAACAGAGACCCAACTACCCTTGCCCCTGTATCTGTCACTCACCTTTCCTGCCCATCGTGTGTCATTCAACCTCTCGTTACACTGCCTACAGCTGCGAGGGACCACACTCCTGCTGCTCACTACCTCAGCGACTTCTAGTTTGGTCGGAGTGGCTGGTATCTTCTTGTCATCTGTGGAAAATGGAATTTTCCTTTCTGGCCCTCACTGCCTCCAGTATCACCTTCTGAGAACTAGGGTTGGGGTGCGTGTGTGTGTGTGAGGATGGGTGGTGGGGGTGTGGGGGTCAACCTTACCACACCTTCCCGTCATCATTCTTCTTGAAACCTTCTAAAAGAGATGGGGATGCAGCCATTCTGATCCCCGCTGGGGTCCCATTAAATAAAGATCCTTCCTTTAACAGAGTGCAGGTCCCCATCACAGCCACGCTCGGCTATTGGTCCGCAAATACATACGTTTTACAGCTAAAATAAACAGGCATGGGCAATCCAGGTGCTGAAACAAAGAGGTTCCCAATCCACTGTAAGCACTCCCTTGATATACAAAGCTGCCCATAAAGTCTGTTTATAATGAAAGGTGTGAAGAGTCTAACAGCAATTTATCTACCTCCACAGCTAAACAGAACAGTGTGTCTTTGGGTAAACAGAATCACAGAGCTGGATTGTGAAATTTCCATGAATGTGTTGGTATGAAAAGCTTCCTCTAAAATGATATAATTCCCTTGATAAAAATTATACAACTTAATTAGCGACCGTAGATCAATAACTACATTTGAAGCAAAATATTGTGGAGGCTGGAAATCTGAACTGAAAACAAAAAATGCTGCAAAAGGTCAACAGATCTGGCAGGATCTGTAGGGCGAGAAACAGTTTTTTTTTTAATAAACATTTTATTGAGGTATTTTTTGGTATTATAACAACAACACAATAAGCAATGTACATGAAACTATAAACATAGTGTAAAAGCCGTCTCCCTCCCTTACAGGTCCCACCTTTATTAACTACCTAGTCAAAACTAAACTAACCGCCCCTCACTTTTGCTGCCGATTAATTTCCCGCAAAGAAGTCGACGAACGGTTGCCACCTCCGGGCGAACCCTAACAGTGAACCTCTCAGGGCAAACTTGATTTTCTCCAAACAGAGAAAGCTAGCCATGCCCGATAGCCAGGTCTCCGACTTTGGGGGCTTTGAGTCCCTCCAATCTAGTAATATCCGCCTTCGGGCTACCAGGGAAGCTAAGGCCAGAACGTCTGCTTCTTTCTCCTCCTGGATTCCCGGGTTTTCTGACACCCCGAAAATCGCCACCTCCGGACTCGGTGCCACTCTTGTTTACATCACCGTGGACATGACGTCCACAAACCCCTGCCAAAATCCCCTAAGCTTCGGACATGTCCAGAACATGTGGACATGGTTCACTGGTCCTCCCGCACATTTTGCACACCTGTCTTCCACCCCAAAGAATCTGCTCATCCCAGGCATTGTCATATGAGCCTGATGAACGACCTTGAATTGTATCAGGCTGAGCCTGGCACATGTTGCGGACGCGTTGACTGTACTCAACGCGTCCACCCATAGACTATCCTGTATCTCTCCTCCCAGCTCCTCCTCCCACTTGCACTTCAGCTCCTCGGTCTGCATCTGCTCTGACCCCATAAGTTCCTTGTAAATGTCCGAGACACTCCCTTCTCCTACCCACCCTCTGGAAACTACCCTATCCTGAATCCCCCTTAGCGGTAGGAGCGGGAAGGTTGACACCTGTTTACGAAGGAAGTCCCGCACCTGCAGGTACCTGAATTTGTTTCCCCTCGCCAACCCAAACTTCCCCTCCAGCGTCTTCATACTCGGAAAGCTCCCCTCTATAACCGTATCCTCCATCGTCTCAATCCCTGCTCTCCGCCATATCCAGAACACCCCATCCATACTTCCGGTGATTATTACAGATTGGGGACCAGACCAATGCTCCCTCTGCTCCCACATGTCTCCTCCATTGACCCCAGACTCTCAGGGCCACCATCACCACGGGGCTGGTGAAGTACCGTGCTGGCGGGAATGGCAGAGGCGCAGTTACCAACGCCCCCAAACTGGTGCCCTTGCATGAAGCCGCCTCCATACGCTCCCATGCCGGCCCCTCCCCCACCACCCACCTCCTGATCATGGCTATATTCGCCGCCCAGTAATAGTTACTAAAATTTGGCAGCGCCAGCCTGGCCTCTCCCCGACTCCACTCAAGCATTACCTTCCTTACCCGCGGGGTCTTGCCTGCCCAAACAAAGCCAGAGATCACTTTGTTGACCCGTTTAAAAAAGGGCCGCGGAATAAAGATGGGGAGACATTGAAACACAAACAGAAATCTCGGGAGGACCGTCATCTTCACTGACTGCACCCTCCCAGCCAGTGACAATGGGAGTGTGTCCCATTTCCGAAAATCGGTCTTCATTTGGTCTACAAGCCAGGGCAGATTTAATTTATGCAGCCGAAACCATTCCCGGGCCACTTGAATGCCTCGGTACCTAAAGCTTCCCCCTAATAATCTAAACGGCAGTTCCCCAATCGCTTCTCCTGTCCCCTCGCCTGGACCGCAAACATCTCACTTTTCCCCATATTTAGCTTATACCCCGAAAACCGGCCAAATTCCCCGAGAATTCCCATGATTACTTCCATCCCCTCCAATGGGTCCGATACATACAGAAGCAGGTCGCCTGCATAGAGCGAGATTCTGTGCTCCACCCCCCATCCCCCGGACCAGACCCTTCCAGCCCCTTGAGGCTCTCCGAGCATTTGCCAACGGCTCTGTAGCTAGCGCGAACAACAGTGGGGAGAGTGGGATTCCCTGTCTCGTCCACCTGTGCAGTCTAAAATAGTCCGATGTTGTCCTATTCGTCCGTACGCTTGCCACATGAGCCTGATATAGCAACCTGACCCAGTCAATAAAGCCCTGCCCAAATCCGAACCGTCCCAGCACATCCCACAGATAATCCCGTTCTACCCGATCAAAAGCCTTTTCTGCATCCATTGCGATCACTACCTCCACCTCCACACCTTCCGGGGGCACCATGATCACATTTAACAAACTTCTTACATTGGCCACCAACTGCCTACCCTTAACAAACCCCGTCTGGTCCTCCCCAATAACGTCCGGAACACAATCCTCAATCCTGGAGGACAGAATTTTGGCCAGCAGTTTGGCGTCCACATTCTACAGGGATATCGGCCTGTTGGACCCACACAGTTCCGGGTTCTTGTCCTGCATCAGAATCAGCGAAATCGTGGCCTGTGACATCGTCGGGGGCAGCACCCCTCTTTCCCTTGCCTCATTGAACATCCTCATCAACACCGGCCCCAATATCCCAGAGAACCTTTTATAAAACTTCACTGGGTACCCATCCAGCCCTGGGGCTTTACCAGACTGCATGGCCGCCAGATCCTCCACTATTTCTTCCAACTCGATCGGGGCCCCCAGCCCTTCTACCAGCTCCCGTCCGCCTTTGGGAAATTCAGCCCCCCAAGAAGTGCCTCTTCCGCTCTGGCCCCGTAGGTGGTTCCGACCTATACTGCCTGCTGTAGAAATCCCTAAACGCCTTATTCACCCCTGCTGAATCTCCAACCAGGTTCCCATTTCCGTCATTTACTTTCCCTATCTCCCTGGCTGCCTCCCTCTTTCTCAACTGCTGTGCAAGCATTCTGCTGGCCTTCTCTCCATACTCATAGATCGTGCCCCCTCGCCTTTCTCAGCTGCTGCACCGCCCTCCCTGTGGTTAATAAGCCAAACTCCGCCTGTAGCCTCCGCCATTCCCTTAAAAGCCCTGCCTCTGGGGTCTCCACATACCTCCCATCGAACTGTAGTATTTCCTTAACCAGTCGGTCGTCTCTGCCCTGTCCACCTTCTCCCTGTGGGCCCGTATCGAGATCAGCTCCCCTCTGACCACTACCTTCAGTGCTTCCCAGACCATCGCTGCTGTAATTTCCCCCATGTCGTTGACCTGCAGGTAGTTCTGAATACATTTCCTCAGCCGCTCGCACATCCCTTCGTCAGCCAAAAGTCCCACATCTAACCTCAAGTGCAGGTGCTGGCTACTGTCTTTACTAACCTGCAGGTCAACCCAGTGCGGAGCATGGTCTGACATTGTGATCGCCGAGTACCTTGTGTCCACTACCTCTGCCAGTATGGCCCTGCTCAAAATGAAGAAATCGATCTGGGAGTACACTTTATGCATGTGTGAGTAGAAGGAGAACTCCTTCATCCTCGGCTGCCCAAATCTCCATGGATCAACCCCCCCCTCATCTGCTCCATGAACACTTTTAGTTCCTTTGCCATTGCTGGTACCCTCCCCATTTTCGAGCTTGAACGGTCCAAGCCAAGGTCATGAAGTCCCCTCCTATGACCAACCTGTGCGAGTCCAGGTCCGGTATCTTCCCCAGCATCCTCTTTATAAACTCCACATCATCCCAATTTGGCGCATATACATTTACTAATACCACCTGCACCCCCTCCAGTTTCCCACTGACCATAATGTACCGACCTCCCACATCCGAAACTATTCTACCCGCCTCAAACACCACCCACTTATTGATCAGGACCGCGACCCCTCTAGTCTTTAAATCCAGTCCTGATTGAAAGACCTGACTGACCCAGCCTTTCCTCAATCTAATCTGGTCAGTTACTCTGAGGTGCGTCTTCTGCAACATTGCCACGTCCGCCTTCAGTACCCGAAGATGCGCGACCGGCCCATTTAACCCTCGAACATTCCAGGTGATCAGCCTAGTTTCGCCGATCAGCCATCCCCTTTTTTGGGCCCGCCTCCAGCCCATGCTCCGCGCCACCACCGGCCCGCCCCTAGGCAGCCTCCGCCCCCAACCTCCTCTCTGCCCCTTGGCCCAAGTCTCTCCCTCGTCAGCAGAACATTTCCCCCTCTTCCCCCCCCCCCCCCTCACCCCCCCCGTAACAACACTCTGTAACCTAACCTCTTTGATAAACCGAACATATGTACACCCCCCCACTGCGCTTCCGTGAGCTAGCCCGCCCAGCTAGCTTGGTGGCCCCCAACACTGGTGCCGGATAGTCTCCCACCTATTGTTTCCCCCCCCCCCCCACCCTCCCCCTCTCCCCCGCTCATACAAACATACTCCCAACATCAAAAAATCCCCACACAATTGCCCAACAGAAAAACACCAAAATCTGAACAAGCACACCCCCATCCCCCAACAGTGCAAATGAAAACCTTAACTCACTCAGTTCTGCCATTGGTCCCAAATCAATACAGAAGGCATTACAAACAACTTCCACAAAACCAAAAACGAGAAACTTTTTTTTAAAAAGAACAGAGAAATGAAAAAAAATGAAATGAAAATCGCTTATTGTCACGAGTAGGCTTCAATGAAGTTACTGTGAAAAGCCCCTAGTCGCCACATTCCGGCGCCTGTCCGGGGAGGCTGGTACGGGAAACAAAAAGGAAAAAAAAACCATGAACGTTGCAGCAAAGTTCAAAAGTTCTCAGTCCACCACCAGTCCTTTCCTTTTCACGAAGTACAGAGAGTCCTCAGGCGACTCGAAATAAGAGTGCTGTTCCTCGTACGTGACCCAGTGACGGGCCGGATACGGGAGAAACAGACTTAATGCACGTGAATCAACCAAACAACTACTATGTCCAGTTTCGGGGGCGTTTAGCAGGGTGTTTCTCAGTGATTGCAGCGCTATTTAACGGCTCTTTGCCATTTCGTTTGGCCTCCGGGAGTTTTCCTCCAGCGAGGCTGCACTTAGAGTGATTTCTTGCTGGTGGCACTGCCAGGGTGCCAGATTGGGAGTGCTAAGGTGCCCAGGTTCCAGAGAGCGAGCGGGGGGCCACCCTGCCCTGTCACCAACCACCCGGGCGTCTCTAATGGCCTGGGAGACCCCCTCCCCCCAGGTGCCATTTGGACTGGTCCACGTTTAACTCATTAGGACCCATTTGTTCACAGCTCCAGGGTCCCAGGTTCGATTCCCGCTTGGGTAAAATAGCTCCTGGTATTATCCCTGAAGCAGCATGGTGGCATAGTGATTAGCACAATTGCTTCACAGATCCAGGGTCCCAGGTTCAATTCCTGGCTTGGGTCACTTCTGTGCGCAGTCTGCACGTTCTCCCCGTGTCTGCGTGGGTTTCCTCCGGGTGCTCTGGTTTCCGCCCAAAAGTCCGGAAAGACGTGCTGTTCGGTGAATTGGACAGTCTGAATTCTCCCTCTGTGTACCCGAACAGGCGCCGCTAGTCACAGTAACCTCATTGCAGTTAATGCTAGCCTACTTGTGACAATAATAAAGATTATTATTAGCATCCTCCCACCGGTGCCCAGCGTGAACCTCGATTTCAGGGGCAGCATGGTAGCATGGTGGTTAGCATAAATGCTTCACAGCTCCAGGGTCCCAGGTTCGGTTCCCGGCTGGGTCACTATCTGTGTGGAGTCTGCATGTCCTCCCCATGTGTGCGTGGGTTTCCTCCGGGTGCTCCGGTTTCCTCCCACAGTCCAAAGATGTGCGGGTTAGGTGGATTGGCCATGCTAAATTGCCCGTAGTGTCCTTAAAAGTAAGGTTAAGGGGGGGGGGGTTGTTGGGTTACGGTGTAGGGTGGATTTGTGGGGTTGAGTAGGGTGATCATTGCTCGGCACAACATCGAGGGCCGAAGGGCCTGTTCTGTGCTGTACTGTTCTATGTTCTATGTTCAGCCGGGTGCCCGATCACGATGTGCATCAAGGGGCGGAGAATCCAGCCCTTAGTCTCCCAAATGGAGTAACCTGCCCAAAGCATTTCCCTGCGCTCGTCCCTCAGGTAAAAATAATGGTGTGAAGGAGAAGATGTGAGAAGAATGAGAAAAAATATTTCACATTATTTTTGGAGAGTGAAAATTATATTGCCACCACAAAAAAGCTGCTTCTTTTTCTGTATTCCACTTAGATGCAGTGGCAAGGAGTATGCACTGAAAATAATCGATAAGGCCAAATGCAGTGGCAAGGTAAGAAGTTTTCCTGTTGTCTACTGTTTTTCTATCACATTTGACTAAGCTCTGGAATGTGTGATTGACATTCTCATGCAGTGAAAACAAGGGGCTTGAAGTGTGGAATCGACATTATCCGTATCTCACATTGTACAGAAAGTACTGAGCTATATGTCGCCTGGAACATTTTTGATCACCTTTGAGGGCTGCACAGGAATTGCCCACATCCAGGCAGAGAGGAGCAATAAGATTGATCCCAAGTGTAAAGAGGATGAACTACAAGGCAAGAGTAGAGATGTTTGTGCTTTACAATATGGACAGTATATCTCACTGTCTAAAACACGAAATATTGCAGATAAGATAAACAATGGTTGGGAATTTGCTCGGTGCTTTACTGCTTTGCCACCATAACTTCAGTGGAGTAATGAATAAACCTCTTATCAGTGGACCTTTGCCATATTTCCGGTTAAGTTACAGCAGCTCGACAAGCACCAAGCAAATTTACAACTTTAGATTCTGACTTTAGATGTCAGGAAATTAGGACCAGAGGGCATTTGTTGAGATAAGTGAAAAACAAATCTTTCAAATGTAGAAAAGGGACAGGGAAAATGTAGGTAGTATTTTAAAGAGGCACCACAAGGTCATTGCCTGGAATTGTCTACTTCTGTGATGCATAACTTGTGATTCTCGATCAGGAAGAGCATTTTTATATTCAAAGAATGAAAAATATTTTGATTAATCTACCAGGCAGGACACCAGAAATAGAAACATTGATTTTGTTTGGAGGCAGTTGATTATCAGAAAATACCTGTTAAAATCCATTCAGAATTATTCTTTAAAGACTTCAGTTTAAAAACAACTGAAAATGTTTGGGAAAATGAAAGTACTTTGACGCTGGGACCGGCAGCTGGAGCGGCGTGGGCAGTTCCTGCGCCGTGCTGGCCCCCCCAGGACCCGAGAATCGGGTCTCGGAACCAGCGCTGGACTAGAGAATCGCGGCCAGTATATTTCCAAGCCAGGATGGTGAGTGACTTGGAGGGGAACCTCCACGTGGTGGATCCCAGGTATCTGCTGCTCTTATTCATCCAGATGGTAGTGGTCATGGGTTTGGAAGGTGCTGTCTAAGGAACATTGGCAAGTTACTGCAGTGCATCTTGCAGATGGTACACATGGCTGCCACTGTTCATCGGTGGTGGTGGGTTTGAATGTTTGTGGAAGGGTGGGCAATCAAGGGGCTGCTTTGTCCTGGATGGTGTTGAGCTTCTTGAGGGTTGTTGGAGCTGCACTCACCCATGCAAGTGGCGAGTATTCCATTACACTCCTGACCTGTGCCTTGTAGATGGTGGACAGGTTTTGTGGGGCTCAGGAGGTTAATTTTTGGCTGTAGGATTCCTAGCCTTTGACCTACCCTGGTAATCACAGCATTAATACGGCTAGTCCAGTTCGGTTTCTGATCAGTGGTAACTTCCAGGATGCTGATTGTGGGGGATTCAGTGATAGTAATGCCATTGAATGTCAAAGGCGATGGTTAAATCCTCTCCTGTAGGCAATGGTCATTGCCTGGCACTTGTATGGTGCAAATGTAACTTGCCACTTGTCAGCCTAAGCCTGGAAATTATCCAGGTTTTGCATTTAGACATGCACTGTTTCACTGGGGGGGCAGCACGGTAGCATTGTGGATAGCACAATCGCTTCACAGCTCCAGGGTCCCAGGTTCGATTCCGCCTTGGGTCACTGTCTGTGCGGAGTCTGCACATCCTCCCCGTGTGTGCGTGGGATTCCTCCGGGTGCTCCGGTTTCCTCCCACAGTCCAAAGATGTGCAGGTTAGGTGGATTGGCCATGATAAATTGCCCTTAGTGTCCAAAATTGCCCTTAGTGTTGGGTGGGGTTACTGGGTTATGGGGATAGGGTGGAGGTGTTGACCTTGGGTAGGGTGCTCTTTCCAGGTGCCGGTGCAGACTCGATGGGCCGAATAGCCTCCTTCTGCACTGTAAATTCTATGAAATTATCTGAAGAGTTGCGAATAGTGCTGAACATTGTGCAGTCATTCGCAAACATCCCCACTTCTGACCTTCTGATGGACGGGAGGTCATTGATGAAGCAGCTGAAGATGATTGGGCCTAGGACACTACCCAGAGGAGCTCCTGCAGTGATGTCTTGGAGCTGAGATGATCGGTCTCCACCACCACAACCATCTTCCTTTGTGCCACGTAAACTCAATCCAGTGAATAATTTGCCCCTGATTCCCATTGACTCCAGTGTAGCTAGGGCTCTTTGATGCCATACTCAGTTAGATACTACTTTGCTGTTACTCTCAAATCACTTCTGACCTTCATGTCTTTTGCCCATGTTTGAACCTAGGCTGTAATGAGGTCAGGACTGATTGACCCTGGCGGAATCCATACTGAGCGTCCGTGAGCAGGTTACTGCTGAGTATATGCTATTTGATAGCACTGTTGACTCCTTCCATCCGTTTGCTGATGATGGAGAGTAAACTGATAGAGCGATAATTGGCTGGGTTGGATTTGTCCTATTTCTTGTGTGCAGGACACACCTGGGCAATTTTCCACATTGCCACGTAGATGCGAGTGTTGTAGCTGTACTGGAACAGCTCGGCTAGGGATGCGGCAAGTACTGGAGCACAAGTTTTCAGTACTATTGTTGGAATATTATCAGGGCCCATAGCCTTTGCAGTATCACTACATAGTACTAAATTGAAAGATTGGTTTGGGAAAAAGCAGAAGGAGTACAGGAAATGGGATGGACATAGTCCCCTGGGATCACAACTGAGGAAAAAGAGATATTGAAAGCACTTGTATGATCGGTGACATCATCATGGCAGATATGCCCGAGTCAAAGAAACTGGATAAGTGAAATACAGTGCTTACTGACAGCAGGGTGAGAAGAAGTGTAAACGAGGCAGCTGTGGGAATCAGTGGTTGACAACCATATTGGTTGACACCCTAATGCCCAAAATAGAGATTGAGAAGTGGAGGAAGAGAAGGGAAGAGTTGGAGATGAAACATGTAAAGTTGAGGGTGGGCTGGAAATTTGAAGCAAAGTTAATGAGGTTTTCCAATTTTGGGCAAGGGTTGGAAGCTGCACTGGTACCGTTGTCAATCCATCAGGAAAAGAGCTGAGGAAGGGGTAATATCTGAACCCCCGCACCAGGTCAGTGTGGTGTGGAATCATGCAGGAATTCACATCAGGAGACATGTTAGACTTGGATAGAGGTTTTCCGAACAAGACTGAACAGGGACAGTAACAGATAGTGGAGATAATGGGCATTTTTGAGCAGAGTATAGAGTCACTTTGGAATAGCCTGTCCTTAATTTTTATTTGAAATATAGCTTGGTGACAACGGGCAGAATCTTCCTAGGTCCCATGAAGGTGTGGTTGGAGACACGATGCAGCCACTATCTTGACATTTTGCAAACTCCCCACTAAGGCAGCAGTTTCTCTGAGATAGCCTCCTGGCATGCTGAGGTGCTACTGACACCTCTTCTCACCTCTTCTCAATTCTCTCTTCCCATCTTCCAATTGGGCCAACCGTCTCAAAAACCCCTTGCCATCCTTAATTGGACAGCGAGCGTAGAGGCAGCTTTTTCATTGGCCAGTTCCAAGAAGGTTATGCCACCATTGGTGTCAAGACCCACTTTTGCTCCCTGGCAGCAGAGACTTTTTAGTGGTGCTAAGATGCTGCTCAACGTGACTGGTTATTTTCAGTAGTCAGCCTTGAGAGTGTGACTCTATCTCGCTGGCCTTTTCAGGACATTTTGGCTCCTAGTTTATTCTTTGATTTCAAATTGTTTCTGCTTCTGAATGTAGAAGTTTGTGATGGCATTTCATCCATGGGTGCCAGCTCCCTTTGGTACCACACTCAAGTAGCCATTTTTCACCCATGAGCCAAGATAGTGAGAGTGCAAGCCTGGTGTGCAAAATATAAGAAGTTGCCACAAAATAGGACAACACAGAAACAAATTACTATTCTGTACTGGTCAGATAAATATTTTCATGTTACATTAGGAAAAAGGAACTTCAACTTGATGTAAATTGGATGTGGAACCTTGCTGTTTCCTCCTAAATGAAGTATGGTTACAATTGTTTTGAATCAAATCTACTTTGTTGCTGTAAATGAGATTGCTATCGTGCTTTGAATTTTAGGAGCACTTGATTGAGAATGAGGTTGCAGTGCTGCGGAGGGTTAAACATCCCAATATCATCATGTTAATTGAAGAAGTAGACACACCAACAGAGCTCTACCTGGTAATGGAGTTAGTCAAGGTAAGCAGTCTAAAAGATGTTGGAAATGCATGTTGGGGGAAAACATAAAATCCTGTTCACTTAGTAAGAACGCTAATTGCAGGCTACCCAAAGGCAGGCTTTCCTGGCCCAACATGCAAGGGTGTGAATTTGGTGCATTGCAAGCCTCACCTCTTCCCTAAAATAAAACAGTTAACCTTGCTACTTGTGCAAGGGGTGGCCATGACTGGATATAAAGTGTACAAGCCAGTGCTAAAGTGAATGCCGGAAGATAAACTTGCCGGCAGCATATTTGGTACATGGATCAGAAGCCGAAGCCCAAAGTTCCGGCAAAATGGGACCTTGGGTCTCACCTCTCCCCAATTACTCCAGGCCTATTTTGGCTGGTTGCAACACCAGCTCAGGGAAGGTTGGGAGGGAATGAGAAGGGACAAACACAGGCTGCCTGCAGCCTGTAGATTTGCTGTGGCACAAGAGATAATTATTTCTCCTCCTGGCTCCACTTTAAAGCAAGTTCAAAACCACAACAAAAGGTCAATTTTTGCACATGCAGCAGCTCCTTTAACCCTGGTCAGGCTGCAGGAGTAGCTGAAAAAATGAGGGGAGTTTATCCAGCACGTGATCCACTCAGTGGTCTGAATTTCAGTGTGGGCTCACAAAGCAGACATTAAACCCCTCATTATCATATGCAAAGAAGCTTTGATCGGTTTACAACAACCGCCAGGCATGCTGAAGTATTGCCCAACTCAGTATGACCTCAAGCATAGTTTCAACGTCACCTGGGCAAGGCTAAATTGGTGATTTTCCTCCCATTTTACACACAGTGGGATCAAATTTCACTCCAATTCCCCTCCGACCAATACACTGTCCATCCCCCTTCTAATTACCAACTCCTTCATTAGCTAGGCACAGAAGATTACTTGAAAAGAAAGCAATCTATGATTGTTGCCCGGTGAACATTGACCTGTATGATCAGCTACTGCCTACTCGGGCATAGATGGAGTGATGCTTGATGATGCATGTAACCCTTGGTATCATTCGAAACAAACTGGAGACATAAAAATTCAATCCTGTGGTTAACTCCCGATTGTCCGAATTGGCTACGAATTATTAAATTCCAGCAGACAGCACACCTCAATTACAGTGTCCCTGGTGAATCAGAGCCACAAAATATATTCCCTGTTTTGTGTATCTTTACACTTGCCCAATATGTCTGCATGGGTAAGACTGGATACCAGCAATCCATCCCTGGTGCAAGTGAAAAGGATCACCCATCTTTTTAGTCTACCTAAAAAAAACTCAAATCGACTGGAACACTCAAACCAATACCCATTTTCAGAACCTAGGTTGTAGCAATGAAAGAAAACTGAGCAGTGCAGCTTTAGTTACTGAAAGCCTGCTTTCAAAAAACCTTCTTTTGTCCATTTTATCTGGGCAAGCCGAGTGGAAAACGCATTGCTGGTGAGAACTTTGGACAGTCGTGCTTCAAGATAATTGCTCCAAATTTACTCGAGGTATACAGCTTTAATGGGATTCTCACACATTTTGTACAAGAGGGAAAATTCACCCTCAACTCACTAGCTCTACAGTTGTGAAACTCTGATTTTGACTAGAGATTTGGTGTGTTGGAATGGAAGATAAGGCGTGGTGGGTGTCAATCCATCACAATTTTCTCTGTTTTGGAGCTCCTATGTCACTATTTTGGGACAGAGATTGCATCATATAAAATGCTGGCATGGTCAATGTAATCAATCCCCAGATCCGGGTTTAATCGCCTGAGGGGATTGGAGAGGAATTTTTTGCATTTTTCCTTGCTTTATTGGCTCCAGGGTGTTTTCCTTTTTTTTTGCTTCTCCCAAGCCATGGAGCTTGTAATAATTTTACTTCTTACCAAAAGTGATGGAAGATTAGTTCCCAATAATTAGATACAGTGGGCGGAATTTCACTCTCCCTCTGCGGCGTGTTCTACAGAAGCGGAGAGCGGCTCGCCAGTGGCTGACGGCAGGGTCGTCTGGTCCCGCCGTTGTCGACGGGGTTTCCCATTGAACGCTCCCCTTGCTGCCAGGAAACCTGCAGCGGGGGTGCGCCATCGGCGAGACTTTAAGATCCCGTGACCATGAACGGCCAGAAAATCCCGTCCTATATTTTCCATTATGATTTTAAATTTGGAACCACAAAAGCAACATATCAAACTTTGAAAAGGTTGCTTTTTAAAGGCCCATAATGAACCCCATTACATACTTCAAAGCTGTTTATTGGAAAATTAAGGTGAAAATGTAATTGTATCCATCAATCAGAAGCCATCAGCAATAATGTATCAGCAATCAAACATTACCTGAGGGAATGTCATCTCTGTTAACTGACAACAACTGCATATATCTCATTAAGGATATCTATTAAAAAGGAGTTATAAATATGATAGTTTTACATATGTTGGAATTTTAAGTGTGTCGCCCTCAAGACGTGATACTTATATGTTCAATTATATGCTTGGATTTTTACTGCTAACCTCAATTTCTATTTCAAGAAGCCCAGGGCAGAATAAAATATATAATTCTGGCATTGCATAGTAATGAAAATGAACACCAGCCTCTTGAATCAGATACTCATTTTTCAAATCTCTTTATTATTAATGAATGAAACAAGTCTTGTGTACTTCATCGAGCACAAAGAGAAAAGGGCATTTGAAAAATATCTTTAATGGGTGCATGTAAACGGCAAGCACCATGTATTCACTGTGTAACGCCTGAGCTGTGCTAAACATGAACCAAATGAATCATCAGTCCAAATCTGCTCATTTAACCACACTCTACAGTTGCCTCAGATTGTACAGAATAATAATAATAATCGCTTATTGTCACACGTAAGCTTCAATGAAGATTCTGTGAAAAGCCCCTAGTTGCCACATTCGGGGAGGCCGGTACGGGAATCGAACCCACGATGCTTCCTTGTTCTGCATTACAAGCCAGCTGTTTAGCCCACTGTGCTAAACCAGCCCCTTTGAAAGATCAGTCTGAATAGATCTGACTGAATCCAAATTCAAACCATTGCTTCCATAATTTAAGAAATCAGAATTCCAATTTGGATTTGAGTTAATGATAGTAAAATTTTAATCTTCCTCATTTAGAATTCAAATTTAGATTCATGTTCTGATTCGGATCATCTGAAATCTGAACTAAATTCTGATTGTGACCTGCAGCACTCATCTAAGTTCAGGTGGAGCTCATTCCTTGAAGGGCACAAATGAAAGATGCTGCTTCAAGCGCCTGGAAATCAAGATCTTACTTTGAACCTACATTCCTGAGTAGTTTTTGTCGATGTTAACTATAGAAATATGGATGCATTTACCCATCAGGGGAATTGCTCAGGATGGGATTCAGCTTGTACAGGGTTGAAAAATGGGCAATATCACCTCAGTCGCTTGTGAGCTGAATGGCAACATCATCCAAAAGCACAAAATTAGTTTTCACATGTGTGATGATGGCATTCAGCTCTACCTCACTTCCATTTCTCTCAACTCCACTGTTGTGACATTTGATTGCTTATCCAATAGTACCGGATGAGCAGAAATTTCCTCCAAATAAATATTGGGAAGACTGAAGCCATTTTGTTTTCAGCCCCAGTCCTAAACTCGATTTCCTAACTATCAACACCATCCCTCTCCCTCACAAGCCTATGATCCCTCACAGCTCCAGGATCCCAGATTCGATTCCCGGCTGTGTCACTGTCTGTGCAGAGTCTGCACGTTCTCCCCGTGTCTGCGTGGGTTTCTTCCGGGTGCTCCGGTTTCCTCCCACAGTCCAAAGATATGCAGGTTAGGTGGATTGGCCATGATAAATTGCCCTTAGTGTCCAAAATTGCCCTTAGTTTTGGGTGGGGTTACTGGGTTATGGGGATAGGGTGGAGTTGTTGACCTTGGGTAGGGTGCTCTTTCCAATAGCCGGTGCAGACTCGATGGGCTGAATGGCCTCCTTCTGCACTGTAAATTCTATGAATCTATGAACCTCGGTGTCATAATTGGCACTGAAATGATCATCCGACCACTTATTCACATTATTGCCACGATCACCTATTGTCACCTGCAATACTTTTCCAACTTTCCCCTGTCTCATTTCATCTGCTGATGAACCCTCTTACACCAAGTCCCATTTCCCTATTGTACCTATGCTCGCTGACCTACATTGGTTCCCAGTCAAACAACATGTTGATTTTAAAATCCTCATCATTGTTTTCAAATCTCTCCACAGCTTCTCCCCTCCCCATCTCTATAACCTCCTCAAGCCCCACAACCTTCTGAAATATCTGAGCTCATCTAATTCTGGCCTCTTGAGTATCCCCATTTAATTGCCCCGCCATTATTGACCATGCATTCAGTTGCCTAGGTCCGAAACTGTGGAGCTCCCTCCTTAAATCTCTCCGCCACCAATTTTGCTTTCCCCTTTTTAAGAACCTCCATAAAACCCTTGTCTGAGATTTGAGTCGTCTGTTGTAATATCTACTTTCAAACTTGGCTTAGATCTAGAGAGCTATTAGAATACAAGAAACCTGCTCCCCATAGGAAACATTATTTGATTGACAGCTCAAGCTCTCTGATCTCTGCCGTCACTTTCATAATGTTTGTTTGTACAAGTTAAGTGGTTTCAAGGATTTGTGGTATTTGAAACTTTAAAGGGCCTGGATGTTAGGCACTTTTATTAGCTTGTAGTGCAGACTTTTCTTTTCAAACATAGGAGAAACTCTTCAACAAATTACCTTAATGAATGCATTTTTTTGCGCATTTCACTACACAATAGGGTACATTGGTTCTATAGCTCAATGGGCATGGAAGTGCCATAGCTTGGCATAGGTGGCATGAGGGTCCATGGAATGAGTGGAAGAGTGCAGCTTTCCAATAGTGGTATGATGAGCCATAGGGGACATAACTTGGCATAAGGGGCATGAGTGGGATCTTTTGAACTTAACTTTTAAAAGGTCCCTCAGTCAGATTTAGAGTTCGCGACTGCTCTGAGGGGCCATGAACCATAATTTGTTTTAAACCTGGCCAGACTCCATGAAAACTGTGGAAGAGTAGGAATGTCGGAAGTGCTGGATGCCGGCTTTGACAAGAACCAACCTACACCCTTTAAAGGCACTCCTGAAAGTCAGTCAAGCCATGGGCACCACGGTAGCACAGGTGGAGGCACTACGGTAGCACAAGTGGATAGCACTGTGGCTTCACAGCGCCAGGGTCCCAGGTTCGATTCCCTGCTGGGTCACTGACTGTGCGGAGTCTGCATGTTCTCCCTTTGTCTGCATGGGTTTCCTCCGGGTGCTCCAGTTTCCTCTCTCAGTCCAAAGACGTGCAGGTTAGGTGGATTGGCCATGATAAATTGCCCTTAGTGACCAAAAAGGTTAGGAGGGGTTATTGGCATACGGGGATAGGGTGGAAGTGAGGGCTTAAGTGGGTCGGTGCAGACTCGATGGGCCGAATGGCTTCTTTTTGCACTGTATGTTCTATATTCTATGTTTTAACCCTGGAATGGGGTTGGGAACCCTGAATTGGGACCCACTAGCCATTTTTAAAAGTCTCCGAAGTTAACCTGACTTGGTGAAAATCTGAACCACCTTTCCTGGTTCCCAGTCTAAATTCTGACCCTTCCTGTGCATTCTTGCTGAAGTTAGTGTGAGTGCACCACAAAGTTTATTTTATACTACTCCCCACCATAGTACATGGTTTCTTATGCCGCATCAATTTCTTAACATCCCTTTCACTTTCCTGGCAGGGCGGAGACCTGTTTGATGCCATTACATCATCAACTAAGTACACAGAGCGGGATGCCAGTGCAATGGTGTACAACCTGGTTTCTGCACTCAAATATCTACACGGCCTCAACATTGTGCACAGGGACATCAAGCCAGAGAACCTGTTGGTATGTTATTTGTTCTGAAGGGCATAAATATAGCAGATGATTTTATTCCTGCAGCATTCAAGTATCTAGTGAGCAGCAAAATGCCAGTGCTTATTTCAACAGTAATGGATGCTGAGTACAAAGCATAGTCCATGTATATATATATATATTAATGATGATTATAACCCACATAACAAAAAGGAAAACCAAAACCAACTTAACAAAACTGTCCTGTGTGTGTGTTGAATGACCCTGATTTGCATATTGCAAGTTGCTCCATGTCTGTAACAGGCAGGTGTCCCAGTTGTCTATCTAAAAGCTCCTATCAAGATGGCGGCCATCATAGGTAACAATTGTCAGGTCACTATTGTGCCACTTACACCAGGCAGCCATCGATAAAACTTTCCCCAATTTATCCACATATTCCATTGTTCATTGGAGATGAATGTCATGTTGGGTACACTGGTCTAACAGTGGCTGCAACTGGATGCAGCTTAGATCAGAAAGATACTCCAGACCTTGAAGTTAGTTCAATCAGGTTTATTGAACTAATAGCACAGTTAGCACAGTTCTCTGTGAGATGACTCTCTGCTAACTGAAGTGTGGTTACTCTGTCTGACTGAACCAGACTAGCTCTTAGCCACGTGGTGGAGGTGTGAGATTGTAACAACAACCTTGACTGACTCTCTAGATGTTCATCAGTGGAAAGAGGTGGAGTGTGAGTGCCTCGTGTCTTTTATAGTCAGATCCCACCCCTGAGTGCCTTGCCTGCTTATTGGTCATGTCCTGTTCTCTGTGTCCATTAGCTGCTTGTCTGTATATCATTATGTGTGTGTCTGCATATCATGCCAGAGGAGGGAGTTAATATAAAGATGGAAGATGTAGTAAATAATCTGGTACAATTTTCAGGTCACTATTGTGCCATTTACATCAGGCAGCCATAGAAAAGATCAGGCAAAGATAAGACTTTGCCTATTTATCCACACATTCCATTGTGGGTCAATGGCAGAGGGAGTTAATATCTCAGAGGATGGATGGAGTGCTAATCAAGCGCGCTGCTTTGTCCTGGATGCTATCATGTTTCTTGAGTGTTCCTGTAGCTTCAAGAAGTGCAGAGAATTCCTTTACAATCCTTACTTGTGCCTTATAGATGTTGGGCATGCTTTGGGGAGTCGGGACATGAGTTACCTCCTACAGAATTTCTAGCCTCTGACCTGCTCATGTAGCTACAGTATTTATATGACTGGTCCAGTTCAGTTTTCTATCATTGGCAACCCCCAGCTTGTTGATAGTGGAGAATTCAGCGATGATAATGCCTTGAATGTCAAGGAGAGATACATAGATTCTCCTTTGTTGTAGATGGCCGTTGCCTGGCACGTGTGTAGTGTGAATGTCATTGTTTATGACAAGGGAAATGCAATATGAAAATCCCTGCATTAACCCCTTCAATCATCCTGCTCTCTTGCTGTAGCCACAGGTGTGACTCCCTCTTAGACAGGCCTACAGCTTCCCTCTGTGTACTCTTGGCAATCTCCAAAGGGTCCTTCAAGGCACCTTATGAGCTGCAAACTGACTTGCCCAATTTGACTGTCTCATTGGCCTTACCACTCCATGTGTCCACTCCTAATCTCCTTTATGTCCACCCATCCCTCTAGCTGCTGATCCTGTGGACTCTGCTAGCAGATCAGCTCTCACCACCCCTCTCTCTCCTGAATGTCTAATCACTTGTAAACAAGACCCTAATCATCCATGAACCTATTATGGATGATTGCTTCAGCATCCTGTTCTTAACGGAAATCTGGCTGAGGGACAATGACATCTTTCCCGTTAACGAAGCCTCTCTGACTGGCTATATATTCCCCACATGCTCCATGAAAATCATCACAATGATAGTGTGATACTTGTCACAGGTCACACCTTGGCCTAACCATTTACTACTCTGACACTTACTCTTCCTTTGAACACCTCACATTGTTCCACCCCTCTCACTCAAAATGATCATTCTCTACCACTCTCCAAGTAGCAGACAACATTTTGTCTGGGAGTTATTTTCACTGGCTTCCTCCCTGAGACTCTACCGAACGCCCTCAGTAATTTCAACTTCCACCTCAATTCATCATATTCTCTCTCCTCCGAATTCACTACCCTTTTGCCCTCCCTAAATCGCACCCTCTGTGTAAGCTCGCCAACCCATATTGACGGTCTCCCCCTTGATCTTGCCATCTCACATGGTCTTGTTCCTCCCATCATTTCAATCAAAGGTAAGGCCACCTCTAATCACTTTCTTGTATCACTCATCCCCCTTTCACTCTTCGATCCAAACTCCTTCTCTATCCATTCCTGGAAATACTACCCTCGATTCACTTACAATTCTGCCTTCAAAATACCAACTGTGGCCTTTAGCCTTCCACTCTCCACAATACTCTCTCTTATCCTGGCCAGTCTTTCTGGACTGGCCCTTATCTCCACTTTCATATATAAAATAAATGCGGACTTGAAAGGATATGATGAACATCTAGTAGAACCACTCAATGCCAGATCTGGCTAGATAAAATGATATCATCGTTTATCATTTTACCAAATAAAACACCATTGGGTCCTGCTCTCATCTGCCAAATTTGCTTATTATTCCAAGGTGAGGAGGTCTTGTGGCACAATGGTCAGTGTCCCTGTCTCTGGGCCAAAACCTCTGGGTTCAGGTCCCACTCCAGAACTTGATGGCCAAGGAAGTTGTGTTTATAGTGTGGCCAAACAGGTTGATTATCCACTTGTAAATCTAGTGGTCGGGAGTAAGACTGGGAGACATTCCTGGTCAGCCATGTGATGGAAAGAAATGGAAGGCTCTACTATCACTATCTATTGCTCGAGGCTGCAACATGCATGCCAAAGCGACAACGTTGGAGGTGGGTGGTGTTGCGGTGTTGTTGGCTGGCTGACCAGTGTGGAATAGATTGGTGCTAACAATACGGGGGGCGATCCCCTTTCCGACTGGGGTGGATTCAGAATCTGTCTCATTCTCCTCCCCTAATTATGTTATTAATTTTATCCCTTCCATTTCCAATAGTATCCTCAGCGTTCTGTAATATTAAGCCATTGGGAATTTGATTTTTGTTTTGCCTAATCCTACTCTCTACGCTGTTTCACATCCGGGGGTGGGTGTGGGGAGGGATTCTGAATTTCAGCGTCTGGGATGGAGAAGAAACAATTTGGTGCTGGCAGTTTGGAGGCACTCTGCTACTCGGATCCACATGCAAGTAAGCACGAGCAGTCACCACAGCTGAGGTATTTGTAGCGTGCTGAACCTTTGTTTCAGTGCCAGAAAGAGTATTGCTCCACTCCCAGGAATAGATTTGTTTTCACTGATGGAATTATAGATTGTGATCCCAAAACATCAGCAAATGCCCCAGAATCCCATTCAATTTTGACTTTTTTCAATCACTATAAACTACTGATAGCAGCTGCCATTGATTTTCCGCCCAGTCACTGTTCATTTATATGGATGAAGCAGCTGCAGGGATCTCAGATCATTCTAAAAAAAATAATTGCAGGCTTCCTTAGGCAGCAGGCAAGCTTTAAGATGTCTTGACATATACCAGTTGCCCAGCTGTGTGCTGTGAGAGTCTTGCTAACATGACCATCATAGTTCCTTTCATTTTAACAAAGTAAGCAGCTGTTTCCATGATTTCTACCACAGAATTCAACACTTCATATTTATTTGTCGGCATTTATATGGGTTTCCACTTCAGTTGCTTTAAACTGCATTTCCCACTGATTCTAATACTTAAACGGAGCACACACTGCACAAGCATGCAACACTGAGAAATGTTTTTTCTCATATTATTCCCCTTTAGAGTTATCCTTTACGGTTGTGGGAAGTATTCCCAAATCTTTACTCTGTTAGATTGTAATTGAAAAGCTGAGGATTCACAGAGTATAAGTTCCATAGGTGTACTCGCCCTGCAACCTGAGTGGAAGATAGCCAGTAGCTCTCTCAGAAACAGCGGTAATGGCTATTTACGCCCTTCTTGGAATTTCTACTGACCTTCTGCCAAAGCTACAGAGACTAAGTCAACAGAAGGGTAATTGCAGAACTGTGCCATCTGCTGCAGGGCATCTTCCTTTCTTCCTTCAGTGTTCATGTATGAAACTGGTGTTTCTCACTCAAAGCACCCAGAACGGTATGGGGGCAAGTCAACATCAGCTTGCAGGGAAGTGCTTAATTCAATTTATTTGAGGACCCACTTTTGAATAGAAGAGCTCCCATGGACATTCTTTACCTTACCGTTAACAAGATTCTTGTGACACTGGTGGGTCAAAGAATATTTCAATGGGAAAAAAGCACAAATGAAGGTCAGTTTTTGAAACTGAGTGCATTAAAGAAGACAGATATTTCCCCAGAATGGTTGCACGTGATAATCAGGGTGTTCCAAAGATTAGTGCTGCAACCTTTGCTGCTGATGTTGTTGATCAGTGATTTGGGAGTGCAAAGGGAAACAAAACTGGCAACATTTTACCCTGAGACCATGGTGGGTGGTGGTGGCAGGGGTGAGACATAGCAGTCGTAATAATGATGAATATGTCGATCAGGTGTAGAGGAACCCAGATCGAGTCAAAAGTTCAGCTACAAAGTTGGAGTATAAGGGTCTGACTTTATAGGGTGAATGTGGAACTAAATACCGTACCACCCACACAGTGATGTAAGAAAACACATCCTGCCCCGAGGTGTCAGTCTAATGTTCAACACAGTTGTGTGCACAAAAGTGTACAGCCCAGCAGCTTTCACTAGTGGACTGGAATTTGTAGGACCACTAGAGGTTGGGGAAGGGTACCTCATTTAAATAGGCTCCCTCCCCAAGGTCTTGGCTGCACCTCGGCTCCCCTTGCCTTTGCTCAACCTTCCAACCTTCCAACCTTGCTCTAAAGTCCTGTCTCCAACACAGTATGCCTTCTTTAGGACTGGCTGCTAGGATCAGAGAGCCATCAGTCATTTGATGGGGGCAGAAGCCTAATTTCAAGTCAGTTAATGACCCGATGGTCATTAGATGGCTACAGTGTGAGCTAGCGAAGTGGAGGCAGGTTCGCCCATGCGCAAAGGTATCATTCTGACAATAGGAGACAAAGGGTCCATTTACAGCAATATTTGATGACATTGAAAGAATATCTATCAAGAATACCAGATCTAAAGTTTATAATCGGAGACAGATTTTTGATCTGCAATGGAGTCTAGGGTTACGGGAGTTAGGAAGAAAATGGACACTTACGGCCGAATGAATGCAGAGCACGTTTGAAGGGTGGAATGGTCTACTCTGCTCCTATTTCTTATGAGAAACTGTCTTATCATGGCCCAGGGAACAACAGTATCAATAAGAAAGAATGGGGTAAAGCTCAGATAAAGGCAAATGATTCTGCAGATCAGATAAAACTACTTCATACAGAGCGTGGTTAATGTTTGGAATAGACTGCTCAGGGTAGAGATTGAGGGTGATAAAGCAGTAATTTTCAAAGGAAATTCAACAAGACTTTTGTGTAAAAATCACTTAAGGAATATTGGTAATTAACTGTGTTTTCTGAGACTGACATTTTCCCAATCTTGTACACTGTTATTTTTATATTTTAGTTCATGCCAATGCTACATCTTTTTGCTAAAAGTGCAGAACTTCAGAAAAAAAATGTTCGCCAGATGGCCAGATTTCTGTTCGGGCTGCATTCTTTCTAGTGCACGACAAAACCATTTATCTTTCTTATCGGACTTGAGGCCAGCTTCTTTTCTGATTATATTTTTTATTGGTTTTCGAAGAGCACAAGTCAACATTTTTATCACTATATAGTTGTATTGGAATATTTGCTCTCCAATTTTATCTCTACAGCAACTGTGATAAATGTCTGCTGCTCAGGCTGAGAGTAGGGAGAGGGGAAAGGCGAAAAAAATATGTGTGGGGTAGGAAGGTAGTGCCATTTTATAATTTCCTTCGCTGGCAGTGCTACGAGTGGACGTGGGGACAAGACTGTTTGAAATCACTGATGTGCCAGAAAAAGACAGTACGTTACCTCGGGCAACAAGCCACCAGGAAACCCACTATTTTGTGCAGTCAAAAACAAATTAAAACAAAGAAACATTGGTTCTTTGAGCAACATTCCCACCTCTATCGCCTCACTACAGGAAGTATCACACCCATGTGTCCTTTATAGTTCTTTAAGTATGAGAAAGCTAACCCACAGATTATCCTTTCATGAGTTAATGAATTACCATTTTGCCAGACAATCTGTCAAAGCCCTTTCAGTGAAGACAAAAATATTTAAAACAATAATTAAGCTAACATCCTTTGAATTTGTTTTATTTACTATTAAGTATGCCAGATGAGGTGCCATCAAATGAAATAAAAACCCTGCTTGGTCAGCAGCATTACTAACCATTTATATGAGAGGCGCATTTTTGAGTATGTGGTAGGAGAACTATCCTGTTAGCACCATTTGTTAAATGGTCATGTCTGCTTGCCATGTTTTTTCTCAATACCCTCCGAGCTTAAACATCCTATAGGGTTTGATGTGAAATCAGTGGTAATCACCAATCAGTCTCCTTTCTACACAAACGCATTGAGTGCAGGGCTGCAATTATTGTGATAATGTAAGTAAAAATGAAGGAAATGCTGGAGACTTGAGCTTGAGCGGCCATTCAACTGTTGCACACCTGGATACAAGATACACCTTGGATACACCTGTGGGGGTGCTGCCCCACACTTCAAGAAGGGTGCTTAGTCTTTTCTTTGCAGCATTTTCTTTGTCCTTCCCTGGAACCTCGACCATTTGAGAACTGAGAAAACGGGACCTGGTGATAAAGACACTTTTTGACCATCTGAACCAACAAAATTAATTTTGCCGGCGTTTTATCTGAATGCTTGTGGACCTGGCTTCAAGAAGGACACTAGTATTTGTTTGACCGTCCTCCCATTGAATCTGGAGGCTGCAGTGGAGAAATTGCTGATGCAATTTCAATTCACAAGAATGCTTTGCAAACAATCACACTCAACAAAAAATACTTGCTGTTTTATAAAATTGTTCACAGGATGTGAGCACCGCTGGCAACATTGATATTTATTGCGCATCCTGAATCGCCCTTGGGAACGTGGCAGTGAGCTCCCTTCTTGAACCACTGCCGTCTATGTGGTGTGAGTACATCCAGCATGCTGTTTAGCAGGAGTTCCAGGATTTTGAACCTGCGACAATGAAAGAACAGTGATTACAGTTCAAAGTCAGGATGGTGTGAGGCTTGGAAGTGGAATTGCAGGTGGTGTTAGAACCAAAGAACCATTACAGTCCAAAAAGAGTCCATTCAGCCCATTGTGTCAGCTGGCCACTCATGTTAATTCCACTTTCCAACATCTGGTCTGTCACAATACTTTAGTTGCAGATCGAGATACCTTTTAAATAAGTTGAGCATTTCTGCCTCAACTAGTAGTGAATTCCAGACACCCCCTACTCTCTGGGTGAAAAACCTTTCCCTCATGCCCCCTCTAATCCTTCTGCCAATCACCTTAAATCTATGTCCCCTGGTAATCGACTCTTCAGTTAAGGGAAATAGGCCATTCATGTCTACCCTATCCAGGCCCTTCATAATTTTGCACACGTCAATTAGGTGACCAATTAGCATCCCCTGATCTAAGGAGCCTATCCAATCTTTCCTCCTGCCTCCAATTTGCAAGCTCTGACAACCTTCATGCAAGTCTCCTCTGCACTCTCTCCAAAGCAATTATGGTCTTCCTATAATATGGTGACCAGAATGGTACACAAAATTCTAACTATGGACTAACCAGCGTTTTATACATTCCCAGCATTCCATCCCTGCTTTAATATTCAACACCTCGTCCAATAAAGGAAAGCATTCTATATGCTTTCTTTACTTGTACTGTGGACATGCACTCCAAGATCTCTCACTTCCTGAACCCTTCTCAATATCCTCCCATTTACACTGTATTCCCTTGCTTTGTTTGCCCTCACCAAATACATAACTGTACACTTCTCCGGATTGAATTCCTCCTGCCACTTTTCCATCCCCTCGACCAGAGTTCCAGAGTCCAGAGTCGACAGCAATCCTCTTCACTGTCAACCACATGGACAATTTTTGTGTCATCTGCAAATTTCCCAATCGTGCCTTTCACATTTAAGTCCAAATCATTAATATATACAACAAACAGCAAAGGCCCCGACACTGAGCCCTGTGGAAGGCCGCTGGAAACTGTTTTCCATTCACAAAAGCATCCATCAATTATTACCTTTGTTTCCTGACAATGAGCCAATTCTGGATTTAACTCACTATCTTTCCCGGTATCACAAGAGATCTCACTTTTCTGATCTGTCTGCAATGTGGGACTTTGTTAAATGCCTTACTGAAATCCATGGAGTCAACATCCATTGCACTGGCCTCATTAATCCTCCTTGTTACTTGCTCAACAAATTTGATTAGGTTAGTAAGATTCAATATGCCCCTACCAAAATCATGCTGACTATCCCTGATCAATCCGTGCCTTTCTAAGTAACAGTTTATCCTGTCTCTCAGAATTGATTCCAATAATTTGCCCACTACTGAAGTCAGACTGACTAGCCTATAATTTTCTGGCCTATCCCTTGTACCCTTTTTAAATAATGGTGCAATGTTCACAAACCTCCAATCCTCTTGGACCTCACCTGTATCTAGTGAGAATTGGAAAATGATCCCCAGAGCATCCACTATTTCTCTTCCTGGTGTCCTTTAATAGCCTGGGGTACAATTCATCTGGCCCTGGTTATTTATCCACCACAAGGATGACAGTCCCTCCAATATTTTCTCTCTCATTGTGCTTATTGCATTTAATACTTCACACTCCTCTTCTGCTAGAACACCTGCACATCCCTCTCTGTGAAGACAGAACATAATCATGAAGAACCATGCCCACATCTTCAGCATCAATGCATAAGTTGCTACGTATATCATTGATAGACCCTACCCTTTCCTTAGTTATTCTTTTGCTCTTAATGTACTAGTAAAACATCTTTAAGTTTTCTTTGATTTTACCTACGGCATCTTTTTGTATCCGCTCTTTACTTTCCGAATAACCTTTTTGATTTCACCCCTGAACTTTATATATTCCTCAAGGCTTTCTAAAGTATTACATTTTTTTGGCTGTTGTAAGCTTTCTTTTTCTGCTTTATCTTACCCTATGTGCTTCTGGATAACCAGGGGCTCTTGATTTAGCAAACCATCCTCTCTCTTCCGTTGTGGGGAAATGTCTACACCTTACCCATAGAATCTCACATTTGAATGCCTCACACTGATTTGACGCTGTTTTCCTTTCTAGTAGCTGTATTGAGTCTACTTTCGCCAGTTCACCTCTCCGTTGTTGGTCCCTTGTGTCTGCGGTCTTTACCCTTCAAGGCAGTAGAGGTCGTAGGTTTGGAAGGTGCTGTCAGAGGAATATTGATGAGTTTCTGCCGTGCATCTCGTAGATGGCACACACTGTTGCCAGCGTGTGTTGGTGGTGGAGGGAGTGTATTTCTAAGCTGGTGAATGAGATGCCAGTCAAGCTGGCTGCTTTTTTGTGGATAGTGTTGAGCGTCTTGAGTGTTATTGGAGCTGTACTCATCCAGGAAAGTTAAATATATTCCAGGCAAGTTAAATGTATCCAGGCAAGTTAAATGTATCACACTCCTGACTTGTGCCTTATAGATGCTGGATAGGCATTGGATATTATGAGGTGAGTTACTCGCCACAGATTCCCAGCATCTGACCTATTCTTATAGCCACAGTATTTATATGGCTAGTCCAGGTCAGTTTCTGGTTAATGGTAACACCCAGGATGTTGATAGATCTCATGACGGACAATTACATTGCTAAACATATTTTAAAATTATATGGTAGAGTATAGGCGTAGCTCTACTGTCTGAAACATTCCTGGTAGGAATTTCAGTTTGCCTTTCTCCTGCACATTAATAGATCATCTACAAGAATAGGTCAGAGGCTGGAAATTCTCCAGAGTAACTAAACTCACCTGACTCCCCAAAGCCCGTTCACCATTTTCAAGGAGTATGATGAAATACTCCCAACTTGCCTTGATAAGTGCGGCTTCAACAACACTCGAGAAGCTCAACACCATCCAAGACGAAACAACCAGCCTGATGCACACCCCACCCGCCACCTTAAACAGTCACTCCTTCAACTTCAATATGCATGGCAGCAACTCGCCAAACAAGCCTCCGACAACCGCACCTTGCGAACCCACGAGCTCTACCATTTAGAAAAAGATCAGCTGAAGCAAGAGAATACTACCACTTGAGGAGAAAAGGCTGGAAAATCTCAGCAAGTCTGGCAGCATCTGCAGGGAGAGGAAAGAGCAAACATTTCGAGTCCAGGTGACCCTTTGGCAAAGCCCAACTTTGTTTGACAAAACTGAGCTTTGATAAAGGGTCACCTGGACTCGAAACGTTAGCTTTTTTCTCTCCCTACAAATGCTGCCAGACCTGCTGAGATTTTCCAGCATTTTCTCTTTGGTTTCAGATTCTAGCATCTGCAGTAATTTGCTTTTAATACTATCATCTATAGGTTTCGCTCCAAGTCACATATCACACAGACTAGGAATTTTATTGCTGCTCTTTCCATGTTCCTGGGGTCAGGAACATGGAACTCCCTTCCAAACAGCACTGTTGGCATACCTATACCACATGGTCTTCGGCAGTTCAAGAGCTCACTACTACGTTCTTGAGGGCGCTTAGTGGTGGACAAACAATGCTGGTGTAGCCAGTGGCATTCGCATCCAAGAAGCAATTAAAAAATGATCCACTTCAGCTGATTGTATTCTTCTAACGGAATGATTTTTGAGGATGGTTAAGTCCTTTAATCAATTAATTTTAAAGCAAAAAGCATGCCCTAAATGATGTGACAAAAACAGATTTTTTGATCATAATTTCTATTTGTATTCACAGTGTACTATACACCATGTAGATTAAAACCATGGTTGAAGAGTGTAAAACAGCTTTGCCATTGAATTCTGGGGTATAGGCCCCGTTTCTCTAGCTATGCATAAAGCACGTCAGAAAGGAGCTAACCAAGCTGTTAAATTGCGAACAAATGTAGTGCCTGAGGGAAACAATGGCCAAAATACAGAGACACTTTGCAGGTGGCATTAAGCAATTAGCTGAATTTACAATCTGTTAAGGAAATCTCAGCTAAGGCATTATGGATTTAAAGCAAATTGCTGCAGATGCAGGAAAATTGAGGCAAAGAGCCTGATTTACGCTTCTCAACTCGACCTACCTGACACAGCAGACTGACCTTGGTAGATAAAAGAGATCACAGAAAGTTAACTTAATATAAGCTCATAGAGATGTCAATCAAACAAAGTCAACACTTCTCTGCACCTATGTAAACAAAAACATAGGGCGCGATGTGGTGAATGTGATTCTCACTATATATAGTTGCCAATATCTCTCCATGTATATATGTTCACTATCCACCATTGTAAGTGCAGTTTCACTATCCGACCACCAGGGGGAGTCGCTCTGGGAGTACGCGAGAGTTTGTACGAGGCTCCGCCCAGGACTCCTCCCCCGGGACCGATGTATAAAGATCAGTGCCTTAGAGCCAGCCTGCCAGTTCATCTGAAGTTCAACGACGAATAGGCTGGCTCTGTTGTAAGTGTATTAAAGCCTCTGTTCAGATCCAACTACACGTATTCGCTGAATTGATGGTTCCATCACGCGATTGTCCAGAAAGATTTCTAAGTGTGGTACCGAGCGGGAATTGCCAAAAGCTTCCCGACGCTCAGCCCAGCAAGGTCGGCAATGCTATTCAACGTTAACGAGGCCCCACGGGCTTCTCACCGCAAATGAAGGCTCGCTAGCCGATTTGCAAGGACCGAGGTCGCCGGTACACACACACACCCCCCCCCCCCCCCCCCCCCCCCCCCCCCCGGCTAACGAGGTCGACCAGCGCTTAAACAACTCTTGCACAGCGAACCCCACGCAGCTCACAGCCATGGTGCCAAGAAGACTGGCCCCAAGATTCAGCGGTGTGGCCAGGCTCTTGGACATGGTGGAGACCAGGAGGGATGTCCTGTTTCCCCGAGGGTCGCAGAGGGTGAGCCACAGGGCAGGTAGTGCTGCCTGGGATGATGTGGCAGCGGCTGTAAGCTCTGGGAACGTGACCAGGAGGACTGGCCTCCAGTGCCGTAAGAAGATCAACGACCTACATTGGGAAGCATGGGTGAGTAGACATCAACAGTCCCCCCCCCCCCCGCCCAACCTCCCAAAGACCTTTCCACCGCCACGGGGGCATCCAGCACTCCCCCCCCCCCCCCCCCAAACTCTCCATGCAGCCCACATCCCTCCCTTCACTCCCCCTCTCCCTTCAAACCCTCCGATCCTTCCTTCACTTCTCCCCCCCACCACTGTGAACCACGCGTTTGACTAATAATGTCCTCTCTGTGTCTCTGCAGGAGAAGCTCTTGCACAATCGTCGGGGGAGGGCCCATACTGGCGGCGGGGTGCCGGGTTTAAAAATCCTCACCACCTTCGAGGAACGGGCCCTGGAGGTGACCGGTGTGGCTGAGGTCAGAGGTGTCACCAATGCGGAGGTTGGCGGAAGCCGCAGAGGTGAAGAAACACTGGGCCCTACCCGGAGGACCTGTCAAACATGAGCTGTTATTGCCTTACTGACTGACCCATTCCTCCCACTGACTACATGTCCGCTCTCCCGCAGGACCTCCAGCCGACGCCACCAGCCCATCCCAGGTGGCCCCCTCTCTAGCCTCCCATAAGAACACCTCGAAGGAGAACTCCAAGCAAGACATGATTAATGTATCACTAATGTCATCCCCACCCTCCACAAGCGCAGATGCTTTGGTGGGAAACATTTGTCAGGCTTTTGGTTCACAATCTGGTGAGCGTCACACAGTTGCTGATACACATCAGCTGGTGGCTGGAACCCCCAGGCTTGACAGCAATCGGCGATCTGCTGGATGCCAGCTGGGTCCCAGCCTGATGCTGAGTCTCTTGGTGACGGCCGTGGCTGAGGGTCTCAGCAGAATGTCCAACTCGCTGGGGACCTGAACAGGCGCCGGAATGTGGCGAGTAGGGGCTTTTCACAGTAATTTCATTGCAGTGTTGATGTAAGCCTACTTGTGACAATAAAGATTATTATTATTATTTATGTTACCCAGTACCAGGCTGACCTTGCTGAGATGCTGTGGGACATGTCCCGCCCTCAGATGGGAATGGTCAAGGCACTGCGAAAACTGTCCCACTCACAGGCATGCAATGCCGAGGCGCTGCAGAGCATGGCCCAATCACTGAGGAGCAACAAGGTGTCTGCACCAAGGTGGGACTTGGGGAAGCTGGTGGCCACTGCCGTCTCTCCAAGGGAAGGGGCCGGATTGGCACCCAATGCCCCCTCCTCCTGACTGGTTCCTGCCTCCACTTGATGTGTTTCAGCAGCTGTGTGGTGCGTTGACACCTTTGTGCAAACATCGGGAAACCGCCAGGGCTGGCAGAGCCAGATGATGCCGGGGCAGCCGAGGTTCGAACCAGCTGCTCCTCTGTCCCATGGTGAACACCAGGGTCCTATGTGAACCTATAAGGTGAAGGGGACTCTGGGTGCCAATCTGGACCCTTCCATTAGAGTGGCGACAGTGGCCACCAGCTTCCCCAAGTTCCACCAGTGTGATGAGGCCGCGTCTCAAGGTCAGTACATGGGACAGGACAGCAGGGCTGTACATGTGCCATCGACAAGTGTACTGGGGCCCTCTGGGCCCAGAAGACGTTCACCAGAGGCATCAAAGTCCATGTTAATTCCTCTCTTCTCCACAGATACTGCCTGACAATCGCCGCAACCCCCCCATTCGCCGCAACCCCCCCCAATCGCCGCAACCCCCCCATCGCCGCAACCCCCCCAATCGCCGCAACCCCCCCAATCGCCGCAACCCCCCCCAATCGCCGCAACTCCCCCCAATCGCCGCAACCCCCCCAATCGCCGCAACCCCCCCCCAATCGCCGCAACCCCCCCAATCGCCGCAACCCCCCCCAATCGCCGCAACCCCCCCAATCGCCGCAACCCCCCCAATCGCCGCAACCCCCCCAATCGCCGCAACCCCCCCCAATCGCCGCAACCCCCCCAATCGCCGCAAACCCCCCCCAATCACCGCAACCCCCCCCCAATTGCCGCAACCCCCCCCCAATCGCCGCAACCCCCCCACAATCCACCCCTCTCCAACGCCGCTACCCCCGCACTCGCCCTAGGTCACTGAACGGCGTCAACCATCATCAATGGTTGACGCCGTTTTAAAGCTACTCTGTTTTTTGCCGACGTGACCCGTGGCCATGTCGGCGGTAATTCGGCCCATCCGGCACGGATAATGTCTGTCTGTTAAAAATCAATGACATCCCGCCGGCGGCAGCTGTTTTCAGAGGCTGCCGGCGGGATTTGCACAACGCCGGTTTTTGGCCGCTCGGAGAATTAAAAACCCGGCGGGAGCAGGAATAACGCCGCCGCCGGCCGATTCTCCGACCCTGCGTGGGGTCGGAGAATTACGCCCGTGGTCCCTTAGCAAAAAGTTTGGGCCAGCCTGTTCTAGTTAGTGCAAGCTTGACTAAATGTAGTGGTCATGCAGGTAAGATATGAACCCCAGAGAGGGGAAGGCAATTCTAACTACCTGAACTGTATTTACCCTAAGAGTTTTGATTTCTGAAAAATCTGTTTAGTAATTCAGTCTGGTGTAAATATATCTGGGTTCACGCAAAATGATGTGGGCATGCAGTAGAAATTTCACATTCTATTGTGTATGCTAAGTTACTCTCTGGATCATAGGAAGCAACAGCGCTTGCCTGTATGAGTTGACTGGTCTTCAGTGTGAAGAAAGCCACTGGTGAGAAATTGGAATGTAGCAATTTCCTCTTTTGTCCTTTCTATCATCATTTGGCCAAACATATGGCAGCTTTATTTTCACATTGTCTTCTGCATCAGAATTCAGATGACATTTTTCTCCTCAGTGGACTTTGATATAGCCAAGCGAAAATCATTATGCAATCAATACATTTGAAGATATTTTGGGGGAAATATTGATAGGATTTCATTATTATAGACATAGAACATAGAACATAGAACATAGAACAGTACAGCACAGAACAGGCCCTTCGGCCCTCAATGTTGTGCCGAGCCATGATCACCCTACTCAAACCCACATATCCACCCTATACCCATAACCTAACAATCCACCCCTTAACCTTACATTTATTAGGACACTACGGGCAATTTAGCATGGCCAATCCACCTAACCCGCACATCTTTGGACTGTGGGAGGAACCGGAGCACCCGGAGGAAACCCACGCACACAGGGGGAGGACGTGCAGACTCCACACAGACAGTGACCCAGCCGGGAATCGAACCTGGGACCCTGGAGCTGTGAAGCATTTATGCTAACCACCATGCTACCCTGCTGCCCATTTTGACATTCGACAAAAAGCAACTTCACCTAGTAATGTCAGATGTGCCTAATTGTATCCTTTATTAGTCAGCGCTTCTTTCTTCTCCAATAGGTGTGTGAATATGTGGATGGAACAAAGTCCTTAAAACTGGGTGACTTTGGGCTGGCGACTGTGGTGGATGGGCCTCTGTATACGGTGTGTGGCACACCAACGTATGTGGCTCCGGAGATCATCGCAGAGAGTGGGTAAGTAATGACCTAAAGCCTTTAAATACTGGATAAGATTCTGCTGGTGTGGGGCATCACACACAATGCTCTTTTAGTTAGACTTGTTTGTGCGCATTTAAGTTCTGAATATATCTGCTCACATTTTGCTGGAATGGTGCAGCAAAGGCCATGAAGAACCTGGAAACTTTCCACCAATCTCCCACTGATGTATGATTGAAGTTTTCAAGACTAAGGAATGGACAAAGCTTATTCAAGCAAATATAATGCCAAGATGAAGAGTTCAAATACCATGAGACACATTTTAAATATAAGGAAGTCAAGAACCAAAAATCAAGTTCCCAACCCCTAATTTCCACCCAAAACACAAATAAATTGTGGAATTATTGACCAAGAAAGTAGATTAATGCAGTCAGTGTAAGTGGACATGGAAGAGAATTGGATGCATTTCTGGGGAGAGAAAGAGTAAAATGACATCGGAGGAAGACGAGTATATGGAGTTGGTCAGTAGATGAGGAATGGTTGTGCTGGATATAATTGTCTTTTCCTGTCCTTCACAGTTCTTATGTTAATATTCTTACAGGTATGGCTTAAAGGTCGACATTTGGGCAGCAGGCGTCATTACGTACATCCTCCTGTGTGGCTTCCCCCCATTCCGCAGGTAATCTGATTCAAACTTCTCAAAGTAAAGAATGAGACTCTCTCAAATCCCAGTATGAACTAGCACCTTTATATTAACAGGAGTATGGTGCTAATTTATTTGATGACGCACTTAAAATAAACTCAAAACATTGACTTCAAATGCTTCTAGCATTATGCGTAGTCACAAAGACAGAAAGAAAAAGTTTAAAGACCAGATATTAAGTCTCCAAAAGTAACTAAAATCTGATGGATTGCAATCCCTTGGCCTCAGTTCCTGGGTACCACAGTGGGGTCATCAGGCACCTCATTAAAGGATAGCCCTTGTCACCCAGGAGCTATCCATCCAATCGTGCAAGAGCCATGAACAGCCTTGGTACCTGTAAGTGCAGCAAGATGTAAGCAACGTGTGAGCCGCCAGGGTAATAGGCACAGACTCGGAGAACCTGTGTCCGGTTGTCATAGACGATCTGAACGTTCACCGAATGGAATCCCTCTCTGTTTATGAAAGCTCCCACCTCACCTGCTGGTGCCTTGAGTGCAATCTATTACACAGTGGAAGTGGGGAAACCCAGCCATTGCCACAAAGCCTCATACTCTCTCCGCATAGCTGGCCTCATCCGGCAGCATATGAATGTGTGTACATGTCTAAAGATGGTATCTGTCACCAGCTTGGCACAACTATGTGTGACTGATTTAGAGATGCCGCACAGATTCCCCACAGAGCCCTGAAAAGTATCGGAGGTGTCAAGGTTGAGGGCCTCTGTGCTTGCAAGCCACCTGGATTAGGTGACCACCCAAGCAGTTGGAGGAGATTTTGGAATTCATCATGTCGCATATTGCTGTTACTGTGTCCCAGGAGAGGTGTAGCCTCCTGTAGCATTGGACATTTCGATGTAGTTGGACCGTTGTCTGTACACAATAGCTGCTGGGCAGTGGCATCTTGGGCATCTCCTCCTGTCTTGGCCTCCCTGATGGCCCTGTGCCCTCAACCCTCCCCCATGACCATGCCTACTCTCAGGGTCCACCCCTGGGCACTGCCTTTGGTACCTTGGCTCTATCCTTGACACCCTGGCAGTGCCAAACCTGATACTGCCAGGATGCCAAAGGGCCCTGCCTTGTCCCTGACCACCCGGGGGCTCCAATGGCTTCTGAGTTCCCCGGCATGGTCATCACGATTGGTTTCCTTTTTTAGGAACCAGTAGTGATTCCCATCGGCCTCACACTGTGCTGGCAGGGGCGGAGATTCCCAGAAGCCAGGAGACTCCGGCTTCGACCGGCTAGATATATTTAAATGAATTTAAAGACTAATTTAAATATGCAAGTCTGGTTCATGCACTCACTGGAAATGAACCGGAATGCATTGGGTGCCCCAACTGAGAGTAGTGAAGCTTGTGAAGAGGCAGGGAAAATTGGACAGCAACTTTTAACTACAAACGTGCGGATGCTGGAAGCACTGATGGCATCACCATTATTCACACCACAAAATGCAGGCCAATACATTTAAAATAGTGCACATCAGGATTGAATCCTTCCATCAGCTACACCCATATGTATGAAAGCTGCACCAACTGACATTTCTGTAGAGCTATCAGAACTGCTTAGTTTTCAGGTTAGGAGCCCTGATGTCAGTCTATATGGCACATCTCATTTGATGTATCTCTCTTTCCAGCGACACTTGAATCTATTTCCAATAAACAATTATTTTCCAGTGTTTATTGAAGTTTAAGAATCTAGAAATAGAAAATTAACTGGATTCATTCCAAGTCATTTCCAAATTCTACTCTAATAACCCTACCCTTGTGTTCCAACAGTGAGAACAACATCCAGGAGGACCTTTTTGATCAGATTCTTGTTGGCCGACTAGAGTTTCCCTCACCTTACTGGGACAGCATCACTGGCTCTGCTAAAGTATGTACACGGTTCTATTTCTAAGCACTTAGAATCAGGAACAATAGAATTATAACAGGATTTCATAAACAACTCTTTGGCAAACATTTATTTGTATATGTTGAAAGACGCGATTTAGCAATGCAAATTGTGTCAAATTGGACCATTGTGTCACCCACATATTATTACTGTACTAAAAAAGATACAACATTTTTATGGCTTTTCTTACTGTCCTGCAAAAACAATAACAATAATAATCGCTTATTGTCACAAGTAGGCTTCAATGAAGTTACTGTGAAAAGCCCCTAGTCGCCACATTCCGGCGTCTGTTCGGGGAGGTTGGAACGGGAATTGAACCCGTGCTGCTGGTCTTGTTCTGCATTACAAGCCAGCTGTCTTAGCCCACTGTGCTAAACCACCATATTTTCATGAAGATGTGAGCTCAAATTTATCAGTTCAAGGTTACTGCAGAGTTATCTCATTGCAAATATTAATTGGGTACGCTAAATTTTTTTCAAAAGGATTCTAACAGACCAACAATAACTTGCATTTATAAAACACAACTAACATAGCAAACACACTTTTCACAGGAGAAGTATCCGAGAGTATTTTGACACTGGGTCTCAAAAAGAAAGATTAGGACAGGATAACAGATTGGTCAGTGAAGTAATGCATTAGGAAGTTACACAAAGGAGGAGAAACAGGCACAGGTGGAGATGATTAGGGAGGAATCCCAGTGTTTAGGACCTAACCAGCAAAAAGGTCTGACAATCATTGGTGCAGTGATGAAAATAAGAAATGCGCAAAAGGCCAGAATTGGAAGAGGGAAGAGATCACAGGGATGGTAGGGTAATTACAGGGCTAAATACAGAGCTAAATACTGAGATAGGAAGATCCCGTGGAGGGGTTTTAAAGCAAGAATGAGAATTTTAAAATTGATGAGTTGCCATCCCAGGAATCAATAGAGGATGAGTGAGCTCACAGATCATGGAGGTGATTTTCAGCCCGTGTTCAATGTCATAGAGAACGCCAACGCGAGCAGAAAATCTGGAAAGAATCAGGAAACACTATTTTCTCTGTAGAAATTGCGTTTCCCAATTTTCCCCGCCCTTCTCCAGGGATGTCATGAGGTTCACACCTTTAATATGTTTTATTATGATTACTCAGCGCCCCCGGCCACATGGTCCCGCTCACTGAAAAGGACGTCACGTGGGGACCTCCCAACTGCGAGGTTTAAAAAGAGATTTAGTTAAGGGGATCAAAGATAATTATAGTCCCTTTGACAGTGGAACGAAGGCAGTTTGCCTTGGCACAGCCCCTTTGTGGGGGGGGGGGGGGTATTTCCAGTTGTGTGTGGTGGGGGTTGGGGGTATGGAGCAGGCAGTGAGGGAGGAACTTGCAGGCACAGGAGAAGGGGAGGAACGGCGATGATATATCCGCGGTGGGGGTGCCTAGATGATTGTTGGCTGGGGGAAGAGCCCCCAATGATTAACTGAGGGAGTTCCACTTCAATTCTGATTGGGCGCACTTTAAAGATAGCACTCCAACCTCTGTGCGACCGGGTGCTGGCTCTATCAGTCCCCGACCAGCCAGAGTGACGGCGTAAATCACACCCACTCTTCTCTTTTCTGAAAGAGGCTCAATATCTGGAGAGAAAACTGGTCTGTGCAGTAGGAGAGCTATATGCCGGTTTTCAGTCTGAGCCTGGCCCTTTGAAAAATATGCTAAGATTACGCCCTATGGATGGATGGGACATGTTGTGTGAGGATATGGGCAGCAGAGTTTGGCTGATCTCGAGGAGAGTGCAAGATAGGAGGCTTACCAGGACAGAACCGAAGTAGTCAAGTCTAAAGATAACAAAGGCAAGATGAGCAGAGGTGCAGGGAGGTTATTTCAGAAAACACCTCTAGTGCGTCTTTCTCCTACTATTCCTCATCTCCGTATCTTTTACTGGAGCAGTCTAGCTGCTGTTGGATTGGACTTATTCCCTCATCCGCTAAAGCCAAATGATAAGGCCAGTTCCCAACAGTAGGACTGTTACCTCGGGGGCTCAAGGTCTTAAATTTTTCTGTTTACAATTTAGAGAGCAGGAAAGTCATTTTCTTGCACAATGCACTATCATTCAGTCTCGTCTGCTATGAGTGTTGCCGATTACTGAATTCAGTGGCCGATTGATACAAATATAAACACACACTTGGAGTGCTGCATGCAATCCTGATTGCCATATTATAAAAAATCCATGGAGGCACTAAAAAGGGTGCAGAAAAGATCTTTAAGGCTAATATCAGAAATGCGAGGTTTACCCATCAGGAAAAGAGAAAGCTGAAGGGTGACCAAATAAAGTCCTTTAAGGTGTTGGTAAAGTAGACAAGAAGTAAACACTTACCCTTGTGTTTAAGAGTGAAATAGTGGCCATTAATATAAGGTAGTCACCAAATGAAAAACTCTGCAAATAATTTTTTACCCAGAGAAAACTCCCTTACCGCAGGAGGTAGTTGAGACTAATAGTATAGAAAATATATAGTATATTTAAACAGAAACTAGGTAAGCATTGTGGGAGAAGGGTTGGGCTGATAGAGTTGGATGAGGAAAGAAGGTGACACGGTGGCACAGTGGTTAGCACTGCTGCCTCACTGCGCCGAGGACCCGGGTTCGATCCCGGCCCTGGGTCACTGCCCGTGTGGAGTTTGCACATTCTCCCAGTGTCTGCGTGGGTTTCACCCCCACAACCCAAAGATGTGTCAGGAAGGTGAATTGGCCACACGAAATTGCCCCTTAATTGGAAAAAAAAAGAATTGGGTGCTCTAAATTTAAAAGATGAGGAAAGATGGATGGAGGCTCAAATGGAGCAAACGTGTTTGGCCGAATAGTTTGTTTCCATGTCGTACATTGTAACTTATGATGCTGTTTCTGTAAAGCAACATTTACCATTAACATAATTTAGAAGCTCCAAATGGTTATTTGGATATGGTTCGAATCTGGGTTTTTTTCTCGCCTGTAAATGTCTCTGGCTTCAGTGATGCCATTTTGTTGCAGGAATTGATTCGCCGAATGTTGCAGGTGAACGTTGAGGCACGGTACACCGCAGAGAAAGTTCTGACTCATCCCTGGGTGGCTGTGAGTATCAGGATAATACTGTGAGAAATATAAACATATGACTAGGCTGCACCAAATGCATCATGAGAAATATGTGCCACATGCGCTGTGACTGCAAGTGCACCATTGAAAGGTCGTGTTCAAAATTCGAATTGCGATTTTGTTAAGCCCGTTTATTTTAAATAAGATGTGGGGACTGGCAACTGTTGTGGCAGCAGGAAATATCAGAAAAATGGCTTGATCAAGGGAATGGAAATTGCCACAATATTCGGTGTATACCAGGGTTTGAAAAGTCAGTTTATCAGACAAGGAGGTGGTAGATAGCAGAAGCCCGCTGCAACACGACTGGAAACTCCTTGTTGGCATTGGTGAACTTTGTCTCAGTAGTAGGAACATCCGAATAGTAAAGCAATTGAAGCTGTCAGAGTAGAAATTTACAAAATGTCATGTTTCTCATATTAAAATGTTCAAGCTAACAAGCTCCCACGTAACCATCGAATCAACATAAGGAGGATAATTTTCTCCGTGATAAGGTAGGGAAGGTACGTGAGGACAGAAAAGCAAGTTAACTTCAGATAAACTGGGAAAGTACAAGTGATCCAGAGTCAGGCCCGATAGATGTGATACATGATTGCTTCTTGAATCACCAGAGGCAACACTGATCTTGACCCAACGTTTATAAATGTTACAGAATATATTAGATTTTAGATTTAGATTTATTGTCACCTGTACTGAGGTATAGCGAAAAGTATTGTTCTGCGTACAATCCAGGCAGATCGTTCCAGACGTGAAAAAAGCATATGATAAATACTCAATAAATACATAGGCATCAGGTGAAGCATACAGAGTGTAGTGCTGCAACAGTAGAGAAGATGCATAGAACATAGAACGATACAGCGCAGTACAGGCCCTTCGGCCCTCGATGTTGCACCGACATGGAAAAAATCTAAAGGCCATCTAACCTACATTATGCCCTTATCATCCATATGCCTATCCAATAAATTTTTTAATGCCCTCAATGTTGGCGTGTTCACCACTGTTGCAGGTAGGGCATTCCACGGCCTCACCACTCTTTGCGTAAAAAACCCACCTCTGACCTCTGTCCTATATCTATTACCCCTCAATTTAAGGCTATGTCCCCTCGTGCTAGCCACCTCCATCCGCGGGAGAAGGCTCTCGCTGTCCACCCTATCTAACCCTCTGATCATTTTGTATGCCTCTATTAAGTCACCTCTTAACCTTCTTCTCTCTAACGAAAACAACCTCAAGTCCATCAGCCTTTCCTCATAAGATTTTCCCTCCATACCAGGCAACATCCTGGTAAATCTCCTCTGCACCCGTTCCAAAGCTTCCACGTCCTTCCTATAATGAGGCGACCAGAACTGTACGCAATACTCCAAATGCGGCCGTACTAGAGTTTTGTACAACTGCAACATGACCTCATGGCTCCGGAACTCAATCCCTCTACCAATAAAGGCCAACACACCATAGGCCTTCTTCACAACCCTATCAACCTGGGTGGCAACTTTCAGGGATCTATGTACATGGACACCGAGATCCCTCTGCTCATCCACACTACCAAGAATTTTACCATTAGCCAAATATTCCGCATTCCTGTTATTCTTTCCAAAGTGAATCACCTCACACTTCTCCACATTAAACTCCATTTGCCACTTCTCAGCCCAGCTCTGCAGCTTATCTATGTCCCTCTGTAACCTGCAACATCCTTCCGCACTGTCTACAACTCCACCGACTTTAGTGTCATCTGCAAATTTACTCACCCATCCTTCTGCGCCCTCCTCTAGGTCATTTATAAAAATGACAAACAGCAACGGCCCCAGAACAGATCCTTGTGGTACGCCACTCGTAACTGAACTCCATTCTGAACATTTCCCATCAACTACCACTATCTGTCTTCTTTCAACTAGCCAATTTCTGATCCACATCTCTAAATCACCCTCAATCCCCAGCCTCCGTATTTTCAACAATAGCCGACCATGGGGAACCTTATCAAACGCTTTACTGAAATCCATATACACCACATCAACTGCTCTACCCTCGTCTACCTGTTCAGTCACCTTCTCAAAGAACTCGATAAGGTTTGTGAGGCATGACCTACCCTTCACAAAACCATGCTGACTGTCCCTAATCATATTATTCCTATCTAGGTGATTATAAATCGTATCTTTTATAATCCTCTCCAAGACTTTACCCACCACAGACGTTAGGCTCACCGGCCTATAGTTACCGGGGTTATCTCTACTCCCCTTCTTGAACAAAGGGACCACATTTGCTATCCTCCAGTCCTCTGGCACTATTCCTGTAGCCAATGATGACCTAAAAATCAAAGCCAAAGGCTCAGCAATCTCTTCCCTGGCTTCCCAGAGAATCCTAGGATAAATCCCATCCGGCCCTGGGGACTTATCTATTTTCACCTTGTCCAGTATTGCCAACACTTCTTCCCTACGCACCTCAATGCCATCTATTCTAATAGCCTGGGTCTCAGCATTCTCCTCCACAATATTATCTTTTTCTTGAGTGAATACTGACGAAAAGTATTCATTTAGTATCTCGCTTATCTCCTCAGCCTCCACACACAACTTCCCACCACTGTCCTTGACTGGCCCTACTCTTACCCTAGTCATTCTTTTATTCCTGACATACCTATAGAAAGCTTTTGGGTTTTCCTTGATCCTACCTGCCAAAGACTTCTCATGTCCCCTCCTTGCTCGTCTCAGCTCTCTCTTTAGATCCTTCCTCGCTACCTTGTAACTATCAAGCGCCCCAACTGAAACTTCACGCCTCATCTTCACATAGGCCTCCTTCTTCCTCTTAACAAGAGATTCCACTTCTTTGGTAAACCACGGTTCCCTCGCTCGACCCCTTCCTCCTTGCCTGACTGGTACATACTTATCAAGAACATGCAATAGCTGTTCCTTGAACAAGCTCCACATATCCAGTGTGCCCAACCCTTGCAGCCTACCTCTCCAACCAACACATCCTAAGTCATGTCTAATGGCATCATAATTGCCCTTCCCCCAGCTATAACTCTTGCCCTACGGGGTATACTTATCCCTTTCCATCACTAACGTAAAGGTCACCGAATTGTGGTCACTGTTTCCAAAGTGCTCACCTACCTCCAGATCTAACACCTGGCCTGGTTCATTACCCAAAACCAAATCCAATGTGGCCTCGCCTCTTGTTGGCCTGTCAACATATTGTGTCAGGAAACCCTCCTGCACACATTGTACAAAGAATGACCCATCTAATGTACTCGAACTATATCTTTTCCAGTCAATATTTGGAAAGTTAAAGTCTCCCATAACAACTACCCTGTTACTTTCGCTCTTTTCCAGAATCATCTTCGCCATCCTTTCCTCTACATCCCTAGAACTATTAGGTGGCCTATAGAAAACTCCCAACAGGGTGACCTCTCCTTTCCTGTTTCTAACCTCAGCCCATACTACCTCAGAAGAAGAGTCCCCATCTAGCATCCTTTCCGCCACCGTAATACTGTCCTTGACTAGCAGCGCCACACCTCCCCCTCTTTTGCCCCCTTCTCTGAGCTTACTAAAACACCTAAACCCCGGAACCTGCAACAACCATTCCTGTCCCTGCTCTATCCATGTCTCTGAAATGGCCACAACGTCGAAGTCCCAGGTACCAACCCATGCTGCCAGTTCCCCTACCTTATTTCGTATACTCCTGGCATTGAAGTAGACACACTTCAAACCACCTACCTGAACACTGGCACCCTCCTGCGAAGTCAAATCTGTGCTCCTGACCTCTATACTCTCAATCTCCCGTACCCCAAAACTACAATCCAGGTTCCCATGCCCCTGCTGAATTAGTTTAAACCCCCCCCAAAGAGCACTAACAAATCTCCCCCCCAGGATATTGGTGCCCCTCAGGTTCAGATGTAGACCATCCTGTCTATAGAGGTCCCACCTTCCCCAGAAAGAGCCCCAGTTATCCAGAAATCTGAATCCCTCCCGCCTGCACCATCCCTGTAGCCACGTGTTTAATTGCTCTCTCTCCCTATTCCTCATCTCACTATCACGTGGCACGGGCAACAACCCAGAGATAACAACTCTGTTTGTTCTCGCTCTGAGCTTCCATCCTAGCTCCCTAAAGGCCTGCCTGACATCCTTGTCCCCTTTCCTACCTATGTCGTTAGTGCCAATGTGGACTACGACTTGGGGCTGCTCCCCCTCCCCCTTAAGGACCCGGAAAACACGATCCGAGACATCACTTACCCTTGCACCTGGGAGGCAACATACCAAACGTGAGTCTCTCTCGCTCCCACAAAATCTCCTATCTGTGCCCCTGACTATTGAGTCCCCAATTACTAATGTTCTATTCCTTTCCCCCCTTCCCCTCTGAGCAACAGGGACAGACTCCGTGCCAGAGGCCCGTACCCCATGGCTTAGAGAGATCAGTTCAGTCCATAAGAGGGTGATTCAAGAGTATGGTAACAGCGGGGAAGAAACTGTTTTTGAATCTGTTGGTGCGTGTTCTCAGACCTTTGTATCTTCTGCCCAATGGAAGGTATCTTTGATTATGCTGGCCACTTTCCCAAGGCAGAGAGAGGTGCAGACAGAGTCAATGGATGGGAGGCAATGAATGAGGCAATATGTAAAGAAAGTAAGAGTTGTAAAACCTCGTGCAAGTTTTAAGATTTGGGAGTCCCAGATTATCCAAAAAAAGGGAGGTCCGAGCAAATAAGTAATTGTTTATCCAGTAGATAATTAAGAAGGAACAGTTTAAGTATGATAAGCCATATAGACAGAGAAACATATGACCCATGACAGGTGAGAGTGGTTTTGGTGGCAGTCTCTTGTCTATTCTGTTCACTGCTGTTTCTTTTGAGCTGACCAGGGTGGATGTTGGCGTGCGGGGCTGGCGAGGAAGTTAGTTCCCGGGCTGCTTGTGCCAATGAGGACTCCAGCCAGCATGGGTCACTTTGAAAAACTCTTTCCTGTCTGAAGTGATATTTTGTTCTTTAGAGAGCCACCTTTTACTCCGATCCAGTCTTATCAGGAGTGTCTATGCTGGAGAGGCATTCCCTTAGCAGAGAAATGTTGTGGAAGTTTTCTTCATAAGAGTTCTAAAATATTAAATACATTTCTTCAAATTTTGTAAGATTGTTAAACAGCAATTTCTCAACACTGATAAACAGCAACCACACAATGAATTACAGATGCCAGTTGCTGATTTTAAAAGGGTTAAATTTGATGAGACGTGGGAGTAACTGAATTAAATAAATTATCTTTTTTAATCAATGTCACTTTTATAGAAAACAAGTTTTTTTTATTTGTTCACGAGATGGGGGGTTCACTGGCTAGGCCAGCATTTATTGCCCAACCCTAATTGTCCTTGAGAAGCTGATGGTGAGCTGACTTCTTTGAATCGCTGCAGTCCATGCAGCGTAGGTATACCCTGAGTGATATTAGGAAGGGGGTTCAGGGTGCTCCCCGCCCCCACTCCCCTGCCATATCCTTTCTTGGGCCAGCTCCTGGTCCGTGTCACGCGGCTCTCCGGCCCACCCTCCGATGTTCACCGTCATACGTCCTATTCCCACTGCATCACACCAACCACACTCTTGTCATAAACCCTCCCCCTGCCCCTCCACTCTCGAGCAAAACATCAACCCCTTCCACCCCCCCCCCCATGCCTGCCTCCTGACAACCCCCCACTTCACTCCCGTTAACTAGCCCACCCAGGCGTGGCCCCCAGCCAAGGCTTCCAGCCTCTCTACCTCCCCCAGCTCCACTCCCTCTCCAACCATGCACCCCTGACGAGTAACAAAAGGTGCACCCACCCTCGATGTTCCACCATGCAAAAACCTGCCCTCCAAAAAACCCACCAAAGAAACTTTAAAAAAACACAAACTCCTCCAAAGTTCTTTGTCTTCACTCTCCTCCCAGTCCATTGCCCCTCATAAACTCCATCACCTCCTCTGGCATGCCGATATATATTTTTAAAAATAATCTTTATTGTCACAAGTCGGCTTACATTAACACTGCAATGAATTTACTGTGAAAAGCCCCTAGTCATCACATTCCGGCTCCTGTTCACGTACCCACAGGGAGAATTCTAATGTCCAAATTACCTAACAAGCACATCTTTCAGGACTTGTGGGAGGAAACAGGAGCACCCGGAGGTTACTCACACAGACACGGGGAGGACATGCCGACTCCAAGTACTCTCGCTTCTGGAAAGTAACCCATAGGCAGGCCGGGTACAATATCCGAATTTCACCCCCCTTTTTAAAGAGGGCAGCCTTGACCCAATTGAACCCAGCCCTCCTCTTCGCCAATTCTGCTCCCAGACCTTGGTACACCCACAGCTCGTTCGCTTCCCAGATACATTTCTTGGTCTGCCTCGCCTTCGGAGAAACAACTTCTTGTCCAGGAATCAGTGCGACCCATCACCCCCGGCTGCTCACCCGCCTGCGGCCTCCTCATCAGCAGCCTGTGCGCTCGGTCTACATCCAGGGGCTGGTCAAAGGCCTCCTCCCCCATCAACTTCTCCAACATCTTAGCCATGTACACGCCGGCCTCCACACCTTCAATGCCTTCGGGCATCCCCATGATCCTAAGGTTTTGTCTTCTGGAGCGATTCTCCAGATCCTCCACCTTCTCCTTCAGCCTCTTTTGGGTCTCCTGCATCACCCCCACCTCAGCCACCAACAAGGCCAACAGCTTCTCGTCCTCTTGCTCCCCCACCGCCTCCTCCAATTTCTGGATCGCCCGGTCCAGAAAAATGCCAACTTTAAAATTCTTGTAATTCTCTTTAAATCCTTCTATGGCATTAAACTCCCTACCACTGGAACCTCCTGCGGCCCTACAAACCCTCTGAGAGTGCTGTGTGCCTCTAATTCTGGCATCTTGCACTTCCCTGATTTTAATCCCCACACCATAACCATCCGTGCCTTCAGCTGCCTGGGCTCTAAGCTGAGGAATTCTTAACCATTCTGCTTCTTCATCTCTCTTTACTCCTTTAAGGTGATCCATAAAACCTATCTTTTTGATCAACTTTTGATCATCTGCCCTCGTAGTCGTGATAATGGCTGGAATTCTCCGGCCGTTGTGATTCATCTTTTGATGTACCATCGATTGCACGCGAGGCGAGTGATTTACCAAAGTCTGGCTTTAATTAACTAGAACACAGCTCTGCGATCGTCTACAGTGGAAAGGGACGATCGTCAGGCGTTTGAGCATTTATACCTCGTTAATAGAGGCGTGGTTAACTCAGCCTCTCGGCCAATCGGTCGAGAGGCACATGACCGACCAGGGCCAATGGTAAGCCGACGTTCTGGCCCAATGGCAGACGAGTATGCAGATCATATCATCACACCTTTCCTGCCGGCAACCACACTCTCCCTGGGTTACGCGGTGTCTTGGAGTGTTTTCAGTGGGAAATCCCATTAACAAGCAGCGGGAGTATAGAATTCCGCCGCCAGCGAACAGTTCGCAGCTGAGAAACATGCAGCTGGGGAACCGGAGAGTAAAGTCCAATGTCACTGGACTAGTAACCTAAAGCCCCTGGCTATTGCATGTGGGATATGGTTCAAATCCCACCATGCCAGCTGGTTGAATTTAAATTATATTAATTAATAAAAATCTGGAATTGAAAGCTAGTCTTAGTAATGGTGATCATGAATCTACCATTGATTGTTGTAAAAACCCATCTGGTTCACTAATGTCCTTTAGGGAAGAAAATCTCCCATTCTTAGCTGGTTTGACTTACATGTGACCCCAGACCCGCAGCAATTTGGTTGACTCTTAAATGACCTTTGAAATGATTTAGCAAAGAACTCCAGTTTTATCAAATTGCTATAGAAAAGTCAAAGAGGAATAAACTTGGATGAACCACCAGGCATTGACTTGACAATGGAAACATGTATGACACAAACACACTTGTCAACCTTGCAAAGTTCTCCTCACTAATATTTGTAATCTTGTGCCATAATTGGGGGATCTGTCTCACCCACTAGCCAAGCAACAGCCTGACATAGTCATACTCACAGAATCATACCTTTCAGACAATGGCTGGGGGTCCTGGCCCTACCCCAGTGGGATCCCCTAGCGGAATCCCCCAGCGGGATCCCCCAGCGAGATCCCCCAGCGGGATCCCCTGCAGCATAGAACATAGAACTGTACAGCACAGAACAGGCCCTTCGACCCTCGATGTTGTGCCGAGCAATGATCACCCTACTCAAACCCACTTATCCACCCTATACCCGTAACCCAACAACCCCCCCCCCCCTTAACCTTACTTCCTAGGACACTACGGGCAATTTATCATGGCCAATCCACCTAACCCGCACATCTTTGGACTGTGGGAGGAAACCGGAGCACCCGGAGGAAACCCACGCACACACGGGGAGGACGTGCAGACTCCGCACAGACAGTGACCCAGCCGGGAACCGAACCTGGGACCCTGGAGCTGTGAAGCATTTATGCTAACCACCATGCTACCGTGCTGCCCCTAGCAGATGCGACAAACCAGCCAAAAGTCTTCATCGGGACCGGAAGATCCCGCCAGCGGGAGGGATGGGAAAATTCCAGGTAATGCCCCAGACACCGCCATCACTATCTCTGAGTATGCTGTCTCCAACAAGAGAGCATCTAAATATCTCCCCATGACATTCAGTGGTATTACCATCATTCAATTACATACCATCAATGTCCTGGAGGTGACGATTGACGAGAAAGGTTCCAAGTCCGAGGGTCCCTTTAATATTCAATGTCACCACCATCACTGAACCCCCCCCCCCCCCCCCAATGACCAACACCCTGGAAATTACCATTGGCCAGAAACTGAACTAGATCAGCCATATGAATACTGTGGCTCTAAGATCTTTCTTAGAATTTTAATGTGACTTCCCAAAGCCTGTCCACCATATAGGCACAAGTGGATTGAATATTCTCCATTTGCCTTCCACTTAATTAGCACCTCATATTCAGGGGGAGAGAACGTTACTGGCTGTTGACGAGGGATCACCAGGCTTGACTCGAGGGTACCGGTGTGCGACCTAAGGGTCACCAGGCTTGACTCACGGGTACAGGGGATTGACTCAAGAGGGCCGGGGTAAGACCCGAAGGAAGGCCGGGCTTAGACTGGAAGGGAGACAGGGGGGTTGACTGGATGCACTGCAGCAGCTCATCAAAGCTCCTTCAACAGCTCCTTCCAAACCTGTGACCTCTACCATCACCACTTGCAAGTTCTGCTCCAAGCCACAAACTCACCACTTACTTGAAACTATAATCACCAATTCCTTCACTAAATCAAAATCCTGGAATTAATTTCCTAACAGCACTGTAGGTGTACTTGCACCAAATAGAAAAATGGGAGATGATCTGATTGAAACACACAAGATTCTGAGGGTACTTTACTGTGGAGTAAAGGATTAATGTAAATAGACAGTCTACATCAGTGATGTAAGATCACATGGCAACAGAGGACTTCCGGTGGCGGCCATGGAATGAGTGGTCGCACATTTGGTGGCTCCCACTCAAGGTGACTGTTTTCGGTCTTTTCCCTGCCGAAGGATGTAGCATCTGAGGGCAAATGGTGTAGGAGTGCCTTGGGCAGGTAATTCTCTTCTGGTGTGGCTGGTGCATGGATGAGCAGGTGAGGAGCACCACGAGAAAGAGCAGTTGGAGCAAGAGAGTCTCTGCGGTGCGGAGGGCAAGGGGGGAGGGGGGAGGGGGGGGGGGCTCTGCCCACCCAGCAGTCGATGGAGCCGCTGGTGGAGTTCTTGAATAACAAGTTCGAGCAACAGAGTAAAAAGAGGCCCTGGAAGGCCTGGCCAAGGTGGTGGAGCCGCTGATATCTGGGATTGAGCGAGTTGAGCAGGGGCTGGAGTCCCAGGGCCAGGCGATCCAGAAAGTGGAGGAGGCGGTGGGGGAGCATGGGGAGCATGTTGCTTTGTTGGTGGCGGAGTTGGGAGAAATGCCTGAGGGAGAAGCTGGAGGATCTGGGGAACTGCTCCAGGAGCAAAATGTGAGGATTGTCGGGATGCCTGAAGGCATCAAAGGTGCGGAGGCCGCTGTGTATGTGGCGAGTATGCTGGAGAAGTTGATGGGGGACGGGGCCTTTGATCGATTCTCGAGGTGGGTCGAGTGCACAGGGCACTGAGGAGGAAGCCGCAGGTAGCGTAGATGCCGAGGGAGATGATGGTGCGGCTGCATTTCTTTTTGGTTATGGACAAGTTAGGTTCAAGAAGTGAGCGAACTGCGGGCCTACCAAGACTAGGGTGCGGAGTTGGCGAAGAGGAGGACTGGGTTCAACCAGTTTAAAGCTGCCCTCTGTCATGTGAGAGCACCTTTAAGAAATGGATGTTTGTCAAATAGCTGCAGTGATGTCAGAGTGTTAGTGGAGATGGGCTGTCTGTCTGCTCTTACTTTTGTTTTTGAGCTGGCAGCTACAGTGTGTGTTTAGTTTCGTTTTCAGAGTTGGAGCTGCATCTAGCCAAACAATTTTGATCTCTCTCTGCATGGAAAGAATGTCTTCAGATCACTTGCTAATTTAAAGGTGATAGCTACTCTCAGTAGAGAATTTAAACCTGCTGTCTTTGTTAAAGAGGGTATTTGTCTTTTGGATGTTGCAAGGAAAGATTAAGGGTTACTTATAGAGAACTGTATTCTTTGGGGGGAGTATTTGAGTTGCTAGTTGCTGAGATGTTTACTGTGTGTTTATAAAATGTTAACTGAATTCATATAGTAAGCATTGTTTTGTTTTAAAAGTACTTTAGATCTCAGTTGCATCACACCTGTAGAGTGGGCCCTTGTGCTCCGTATAACCAAAATCTATTAAAAGTTGAGGGTCAGGTGAATGCCTTGATACATTTTGGGGTTCTCTAAACCCTGACCCATAATACCTCTTTGAGAAGGAGGTGAAGTTTGGAGTACTGTAACCACCCACCTGTGGGTGACTTTCCAGACACAGGAATTTTATTTTGACACGCCAGCGGAGACGACAGACTTTGAGGGATAATGGACTGGGAGTTGTGTGAGAACATTGAACTTTGGAGGATTTTTGTGTGCTTTTTAAAGTGTCGGTGGGGGGGGGGGTATTCTGGGGCAGTTCTTGACGGGGGAGCATTGATGGTGAGTGTGCCTTTTGTTACTCTTTGGGGGTTGACAGTTGGGATGATTGGAGGGGGGCAGAGAACTAGAGGGAAGAGGGGAAGTTGGAGGCCTCGAGCAGGGGTCACCATGCTAGCACGGCGGGCTAGTTAGTGGGAGTGAAGTGGGGGTTGCCAGGAGGCGTTATTGGCAAAGGTGCTGGCATCGCAGATTGAGCACTGTGCCAGGAGTGATAGGCAAGAATCAGATGGGTTTTGTGAAGGGAAGGCAGTTGTCGGCGAAGTGTGGCGTCTACTCAATGTAATTGTGATGCCTTTGGAGGGTCAGGAGGTGGAGGTAGTGGTGGCAATGGACATGGAGAAAGCTTTTGAGTGGGTTGAGTGGGCGTATTTGTTGGAGGTGCTGGGGAAGTTGTGTTTGTGGATAGGGTCCGGTTGCTTATAAGGCGCTTGTTGCAAGCGTGCGGACGAACCGAATGAGCTTGGGGATTGGAGATGGATTGAGCGGGGTGTGCCGAACACAGGGTCTTGTTGTACGCGGACGACCTGTTATATATCTCGGGCCTGTGGGCAGCATTGGAGGTGTTGTGGAGAATTTGGGCGAATTCGGCCACTTTTCAGGATATAAATTGAACATGGGAGAGAGTGAGGTGTTCCTGATTAATGCCAGAAGGCAGGAAAGGAGATTGGGGTGTTTCCGTTCAGGGCGATGAGGCGAGTTTCAAGTAATTGGGGATCCACGTGGCGGGGGCTGGGCGCAGTTGCATAAACTGAACTTGGCTTGGCTGGTGGAGCAGATGAAGGCAAAATTTAAGTGGTGGGATGTGCTCCAGCTGTCGCCAGCAGGGCAAGTGCAGATAGTGAAAATGACGGTGCTGCCTGGGTTTCTGTTGTGTTTCAGAACCTCCTTATGTTTGTCCCCAAGTCGTTCTTTAGGAATGCCAATGGGCTGTCCGTGGGTGCAGCGGGCGTTTTTGGAATGGGGGGGGGGGGGCTGGCGTTGCTGATTATGATCAATTATTACTGGGCGGCAGACATTGTAATGGTGAGGAAATGGGCCATGAGGGAGCGGTCAGTGTGTGGGGGGGGAGGATGGAGGTGGCGTCATGTAGGGGAACGAGTTTGAGGGCTTTGGTGTTGGCGCCTTTACCATTCTCGCCAGCCAGGTACGCGGCGAGCCCAGGGGTGGTATCGGCTCTAAGAGTGTGGGGGCAGTGGAGGCAGCATTTAGGACTGGGATGAGCCTCGGTGTGGGCACCGATCTGCATTAACCAGGTTTACGCTGATGGGGCTGGATGTGAGGTTTAGGGGGTGGCGGCAGGCGAGGATTGAACACTTTGGGGACTTGTTTATAGGAGGCACATCTGCGGGACTGGAGGACCTGGAGGAAGTGTATGAGTTACCCACGAGGAATGGCTTTACAGCGCGAGGACCCTGGTTCGATCCTGGTTCCGGGTCATTGTCCGTGTGGAGTATGCACATTCTCCCCATGGATCTCACCCACACAACCCAAAGATGTGCAGAGTAAATGGATTGGCCATGCTAATTTGCCCCTTAATTGGAATTCTTTTGTAAAAACAACAGAAAATATGCTGATTAGACTCAACGACTGAAAAAGCAACAAGCAAAATGATTGTTAGGAAAGGACAACAAGGGAACAAACGCCAACAGGACTGGGGGAAAAGGCTAGATGAAAAGCCAGGGAGAAAGTCTTGCGCTTACAATTGTGCTTTGAACATATGAAAGGTCCATACAAGGACAACTTCACCTAAGACCCCCACGATGACAATAAATTGGCAGGGTAGATGCTGAGAGGATGTTTCCCCTTATGGAGAATCTAGGACCAGGGGAATTTAAAAGGAGATGAGGAGAAATTGTTTCACTCAGGTGGTCTTTAATCTGTGGAAATTGTTTCGCCAGACAGCAGAGGAGGCTGGGTCATTAATTTTTTATTTTATTCGTTCATGGGAAGGGGGCATGTCAGCATTTATTGCCTATCCCTAATTGCCCTTGAGGGGGCAGTTAAACGTCAATCACATTGCTGGGGTCTGGAGTCACAAAGAGGCCAGACCAGGTAAGGATGGCATATTTCCTTCCTTAAAGGGCAGCAGTGACCAGATGGGTTCTTACAACAATCAACAATGGTCTTATGGTCATCATTAGACTTAATTCCAGATTTTTATTGAATTTAAATTTCATCATCTGCATAATTATTTTAATTTTATTACCTTTTCAAATTGTGTGTGGGGGTGGGAAACTGTAAGTGACATCACAGTAAAGCTGTGACCTGATTGGCTGGTTGGGAATCTGTTAAATTTGAAAAAAAATAATATTGCAAAAAAAATCTAATTTATTAACTAGATAGTAGAGTAACTAAACCTGAGGGCAGAGATCGGTATTTAGCATTTAATTTTCCAGTAAAAATCATCTGGCGTCAGGGCCATACAGTCAATTGTAACTCAATCTAACAATAATTCAAGTGTTTATTTTAAATTAATTAACTAGTGCTTAAATGTCACTCAGCGGGGTGCAGTGCTCCAACTGTGAGATGTGGCAGATCTGTGACGCTTCCAGCGTTCCGGTCGACTACATCTGCAGCACGTGTAACCAATAGCAGCTCCTCACAGACCGCACGGTTTGGTTGGAGCAGCAGTTGGATGCACTTAGGAGCATGCAGGTGGCGGAAAGCGTCATAGATAGGAGTTATAGAGATGCGGTCACACCCAAGATGCAGGCAGAGAGATGGGTGGCCACCAGAAGGGGCAGGCAGTCAGTGCAGGAATCCCTTGTAGTTGTCCCCTCTCAAACAGGTATACTGCTTTGGTTACTGTTGGGGGGAATAGTCTATCAGGGGAAAACAGCAGCAGCCAGAGCAGTGGCACCACGGCTGGCTCTGATGTTCAGCAGGGAGGGTCAAAGCGCAGAAGAGCAATAGTCACAGGGGACTCTATAGTCAGGGGCACAGATAGGCGCTTCTGTGGACGTGAAAGAGACTCCAGGATGGTGTGTTGCCTCCCTGATGCCAGGGTCCAGGATGTCTCTGAATGGGTAGCGGGCATCCTGAAGGGGGAGGGCAAACAGGCTGAGGTCATTGTACATATTGGTACTAACGACATAGGCAGGAAGGGGCATGAGGTCCTGCAGAAGGAGTTCAGGGAGCGAGGCAGAAAGTTAAAAGAAGGACCTCTAGGGTTGTAATCTCGGGATTACTCCCCGTGCCACGTGCCAGTGAGGCTAGAAATATGAAGATAGAGCAGCTAAACACGTGGCTAAACAGCTGGTGTAGGAGGGTGGGATTCCGTTATATGGACCATTGGCAGCTCTTCCGGGCAGGTGTGACCTGTATAAGAAGGACGGGTTGCATCTAAACTGGAGAGGCATAAAGATCCTGGCCGCGAGGTTTGCTAGTATCACACGGGAGGGTTTAAACTAATATGGCAGGGGGGTGGGTACTGGAGCAATAGGTCAGAAGGTGAAAAAGTTGAGGGAAAACTAGGGAATAGGGCCAGTATGGCTCTGAGGAAGAGCAGACAGGGAGATGTTGCTGAAAACAGCAGGACTAGTTGCCTGAAGTGCATGTTTTAATGCAAGAAGTATAACAGGTAAGGCAGATGAACGTAGAGCTTGGATTAGTACTTGGAACTATGATGTTGTTGCCATTACAGAGACCTGGTTGAGGGAAGGACAGGATTGCAGCTAAACGTTCCAGGATTAAGATGTTTCAGGTGGGCTAGAGGGGGATGTAAAAGGGGTGGAGGAGTTGTGCTACTGGTTAGGGAGAATATCACAGCTGTACTGCGGAGACATCTCAGAGGGCAGCGAGGCTATATGGGTAGAGATCAGGAATAAGAAAGGTGCAGTCATAATGTTGCGGGTTTACTACAAGCCACCCAACAGCCAACGGGAGATAGAGGAGCAGATAGGTGGACAGATTTTATAATGGAGTAAAATCAACAGGGTTGTTGTGATGGGAGACTTTTACTTCCCCAATATTGACTGGGACTCACTTAGTGCTAGGGGCTTAGATGGGGCAATTTGTAAGGAGCATCCAGGGGGGCTTCTGAAAAAAATATGTAGATAGTCTAACGAGGGAAGGGGCTATACTGGACCTGGTATTGGGGAATGAGCCCAGTCAGGTGGTAGAAGTTTCAGCAGGGGAGTATTTCAGGAACAGTGACCGCAATTCAGTAAGTTTTAAAGTGCTGGTGGACAAGAATAAGAGTGGTCCGAGGGTGAATGTGCTAAATTGGGGGAAGGCTAATTATAACAATATTAGGCAGGAACTGAAGAACCTAGATTGGGGGTGGATGTTGAGGGTAAATCAACATCTGTCATGTGGGAGGCTTTCAAATGTCAGTTGAAAGGAATTCAGGATCGACATGTTCCTGTGAGGAAGAAGGATAAATACGGCAAATTTCGGGAACCTTGGATAACGAGAGATATTGTAGGCCTCGTCAAAAAGAAAAAGGAGGCATTTATCAGGGCTAGAAGGCTGGGAACAGACGAAGCCTGTGTGGAATATAAGGAAAGTAGGAAGGAACTTAAGCAAGGAGTCAGGAGGGCTAAAAGGGGGTCACGAAAAGTCATTGGCAAATAGGAAAATCCCAAGGCTTTTTACACGTACATAAAAAGCAAGAGGGTAGCCAGGGAAAGGGTTGGCCCATTGAAGGATAGGCGAGGGAATCTATGTGTGGAGCCAGAGGAGATGGGCAAGGTACTAAATGAATACTTTTCATCAGTATTCACCAAAGAGAAGGAATTGGTGGATGTTGAGTCTGGAGAAGGGTGTATAGATAGCCTGGGTCACATTGAGATCCAAAAGACGTGGTGCTGGGCGTCTTGAAAAATATTAAGGTAGATAAATCCCCAGGGCCTGATGGGATCGACCTCAGAATACTGAAGGAGGCTAGAGAGGAAATTGCTGAGGCCTTGACAGAAATCTTTGGATCCTCACTTTCTTCAGATGATGCCCTGGAGAACTGGAGAATAGCCAATGTTGTTCCCTTGTTTTAGAAGGGTAGCAAGGATAATCCAGGGAACTGCAGGCCGGTGAGCCTTACGTCAGTGGTAGGGAAATTACCGGAGAGAATTCTTTGAGACAGGATCTACTCCCATTTGGAAGCAAATGGACGTATTAGAGAGAGGCAGCACGGTTTTGTGAAGGGGAGGTTGTGTCTCACTAACTTGATAGAGTTTTTCGAGGAGGTCACAAAGATGATTTATGCAAATAGGGTAGTGAATAGTGTCTATATGGACTTCAGTAAGGCCTTTGACAAGGTCCCTCCCATGGCAGATTGGTACAAAAGTTGAAGTCACACGGGATCAGGGGTGAGCTGGCAAGATGGATGCAGAACTGGCTAAGTCATAGAAGGCAGAGAGTAGCAATGGAAGGGTGCTTTTCTGATTGGAGGGCTATGACGAGTGGTGTTCCACAGGGATCAGTACTGGGACCTTTGCTGTTCGTAGTATATATAAATGATTTGGAGGAAAATGTAACTGGTCTGATTAGTAAGTTTGCAGACGACACAAAGGTTGGTGGAATTGCGGATAGCGATGAGGACTGTCAGAGGATACGGCAGGATTTAGGTTGTTTGGAGACTTGGGCAGAGAGATGGCAGATGGAGTTTAATCTGGTCAAATGTGAGGTAACGCATTTTGGAAGGTCTAATGCAGGTAGGGAATATACAGTGAATGGTAGAACCCTCATGAGTATTGACAGTCAGAGAGATCTAGGTGTACAGGTCCACAGGTCACTGAAAGGGGCAACAAGGTGGAGAAGGTAGTCAAGAAGACATACGGCATGCTTGCCTTCATTGGCCGGGGCATTGAGTATAAGAATTGGCAAGTCATGTTGCAGTTGTATAGAACCTTAGTTTGGCCACACTTGTAGTATAGTGTTCAATTCTGGTCGCCACACTACCAGAAAGATGTGGAGGCTTTAGAGAGGGTGCAGAAGAGATTTACCAGGATGTTGCCTGGTATGGAGGGCCTTAGCTTTGAGGAGATGTTGAATAAATTCGGTTTGATCTGACTGGAACGACGGAGGTTGAGGGGCGACCTGATAGAGGTCTACAAAATTATGAGGGGCAGCAACAGAGTGGATAGTCAGAGGCTTTTTTCCCAGGGTAGAGGGGTCAATTACTGGGGGCCATAGGTTTAAGTTGCGAGGGGCAAGGTTTAGAGGAGATGTACGAGGCAAGTCTTTTACAAAGAGGGTAGTGGGTGCCTGGAACGTGCTGCCGGAGGAGGTGGTGGAAACAGGGACGATAGTGTCGTTTAAGGGACATCTTGACAAATACATGAATAGGATGGGAATAGAGTGATACGGACCCCGGAAGTGCAGAAGGTTTTAGTTTAGATGGCACAGGCTTGGAGGGCCGTAGGGCCTGTTCCTGTGCTGTACTTTTCTTTGTTCTTTGTTTTTTGTTCAGTGGTGGGATTTGAACCTGCATCCCCAGAGCATTGCTTTGGATCTCTGGTTTACCAATTCAGTGATAATACCATTACGCCACCACATCCCCACGGCTGAGTTAGACTGATTTTTGATCGACAAGGAAGTCAAAGGAGTAGGCAGGAATGTGGAGAAGTCACAATCAGATCTGCCATGATCTTATTAAATGGTGGAGCAGGGTCAAGGGGCTGTTCCTGTTCCTGTTCCTAATTCTTGTGTTTTAAAGAGTCAACACAGGCACAATGGCCTCCTTCTGCAATGTCAGATTGTATGTTATCTGTGCAACAATAACCTGATTGGCCATAGTCAGCGTGCATACAGAAGTCCTGCCTGGCTCTCTTTAATTTTTTTGAGGACATGGCAAGCCTTTATTCATTCATGGGTTGTGGGCGTCGCTGGCCTGGCCAGCATTTGTTGCCCATCCCTGAGGGCATTTAAGAGTCAACCACATTGCTGTGGGTCTGGAGTCACATGTAGGCCAGACCAGGTAAGGATGGCAGATTTCCTTCCCAAAAGGACATTAGTGAACCAGATGAGTTTTTACAACAATCAACAATGGTTTCATGGTCATCATTAGACTTTTAATTCCAGTTTTTTTTATATTAAATTTAAATTCCACCATCTGCCCTGTTGGGATTCAAACCCACGTCCCCAGAGCATTATCCTGGGTTTCTGGATTACTAGTCCAGCGACAATACCAATACTCCACTGCCTCCCCACAACTTACCTATGGTTGTGGTTGGTGCACCTTGACTTCCAAAAGTCTTTTGGTAAAGTTCGCTATGAAACCGGGGGGGGGGGGGGGGGGGCGCGGAGGGGGCCCGAGGGGGGGGGGGGCTGGAGTGGCCACCGGCGAGCCTGGATCCATCCGCCATGTTTGTGCGGGGCGGCCTGAGGGAGGGCGGCCACCGCGCATGCGCTGGTTGGCACCGGCCCAACTGCGCATGCGCGGGACCCGAGTCTTTTACGCGGCGCCCCTAGCACATGGCGCCCCGGGCGACTGCCCGAGTTGCCGCTACCTTGAGCCGGCCCTGTGTGCAGACTGCAGTATACAAAGCTCACATAGTTACACTGCAAATACATTGTACAAAGTCAAAATTACCATGTTTGTTTTCATTATGATCACTTCCCCATGCTTATTATAATATAGTGGGTTTATATGCACAATAATTCCCTTCTATGGGAATAAAAAGATATTTGAATCATAGAGTGTTTGTTTGGCATGCCAATAGAAAGTATTGGCTTCACTGGCCACGATAATGCTGTTGTTTAGTGGTAGCATATTGAGAGTAATGTTTACCCAAACATGCTGCTTCCTATTCTAGATACACAATACTGCCGTATTTATCCAGTGTCAGTCATACCGGCGGAAGCTCCTGGGAGATTTGATCTGTTTACTGTTTCCTTCCTGCAGGATGATATGGCACAAGAACGAGACATGCAAGTAGCGGTAACTGGCAAATTAAGAAAGCACTTTAATCCAGTAGCAAAGCAGAGCAATAGTACTGCGGGCGTCAGTGTTATAATGGTGAGTCGATTGAACAAAAATAAATCTTATGTCAATCAAGAAAACACTCCAACCAAAATTTCAATGTGTTTCAACTGTTTCCTGACTAACCTTTTCTCTGTGACCCTCCTCCGAAACCTTGATCAAAGGCCAGCAATAGATCAATGGATGCTCCATCATGCTGCACCTCTGTTGAGTTGCAAGGCGATGCCTGTGATTTCCCACACTTCAGTCCACTGGGGGACTAATTATTTGATCCTGATGCAATCACTGCTTCTAGAGTGCGACTGCCACTGGATCAACACTTAAAAAACATTCCTAGGAGAAAATGTCCAGCTGGAGGAAGAAGTGAAAAGTAAATTACACTTTTTTGGGGAATGAAAATTCTTTCCTTTTATCTCTCTTTTTTTATTGCCCTTACTTCCCTTCCACAATAGCTTTTTCTATTTTCGTCCTTACTATAAAGGACTATTTTCGTCCTTTCCCTCTCTGGCTCTCCTTCATCTTCCTCTTCCTCTCTTTCACTTCCTCATTCTACATGTTCAGCTATCCCTGCTGCTCGTTACAAGGGACTTCTAGATGGGGGTTAGATGAAATAAGGTGGCAGGAGGCTTGTGTGGATCATAAACACCAGCACAGAACAATTGGGCCGAATGGTCTGTTCCTGCATTGTACATTCTATGTAATTCACTTTGCTCTATAATTTCCCCCCCCCCTCCTCCTCCTTATCATCATTCTTCATCTCTCCCCACTGCCCCCCCCCCTCCCCCCCCCCATCATCTTCTCCCTCTCCCTGTCCTCCTTTCTCCCCTCTCCTACTTCCTCCCTTGAAGGGAGTGGATTGTAAAGTTGGGCGAGGTTTAAAAACCGTGAAAAATTAATCTTGCCAGCTTTGTGCCCGGGGTTTAAGTTAAAATTACTTCCTCAAGGTTTCCGTAACAAAGACAGAGAAATGTATGGAGCTGCAACAGCCACAGGTGAGTGGGAGGTGGGCTACACATTGCAAATAGATCATATTCCAAATACAAATAACTTAGTGTATTCCACTGGAGTTAAAACAAGACTGTCCATGCACACTTTCTCTGTATTGCTGGCAGTGTATGAAACAACTATATTTTAGATTTATTTGTTTAATTTTGGGCTCAGCCTCACTATACAAAGGACTCACTACCCACCGTCCACCATCAGCTGATGAATCAGTACTCCTCCGTATTGAACACCACTTGGAGGAAGCACTGAGGGTGGCAAGGGTGCAGAATATGCTCTGGGTTGGGGACTTCAATGTCCAACACCAAGAATGGCTCGGTGGTACCACCACAGACCGAGCTGGCTGGGTCCTAAAGGACATAGCTGCTAGACTGGGACTGCACAGATGGTAAGGGAACCAACAAGAGGAATAAACATACTTTTTTAAAATAAATTTAGTGTACCCAATTCATTTTTTCCAATTAAGGGGCAATTTAGTGTGGCCAATCCACCTAGCCAGCACATCTTTGGGTTGTGGGGGCTAAACCCACACAAACACTGGGAGAATGTGCAAACTCCACACAGACAGTGACCCAGAGCCAGGATCGAACCTGAGACCTCGGCGGCGTGAGGCTGCAGGGCTAACCCACTGCGCCACCGTGCTGTCGTGTGATAAACATACTTAACCTCATCCTCACCAACATGCCTGCTGCAGATGCATCTGTCCATGACAGTATCGGTAGAAGTGACCACCACACAGTCCTTGTGGAAATAAAGTCCCATCTTCACATTGAGGATATCCCCCATTGTGTTGTGAGGCATTAACACCGTGCTAAATGAGATAGACTTCAAACAGATCTAGCAACCCAGGATTGGGCATCCATGAGGCGCTGTGGGCCATCAGCAGCAGCAGAATTGTTCTCAACCACAATATGCAACCTCATGGCCCAGCATATCCCCCACTCTGCCATTATCACCAAGCCAGGGGATCAGCCCTGGTTCAATGAAGAGTGCAGGTCGTCCGTCATGCCAGGAGCAGCAAAAAGCATACCTAAAAATGTGGTGTCAACCTGGTGAAGCTACACACTGGACTACTTGTGTGCCAAACAGCATAAGCAACAAGTAATAGACAGAGCTAAGCAATTCCACAATTAATGCATCAGATCTAAGCTCTACAGGCCTGCCACATCCAGCTCCTGAATGGTGGTGAACAATTAAACAACTCACTGGAGGAGGCTCAATTAAGAAGCTCTTTCAGACCACTTTTGACAATTCACATCTCAACACAATAAAATGTAACTTTCCTTTAAAGTGAGTTTTAACAGCCCGGTAACAAGTACATATGGGTCCATAATCGCAAACTCTTATGCAATTGTTATTCACTAAGACAGGCTGATGTTTGAAAATTAGAGTCTGATAGTACAGTATTGCAGTGACTGATTCTATTTGGAGGTTGGATTTGAGGCCAATCAGTTGACGCAGGGCAGAGGAAGCTTTTCTTCTCACTTTACTCCTCACCTGACACTGAGAGCTTGGGGGTTGGACCTTCTTGGAGACCCACCCACCCCCCCCCCCCCCCCCCCCCCCCCCCTTCCTCCCCAAGCCCACACTAGCCAGCAAATAATCCTGTTCAATCTTCCAGGAGGAAGCCTCCAAAATGGCCACCTGCGCAAGTCAGGGGGCGGGCTCGAAATGCTGGCAGTCCAATCAGAGAGCCGGCAGCTCTGGAGCCTTGGCTGACCCACCGGCAGACACAAGTCGGGGACTGTGAGGGTGCGTCAACATGGCTGCCCCAGGAGGCGTTTGTGAAATTTCAACATTGTGAGCATCAAAGCTGTTAGAAGCCCCTCCAGAGGAATCGTTCGGGTCGCACATGCAACCTTTCACATCTGCAGCCCCTTTCTTGGGGGATGGAGGCTCTGGTTCTGATGATCCCTCAGCTTGCAGTAGGGAGGCCACCTCCACTGAGCTGGAAGCCTCCACTTTCAGCAGGTTGGTTGCCCCACTGGTGACAGAATATTGGCATGGCAGCGAAATCACCTGAACCAGTGTTATTGGCTGCCCACTTCTGCAGAGTGAGCATCCGCCCCATTTCCCAGACCATGCTGGGGGTAAGTCCTTGGCGGGGGCGACTGCACCAGAGAGCTGTCTCTTCCCTCCCCCTGCCCAAGCCAGTCAGCATGGGGCTGAGAAAATTCAGCCCTTGGTGCCGAAAGTACGATCATGCTCCATTCAACAAAATGTAGTTTCTCTCATGCACAGAACAGAGTGCGTCACACAGTGGAAGGTTACAAGTCGGTCTCAGGCAGATGAAAAGTCAGAGATAATCGAAAGCAGGGTTGTAAAAGAGTTTCTGGTAGCATTTGAATGCAGAGAAGGGAATCGAAAGGTGGCGGGATTTGGGAAGGAAGTTCGAGAATCCATGGGTAGGTATAGGCTGGAAAATATGGAATAACCCAGTGTCAGAGGAGTAGAGGATGGCTGCATGCCATCCAGCCCACAGCCCTCATTTCTCATCTGAATAACTCAACAAAAAGTATGAATGAGGGGGAAAAGTGAGTTTCCTCAATATTGTCCCCATATCATTTAACAAATTGAGCGTCGTGTTCTGTAGACAAACAAGTTGGGATAGAATTTCCACACAATTTCTCCTGGCCTCGCTTACCTCATTACTTCAGTGCAAGGTCATCAGAAGCCCTTCTTAAATAGCATGAAGCAACTGTTTATCCAACAAGCCATCCAAAGTTACAGAGGGAGGTCAGGAAAGTTGCTGCAGAAATTCCAGGCAATAGAATCGAGGAATGATGGTAAATAATAATCACTTATTGTCACAAGTAGGCTTCAATGAAGTTACTGCGAAAAGGCCCTAGCCGCCACATTCCAGCGCTGTTCGGGGAGTCCGGTACGGGAATTGAACCCGCACTGCTGGACTTGTTCTGCATTACAAGCCAGCTGTTTAGCCCACTGTGCTAAACCAGCCATTTGCTTAGTGTGTGGGGAGGGGGAGTGCCTACACCAGCTGAGTGAGGGAGAGACCGAATCAGTGCTATTGATTAACTGGTAGAATGGGGCATCATTTATTTTCAACAGTATTTTTGAGATTGCTACTTTTGCAAGTGTGCCATGCATCACGGTTTTTAAAAAGACAGGCGTCAGCCCTATTTTTGATTATCTAGATGCAGCAAGAAGTGCAGTGCAATGATTAATATCCTTTATGGACAGTAGAAGATTTTGAGGTAGGTCTGATCTGGGAATTGATGGAGCTAGAAGGGGTAATGATATTTTTCTATCAGGTGCTGCGTCAGCAGGGAATCAAGAGATTGAAGATGTGGATAAATGATGGCACAGACATATTGTTTATTAACTTTCTTGAAATCCACTGCTGTACCATTGTACTGATTCATTTTAGGCCTTATCCCAGCATGTAAAAAGCAGCCACACGGATCTTGCCGGCTCCAATGATAGGGCTTGGTATCCTAACCAAGTGGCTCCACATTCAGGCATGGAACTAGTGCACTGCAACTTGGGCAGCAAGACTAAACCCTGGAGAGACATGATTGGCTATTGTCAAAATCTCTCCTTAGAGAGTCATAGGTAAACACTGAAGTCAGGAATGGAAACTTTGTGCCTTCTCTATTTACTGAGGAACCAAGTCACAGGATCAGAAGACACAATCGTGGTTCATCTGAATGGACTTTAAATAGAAAATGTACCTGAAGTCACCATATCTCTTGTATTCCATGGTTATTTTTCCATCAGGGAGGCACGGTGGCACAATGGTTAGCACTGCTGCCTCGCAGCGCCAGTGTCCCGGTTCAATTCCGACCCTGGGTGACTGTGTGGAGTTTGAACTTTCTCCTCGTGTCTGCATGGGTTTCCTCCGGGTGCCCGGTTTACTCACACAGTCCAAAGCTGCACAGGTTAGGTGGATTGGCCATGATAAATTGCCCCTTGTGTCCAAAGATTAGGTGAGGTTACGGGGATAGGGCAGAGTAGTGGGCTTGGGAAGGGTGCTTCTTCAGAGGGTTGGTGCAGACTCGATGGGCCGAATGGCCTCATTCTGCAATGCCGGAGTTCTCTGATTCTAAGGTCTGGTTTCCACTGGCTGCTTCCACTGGTTTCCTGAACAGTTCAAAATATTCACCATGCTTTGTGTTCAAGTAATTGTATCCAGCCCACCTGAACTTCAGCTGTTGTGTTGTAGTTTGTGATTGTGCCAAAAATATTATTGAGTTTTGACTTGACCCATTAGATTTATTACACACTTAAGTGGGTTCTCATCTGAGTCATCCTTACCCCAGTGATAGCATCCCCAGTGAGCAGAGTTCCTGCAGAGCTCTGGTGCTTAATTAAAGGTTATGTTACATCCTCTCCAACTCTAAAATACCCCCCCCCCCCCCCCCCACTGTAGTGAGCAGAAGGAGACACAGTGGATCCAGGTCAGTTCTTTGCAGAAATTCACTCTGCCGGGAATTTTATTTTGAAACTGTTGATGAGACAGCCTAAGCTCTCTTTACTACCATCACATGTGGTGCTTGTAACAGCATTTAGATTATAACCACTGTGTCATTTAACCCCCATCATTGAGGCAACTTCCAATCACGTCTGTTTGAATTGAATTGGTTCATAGGTGCCAGAAATGTAAGGTGCAAAGACCCACCATATCACGTAGTCCCAGCCCCACTCTACCTTTCCTGGTTTCAGTCACCTTCCCACCAGCAATGCAGCTTCTCTCCTGCAGACGTGTGAAGGAGAAAGGACTTATGATAGGAGGAGGATACAAGAACTGAATGACTAATGTTACTCATTTATTTTGATCCTTCCAGTACCTCACCCAAACATTCAGGGTGCAATTCACCCAGAAAATGACTAGGGGGTGCGAACTTCAAACTCAGTGGGCATCAGGCATACCCTGCTATGGGGTCACTGAGCGCCACCTGCCTTTAGCTCCCCCCCCCATCGTTTCAGACCCCCCCCTTTTTGGGACTCCCCCTTCACGTCCCCCAAACCTTCATGACACCACTTCAACTCCCCCCCACCCCACTCTTTATACCCCCCTCCAGGCCACTTTCAGGCACTGCCACTTGGCACGGCCAACCTGTCACCTAACTCGTTCAACCTGGCACCCTGGAAGTGCCAACCTGGCATCCGGCTATGGATCCAGTTTGCACTGCCCAGGTGCCAGGGCACAGCCCTATCCCCAACCATTCAGGGGGCCATCAATGGCCTCTGCGACCCCCAGAGCGGCCATCACGCCTGGTCTCCGCTTGTGGAGGACAGTACTGATCGTCGCCTGAGTGAGGCCTTGCCGGTGCGGCCAGTGACTCCTGGGAGCTGGGAAACTGCAGCCTCAAACTGGCTGCACATATTTGAATGAGCCCAAAGCTCATTTCGGCATGATTATCTGGATCACGGCCAGCTAGGGTGTGATCCAGACCGCGCCAGCGGCACGTGTCGAGTGACTCACGATCGGCCCGGTGCCTGTCACCAAGCCCATTGGACCTCTCCTGCGATGCTCCTGGTGCAACGGTATCAGTGCCAGGCGCAACACGATGGGAAAAGCGTCCCCACAGTCTTCACATGTAAGCCGAGCTAGTCACTCAAACCGGGCATCATCTCCAAACCAAATACTGCAGTGCCCTCAGTCAGCACCCGTGCACAAGAACGCCTGGCAGGTGCCTGGATGAATTTCCACTCCCCAGCAGTAAAGCCAGGTTTTCTAATACTGCAGTGTCTGAGGATAACTTTCTTCACCTCGACTCGATATCAAACCTGAATCGTTTCTGGTCTGTACAGAGCGGTTAAATGTTTGTCGAGAGTAAAGTCTTGATCTCCAGTGGGTGAAGTTACTGACTGTTATACAAGATGATGGCCACACTCGCACACTGATGAAGTCAATGTAGCTCATTAATGGACTGACTTTCACCCTCTGATTTAATCTATGCAACATATACCAGATCTCGACTTATTTGAAAGCAGGATAACCATGCGTTCACCTCCAGTTGCTATATATAGAAACATAGAACAGTACAGCACAGAACAGGCTCTTCGGCCCTTGATGTTGTGCCGAGCATTATCCGATACCAAGATCAAGCTATCCCACTCCCTGTCATTCTGGTGTGCTCCATGTGCCTATTGAATAACCGCTTGAAAGTTCCTATAGTGTCCGACTCTACTATAACAGCAGGCAGTCCATTCCACACCCTAACCACTCTCCGAGTAAAGAACCTACCTCAGACATCCCTCCTATATCTCCCACTCTGAATCTTATAGTTATGCCCCCTTGTAACAACTACATCCACCCGAGGAAACAGTCTCTGAACGTCCACTCTATCTATCCCCCTCATCATCTGAAGCAATATACTTTGGAAGGACTTATTTGGAAAGAATTATATCACAAATAGCATAATTTAAAAAAGATTAGAGTAGAAAAGTCTTGGTGTCCATATATTAAGGTGGTATGGTTAAGTTGATAAGATGACTAGAAAGATATATGTTACTTGGGTTTATAAATACATGAAGAGAAATATCAAAGTAAATAAATCATGCTAAAGTTTTATAAATTTCTAGTTACGCCTCAGCTGGAGTATTAGATGAAGCTTATGTACTCCATGGCTTTGTTTTCCCTCCACCATCTCATTCAAGCTCAAACCTGATACTGGCAGAAACACGGAAGCCTGTTGCCACATCCTCTCCAAAACTTTGATTTTCCAAAGCCCACCCAAGACAGGATCATCAGTACCTTTTCACCTCTCAGCAATCACTTTCTGATGCTGGGAGGCTACTGTGCCTATTCCTGGCTCATCTTGTACTTTCACTGCTGTACACACAAACACACAAACAGCCACCCACACCCCACCACATCAATCACATACACACACACACAGCCACTCCCCCCCCCCATACACACACACAGAGCCACCACCACCACCACCCCCCCCCCCACCCCCCCCCCACATACACATACACATACACACACACCAATCAAAGACTACAAAAATGATAGTAGGCCTGGACTATCAGCAGTTTTGTCCCTAATAGACCCTCCATACCTAGGATCAACCTAGTGAACCTTCTCTGGACTGCCTCTAATACTAGTATATCTTTCCTTAGATAAGAGGACCAAAACTCTTCACAATGTTCCAACTACGGTCTAACTAGTTTGCCTTGTATAATTTTAGTAAGACTTCCCTGTTTTTATACTTCTTTCCCTTTGAAATGAAGGCTGAAATTCCAATTGCCTTCTCAATTGCCTGCTGAACATGCTTGCTAGCTTTTTTTGATTAATGCACGAGGACCCTCAAATCCCTCTGCGCTGCAGTTTTCTGCAGTCTTTCTCTGATTAAATAATATTCAGCTCCTTTATCCTTCCCATCCAAGTACATAGCATCACATTTCCCAACATTATATTCCATCTACCTAGTTTTTGTCCACTCACTTAACCTGTCGATATATTTAAATATTTGTTTATGGGATGTGGCTGGGCCAGAGAGGCTGGGCCAGCAGTTATTGCCCACCCCCGAGGGCGTATACATGGCTGCGGGGTCTGCAGTCACATGTGGGCCAGACCAGGTAAGGACAACAGATTTCGTTCCCTAAAGGACATTAATGAGCCAGATGGGATTTTACGATAATGGACAATGATTTCATGGTCATCTTTAGACTTTTAATTCCAGATCTTTTTTTATTGAATTCAAATTTCACCATCTGCCAAATGGTGGGGGGGGGGGGGGGGGATTCGAACCCCGATCCACAGAGCATGACTCTGGGTCTCTGGATTGTTAATCCAGCAACAATACCACTGCCTCTCCATAGATATTCTTCTGTAGACTGTTTGTGTCATCCTCACCACTTGCCTTCCCGCCTATTTTTATGTCATCTGCAAACTTGGCAATAGTGCATTAACTTCCCTTGTCCAATACATCCATATGTATATTGTAAGTAATTGTGGCCCCAGCACTGATCCGTTTGGCACTCCACTATTTACAGATTGCCATCGTGAAAACTCTCCTCTTATCAAAGCTCTCTGTCTTCTGTCAGTTAGCCTTCTGGCAGTCTTTCCATGCTAATATACTACTCCCAACACCATGGGCACGTGGCTGGAATTCTCCAGTCATTACAATTCACTTTTCCCGTTGGGCGTGCATCCTCACCAGCGAGCTTCCCGGTGGCATGAGGTGGTTACAATGGGAAATCCCATTGACAAGTGGCGGGAAGATAGAATCCCATCACCAGCCTGGCCAGGAAACACATGGCTGGTGGACCGGAGAATCCTGCCCATTGTCTTCTACTGTGAAGACAAACGCAAAGTATTTGTTTAACTTCTCTGCAATTTCCTGATTCCCATTATTATTTCCCCAGTCTCATTCTGTAAGGGGCTTACATTAACTTTGGTCTTTCTCTTTTTCATATAAAGAAGCTCTCACTGTCGTTTTTCTATTATTTGCTAGTTTACCCTCATAGTTGATCTTCATCTTTCTTATTTTTTGGCTGATCTTTTGTTGGTTTTTAAAACTTTCCCAATCCTCAGGCTTCCCACTCACCTTTGCCACATTGTATATTTCTTCTTTCAGTTCAATACTATCATTAACTTTCTTGGTTAGCCATGGCTGATTTATCCCTTCCGAGAACCCCTTCTTCCTCACTGGGATATATCTGTACACCAAAGTGCCAGTGTACTTCAAGAATTTCTTCATTCAAACTCTTGCAGAAGTCTCAGTTTGACAAGAAACTCTGGACTTCATTCTAAATAGTAACAATGGAGGGGCAAGGATATTTGTGGGGGGGGTGGGGGGGGGGAAGGGGTGCAGTTTGGGCAGAGAATAGGGCAGGTAAATTTGCCTGAGTACATCTCTAAGTGGGACGAAACAGAGCAGTATCACTAGGATGAGGTGCCAGAGGGCTGCCAATGTCCTTGCATGAGCCACTAGCACCAGGAGAGGAGAAACTGCAATAACAGATTAAGTATTTTACGTTTAAACATTTGGTTCCTGGAACTCACAAATCAGCCCCGCATTCGCTTGAAACATTAACAGTCAAAACCACCAGCTGCTCTACCATTTTATGATCATGCAACACAGGCTGAGGAATTACAGTGTTATTTTTTCCTCCGAGGAAGTAAGAGATGCCACTGGCAAAACAGCTCAACTATGACAGAGGAAAACCATGGGTTCTTGAACTGCCACCATCTGGTGGGTAACACAAAACTCTTGAGCTTTTGCCACTTGTCCTTGTCAGTAATTTGTACTAAACAGAGCTCCATTATAGAGACTAAAGGAATGTTACTGTGCTTTACATTTTTGTACTTTGATAGAGTATGTGCACACTCCATTTCAATTGGAGGCTGCCCAGACTGGATTTGATTTGCGTGCTAACCAGCATTTACTTTTGAAAATGGCCTTGATGTTTGTTTTGTTTTTGTATGTTTCACTTTTTTTGACAGTTTGAAGTTTAAGAGGGAGAGGGTGAGCTGCAATCCTCATACTGAGACACTGGATAAACCTGGAACAAGCCAATGGTGTAGAACACAGTGCCCTCACAGGGGAACCCTTCACTAACTCACGGCCGGTCCAAATTTGCATGGCCTGTTGCCTTGTGCCTCTCAGCTCTTTTCTAAGCTTTCCCAGCTCACACAAATGCAGGACTTTTCATGCTGTGGATTCAGGCTGATGCTGCTGTTTATGGGAGAGCACATACCTTTCTTTTCTGTTGCTTGTACTGGATTAAGTTCACCTCAGACTCACTCAAGAATCCAAAATTTCTGGACTGCTGATTATCTGACAGGAACTTCAGAAAAATCTACTGCTTAATAGATCTCATGTGAACTCTTGATTTGAAAGGCCAAAATCATACTTCATAACTGTATGTGGACAAGAATTGGTTTTAAGATAAGCATCGGTGTTAAAATTCTTCAGAAATAATAGAAGAAGCCAAGAACTTCCGAAAAAGGAAGACAACCTGAAATTATATCAAGTGGGCAGAGTGGTCTTTGAGTGCCATCTGGTGTTAGCAAAGCTGAATTGCAACAGATGCTCTGTCAAAAGCTTTGCTAAAAATTCTTTGCTCTCCACTAAATCTACAATCCTTTTTCCTTAAATGTTTAATTTAGCCCGCATTGTTAGAGTGTGTTTTGCATTATGTATTATGTTCATGTGAATGCTCGGTTCTCTAGGATATGATGTGATCAAAGTGTTTTTTTTTATTAATTACAGGATTATCTGTTAGCTAGCAAAAACAATTCCACTCCACCCTTATTAAAGCACAGTTCTTGGGAGCCAAGTATTTTGCATGTTGCAGCAGGGTACAAGCTGTAATACTTGTCCTATAGTACAGCCATGCAGCAGAGTCTGATATTTGGGGAAGGGCTATTCCATGCCGTACCACTTTAAATATTTTAAGCTGCTGCCTGTTTCCAAAAACAGACTTTCTAAAAAGATTTGTGCAAATAATTGGCATGACATAATTACAAAAATTAGCAGATGACAGGAATTAGGCAAACTCCCACTTCAGTGTCACCACCAGTAGTAGAACTGTGTTAAGTATTCAGTGAAGTGGCTGAATTGGAATCTATGATTGGCAGGCAGTAATATTTCTAAAACTGCCCTCACAGTGGGATCAATGAACGGATTTGAAAAACCTATTTGCAGCCACATTTGTGGTGTTTTCTTTAAGATCTTCAAATATAAATGTGTCTGAAACGTGACTAGTCTCTCTCTCTCTCACTCTGTGCCTGTGCCTCTTCCCATCCACCTTTGGCCCACACCTGCATTGCTTCTCTCTTTGGATGCAAGCCAGTGGCAAATACTAACTGCATCAGCACTGCTCATGTTTCTGCTGCACGCAACACTGCTTCTCCTTTTTAAAAACAATTGCAAATGTAGGGAAAAAGAAGAAACAGCTTGTTTGGAATTACTCTTGTTTGCCCTGCATGCTTCCCCATTCAACCTATTTAACATTGATTTGCAAATGTTTTTTGACAAAGTGGGTGAACCCTGTTCTATATTTTTGGTTTTGGAGATGTGTCATGGAACAACATTGCGCAAGGATGTCTGTATTATTTAGGAATCAAACTAACCCGAGATTCAGAACAGCATGAAATCGAGTCCAGTGAGACAATCATTTAAGATGTCCTTTGGTATTGTTTTAATCCATTCGCTCTTAGATTTTAATAAGTGTCCCTATGACATGGAACGGAGCGAAGGTTTCACAGAGGCACCTGTATTCCAGAAACATCTGACAATCTGTTTTGGTTCATTTATAGAGACAGAAAGCGAGGACATGTTCCATCAAAATGCATCATTGCATCATTTGCATGTGATGTAATTGTGGTGAAAATGATGCATGGGTGCTACAAGTTGCAATCCACAAATTAAGAAATATTGTTGAATACTTCTTCACGGAAACTGTACCCCTTTAGCAACCATGTAAATCATTAATATAAATGAAATGGGAAACTGTGATCCAACATACAGTTATAATGAATGTTAGATTCTTATAGTAAGGTTATGAGGTGGAATGATTTGTAGCTGCACTTTCAATGGATGATCATGAACTAGGAATTCATTTTGTTGTTACCTGCAGCAATAATAATTCCACATACAAAGATCCATGGAAAGCTGTGTGAAAAATAATCATTTTATTTTGTGTGTTGAAGTATTAGCATTGTGGCTGGACTGTCGGGCCTGAGGAAGAATTTAAAGAGTTCTATGACTCCCCTTACTCACTCCTTCCCTCACTCACATGCCACAAACAGTGGTAGCCAGGAAAAAATGACTCCCTCGGAGAGAGTTTTGTATGGAGTCAGCTGGTGTTAGTCTTTGTGGAATTGTTCAAAGTGATTGTTAGGCTTTGTATCCCCTTCTGCAGTTATTGTGATCATACAGTTACAGAACCATGTGTCAGTCAAACAAATCAATTTTCTGTCTCTTTTTGAAATGCTTACAAGGTTTGCTTTGTAGAAGTACAGTTTCTTTACACCACAGTTTAAGTCTATGTTTGAACGCAAAATCCTTCCAGTCCACCATTGTGCCAATATTTTCAGTCAAGGGTGAAATTAGAAAAACAGACTTCAAATGCAATAAGCTTTCCTGAGAATGAAGATGGTTGAGCTGCCGTAACCAGTTAAAGGATTGTGTTTAAGCCATGAGTGCATCAATTCCAGGAGCTGGATTCTCCGTCCCGCCGGGCCACATTTCTGTTTCACCCCATCGGCAGGTTGCACCGTTAGACCGGCCGGTCAGTGGGGTTTCCCATTGTGAGGCAGCCCCACACTGTTGGGAAACCCCCGGGCTGCCGGAGAAACGGAGCATCCCACCGGCGAAGAATCCAGCCTCTCATTTTTGGAACTAGGAGGGAAAGTTAAACTTCAGCGTCAATATCAACTTCAGTCAAAATCTTGTCAAACTGCCTCAGAAATCCCCCCCCCCCGGCCCCCAAGCTGATACAGTCTTCAGTGCAGTGCCGTACAGAAGAGAATTGACAGATGGTTTTCCATGATTCTGCTGTTAAGTTCAGGCCTTAATGTTAAACCCCGTATCCATTTTATTTGGCACAGCCTATCTATAATGGCTCGGTCCTTGAATTTCGGTATCTTCATTGCCCAAGAATTAAGATTTTTCGCAACCTCAGAAGGATAGAATATATATGTTTTCCCACAGAATAAGAAAGTGAGGACCATTTGCCAAATTGAAGCAGGAAGAGGAAGAATGGACATTTTAGCTTTTGAGTGAATTGATATATGTTTGACTACTATTGCAGAAGTTGGCTTTGGTCCTATGATTGGATCATAGAATCCCTACAATGCAGAAGGAGGCCATTTGGCCCATCGAGTCTGCACCAGCCCTCCAAAAGAGCACCCTACATAGGCCCACTCCCCAAACCTATCCATGTAATCCCACCTAACCTGCACATCCTTGATCATTGGACACTAAGGGCAGATTCAGCACGGCCAATCCACCTAGCCTGCACATCTTTGGACTGTGGGAGGAAACTGGAGCACCCAGAGGAAACTACGCGGATGCAAATGCCACACAGACATCCACCCATGGTTGGAATTGTAACCTGGGTGCCTGGCGCTTGTGAAACTGCAGTGCTAACCACTGTTCCACCGTGCTGCCCTGTAACGTTCCAGAAGAAGTAATTTCTGGCTTCCTACAAGCTCCAACATGTTCTATGTAATAACAACAAATATAACCAATAGTTTGAAAACTCCCAGCACTTGTCTTGATTCCCAAATGCTGGACAGATTGTTCCACATTCCATGGACCTGGTTTTAAGAGCTATATAAACTGCTGACTGTAGACTCCAGACCAGCTATAATATAGGGAAACACTGGCACTTCACTGAGGTTTTAAGGAAGTATACCCTTTTTTGTTAAAGAAGCTCAAAGTGAAGAACGATTACATCGTAAAACATACTACAAATCCTTGGGTATGATGGAGAGCATATTTACCATATATGGAGCCATAGCAATGAATGGTACCAATGTAATGGAACCCAGGGCGCAAAGCCTTGCCTGCATATATTCAACCTGATTGAGCTTCCTGAATACAATAACAAGGATCAAACAATAGCTTCAGCATTATTTTAACTTTGACGTTACATATGGTTCCTAATCCAATTGATCCCCACGAATATTGTACAATTTAGTGATGGACCCCATTATTTTCCAGGTAATTAATGGGTTAATTTCTGCAAAGCAGTTGCTTCGAGTGATGGAGTAGACCTGCCACGACAATCCAACCTTGAGCTTGTTAGCAAGTACTGAGCAGAGCATGGGTCATTTCAGACTCAATTCAAGTCTCAAAGAAGTTCTCCTGTATTTTTAAGTTATCACTGGTGTAAAGGCCATCAGTGCTAAGTGGGGTGGTAGGGATGAAAAATGTAGTCACTATTTTCAAGTGAATATTGGCCCCATATATCAAAGCTCCCACTTGCCTTCCCTCCAGACAGATGAGTACAGGTCGAATATCCCTATCTGTAAATCTGAAAACTGAACATATCACTTTGTCACTTTAGCGCGAGAAGTTGAGTTGTTTGCACTGTTCACCAAGCGATATTTGTGGTGAGCATGTCAAAGAGAAATTTATTACAGGTATTTATTATTCAATGATACATCTTACTATGCCAGACACATTATTTATTTTAGACAATAGCTAGCCTATTGTAACATAAATTTGTATGTAATATATGAAGACCAAACTTATTTGAAATCCAAGATGCAATTGACCCCGAAGGTTTTGGATAAAAGACATTTTGCTTGTATTAACCTTTGTCTTTCCAATGAGATATTAAACCAAGAGCACATCTACTCTCCCAGGTGGATGGTTGGCACTCTACTCTCCCAGGTGGATGGTTGGCACTCTACTCTCCCAGGTGGATGGTTGGCACTCTACTCTCCCAGGTGGATGGTTGGCACTCTTTGCAGAAGAGTAGGGCAATTCTCTCTGCTTCATGACCAATATTTATCCTTCACCCAATATCAGAAATAATCTGATCATTGTCACATTACTGTTTGTGGGACCCAATTGTTGTGCTGAAATTGGCTGCAATATTTGCTTACAATTCAGCCACTACATTACAAAAGTACTTCATTAGTTATGAAGTGTTTTGGAACAAACCAAGGTCACGAAAGGGACAATAAAAGTGCAATTTTTCCTTTCTTTTTGTGGACTAGTAAGCAGCTAGGTAATTTAGTGCAATCCTGGTGTTTTTGTAAATAGTTCTTATATGAGCATAATTACAAATATAAATCTGCCTCATATCCATTCATTATCAAAACCATTTTATCCCACTTATGCAACAACATCAGTTTATTCCCTGTCTCCCTCCTAAGACCATAAAACATAGCAGCATAAGTCGGCCATTCGGCCATCGAGTCTGCTCCGCCATTCAATGAGATTATGACTGATCTGATGTGATAATCCTCAACTCCACTTTCCCTCCTTATCCCCATAACCCTCGATTCTCTTACTGATTGAAAGTCTATCTATCTCAGCCTTAAACATACTTAAAGACCCCCTCCTTAACAGCTCTCTGCGGTAAAGAATTCTACAGATTCACCACCATCTGAAAGAAATTCCTCATCTCTGTCTTGCATGGGCAACCTCTTACTTTGAAATTATGCCCTCTGGTCCTAGCTTCGCCCACAAGTGGAAATAACCTCTCAGCATCTACCTTGTCAAGCCCCTGAGGCCCCTTTTTGTCTCAATATAGACTTTGCATTCTTCTAAACTCCAATGAGTACAGGCCCAACTTACTCGAACTCTCCTCATAAGAAAATCCCTCCCGACCCAGGATCAACCTAGTGAATCTTCTCTAGACTGCCTCCTTCAATAAGGGGACCAAAACTGTTCACAGTATTCACCGTGGTCGAACTAGTGTCTTGTTTTAGCAAGATTTCCATATTTTCAAACTCCATTCCCTTTTAAATAAAGGCCAACGTTCTATTTGCTTTCTCTGCTGAACTTTTTGTGATTTATGCACAAGGACCCCCAAATCCCTCTGTGGTGCAGTTTTCTACAGTCTTTCTCCCTTTGGATAATATTCAGCTCCTTTATTCTTCCTACCCAAGTACACAACTTCACATCTTCCTACGGTATATTCCATCTGCCAAGTTTTTTGCCCTCTCACTTAACCTGTCTATATTCCTCTGCAGACTCTTTTTGTGTCATCCTCTTGCCTTCCCACCTATTTTTGTGTCATCTGCAAATCTGGCAATAGTACATTCACTTCCCTCGTCAAGTCATTTATTGATATTGTGACTAATTGTGGCCTCAGCACTGATCCCTGTGGCACTCCACTACTTACAGATTTCCATCCTGAAAATGCCCCTCTTATCCCAACTCCCAGTGTTAGATTAGTTAGCTAATCCCCTATTGGTGCTCCTAAATTACCCCCAACACCATAGGTTCTTATCTTAATAAGTAGCCTTTTGTTCATTCACTCATCCATTGCCTTTTGGAAATCCAAGTATATTACATTTACTAGTTCCCCATTATCTATCCTGTTTTTTACCACCTGAAAAGATTCTAATAAATTTGTCAGGCATGATTTCCCCTTCATGAAGCCATGCTGTCTCTGCTTGATTATATTTTGTTGACTGGATTCTTCCGCCCGGCCCGCCGCAAGGACGCCAAGGGCGAGACGCGGACAATGGAAAAGTCCATTGACCTCCTGCTATATTCTCCAGTCACATGACGGACGCGGCCGGAGAATCCTGCCTTGTATTTCTAAATGCTCTGCTGTTACACCCTGCATAATCCATAGAATATCTACAATGCAGAAGGGGGCCATTCAGTCCATCAAGCCTGAACCAACCCTTCAAAAGAACACCCTACCTAGGCCCACACTCCTGTCCTATCCCAATAACCCCAATTAACCTGCACATCTTTGTGACACTACGTAAAATTTTATTATGACTAATCCTCCTAACCAGCAAATCTTTGGACTGTGGGAGGAAACTGGAGCAACTGGAGGAAACCAATGTAGACACGGGGAGAACGTGCAAACTCCCCAGAAACAATCACCCAAGGCGGCAATCGAACCTGCCGCAATGAGGCAGCAGTACTAACCACCCTGTCACGCCCTAATATATAACTCTAACATTTTCCCAATGACAAATGCTAGGCTAACTGACCTATAGTTACCCGTTTATTGTCTCCCACTGCTGGCAAGATTTTAATCAATGTCTATCACAAGAAAGCTTGATCTGCCGAGCCTTTCTATTCAGCATTTCATGTCTACTCAAGACGTTGTAATTCCCTCAGAATGACTTGAGCCGTGTTCTTTTCTGTATAAAATTCTGCATTCCCATCACCCGGTTCTTCCCATGCCTGAACCGGTCAACTTCCAATTCTCATAATCAAATCATTCATCATCCCACCATAATCCTGCAGTCTTTTCCAGGCTTAAATCCTTGCCTGAACACAAAACTCTTCTGCTCATTGTGCTTCACTCCACCATTGCTGCCCTTTTTCAGTCACTAAGGGCCTTCTCGGGATTGGAACAGATTGGTGAGTAATCAATTTTCTTTGCTTTTATTTCTTTCCCTAGCTGGAAATGTAGTAATGTGTGTATTACACTGTAATGCATTGTCAGATGTTTACACACTCATGGAGTGACAACACCTGAGTGTAAGACTGTCTTAGTATGGTCAAAATGATGTACACCTCCATTTCACTAATCAAATAGCTCATTAGTGTATCACCTATCTACCATCTAAGTTGTAAGAGACTGGTTTCATAATTTGCAACAAAGTCAAGCTACATTGAATTCAGTATGTTACCCTTCTTAGTCATACCATCTATAATTTGGAATTTCAGAACTTTACAAACTCACAAAGACTTCTTTAGTGTGCTCTTTCTCCTTATTTTGCAATTCCAACTTAATCCCATAAGTCATATGCTCAGAACATCAAGCCATTCTATATTTTGTACGCTCGCTCATTCTCTCTTTTCTTTTTCTTTTCCAGTACACAGCTCTCGATAAAGAAAGTCAGATATTCAGTGGTAAGCCCCACCGAGATATTCAAGGAGTTGGTACAGAGAAAAAGTCTCAGCCCTCCCTGGCCGTGGATGTTCCCATGTCTGGGTTCATGACCTTTTCCCCTATATCATCTGTGCCACCCCCTGTCTGAACATGCCCAGCAGACTTGATACAACCACACCTCAAGCAAGTAAAAGTGTCCTGCAAAGCCTGGCCTTAGAAACATCTCCATTTAAAACATCTAAGATTTAAAGAGGATCCACAGCGGAATCCATTTTAAACAAACGTGCTTGTAATGCGTATCAAAATATGTTCTGCCGTCCCTCCCTGCTACCTGAATTGTATCCAGCAGCCTCAGAGTTCATCAGCACAGACGTGAGTGAGATAGAATGCTGACCCCGGAATGTTGTCGGAAATGGATTTAGCTGCTGTGTTACTGTACAGTACTCCATCAACACTTCCACTTTTCAAATCCTCATCTGTTTCAATGGTAGAGCTCTCATTTGCTCATAAACACTGTGCTCTTCGTGGATAACATCTCGTGACCTGCCCAGTACTGGATAAAGAAACAAGATGCATAGTCAAAAATAATTTGCAATTTCGTGTTGCAATTAAAAATTCCCCTTTCTGTAATCTGGTTCTGAAAAATCCTCGGGCAGATCCTCGGACAGAGTAACGCTGAACACTGTTTCTCTGGGGGATTCCAGCAATTCTGTGCCGAAATTGCAGCAGATCAGGAGGCACACCGTCAAATCTCAGTGTCATCAATGAGCTGATTTAAATAGAGGCTAAATCAGCACAGGGCTGCTCTAAGTTGGTGTATTTCATTTCTGGTGATTAAGTATATTGTGTATACTTCATTTCTGGTGGCTCCTTGTGAATTAAATGTTCTTAATAAGCGAGTCTGTTGATTACACATTAATGGAGAACCCAGGCTTTATGTTAGAAAATACAGTAATTAGTTACGTTCACTTTACACTGAAGCAAGTCCTCTGCTAAAGTGGGCTGGATTCTCTGCTGCCAGAAGTGGAGTTCCCAATGCGGCGGAGAATCCAACGTTGGGCAAAAAACAGGATCAGCGCACGTTCCAGTGTTCCGGTCCTCCACTGGCGGCAGCATCACGTTTCGAGCCCCATAGCAATGGGAGGATGCAAATTAGTCATTAAGACCCATTTGCATCCTATTAATGGGCTGGGCACCATATTCTCCGTGCCCAGGTGATCTCCAGTCCTCTGGGCCGGGATTCACAAGGGTGAGTATTGATGCAGGCATTTACAAGCGTGGCCTGACATGGTGGATCTTGTAGTGTGCCAAGGGGAAAAACACTTTAAGGGAGATGCCCCCAAGTCCACCAGTCGGCCACCCCCCCCCCCTCCCAACACAATGTGAATCCTGCGGACCCCATATCCACGAGATCCCCCCACCGCCCCCCTCACCAGAGTCCCCCCAATTACATAGACCCCACCCAAGATTCCCCTGGCTGGGAGCCCACCCATAAGAGGTTCCAAGCAGGGGTCTCTTTTGGGGTGCTCAGGAGGGGTCTCTCTTATGGGGGAGGTTCTCTATAATTGGGGGATCTCTGATAGGGGTGGGCTGGCAGGATTTATATTATGGGGTGGAGGGTGGCCCTCCAATAGACTTTGGGGGCAACTCTCTACAAGAGTTTACCCCTTGGCCCATCGCGAGTTCCACCACTTCAGGTTCAAGTTTGTAATAACCTACACCAATTCTCGTCCGCGTGAATCGTGAGCCAGAGATTCACTCAGGCTTGAAGAATATGGGGCTGGATTCTCCGGTAGGCGACACCAAAAATGCATTCGGGGGCGGCAGCGCTTTTGCACCACATATTGACGGCCTCAGGACATTGCCTGAGGCCTCCCCTCCTGCCTATGCTCCACCCCCAACCGGTCGAGTTCCCAACGGGGTGGGTCTCTCATGGTCTCACCTGTCGGGAACCCAGCGTGGCAGCTGCGGACTAAGTCCCCTAAATTCCCCACTTTTCGGGGGGGGGGGGTGGCGCACAAGGCAGGCAAAGGGGTGGACTATTTTGCGGCCCGGGTCCGCGAGCAGCCGGCGCCATGTAGCACAGCATGACATCTGCAGGCCACAGATCCAGCAATTCTCCAGGGCACATCGGCAGCTAGAGCCGGGTGTCTACGCTGCCGTCCTGCTAGCCCCCAGCAAAACGGGGAATCGGTGCCGTTTTGCGCCAGTTTTTCGGAGAATTCAGCCCGAGGTGCCTGTCTCGTTATTACGATGCCAATTGGTCTTAAATGATCCATTTGGATCCTCCTATTGACATGGGGCACGAATCTTGTTGTTGCCATCAGCAGGGGCCTGGAGCATTGGAAGGAGGCACTGGTCCTGTTTTTTTGCCCAAGGTTTGATTCTCCGCCGCATTGGGAACTCCACTACCGAGGGTGGGCGGGCGGCAGAGAATCCAGCCCCAGATCTGCTCTGAGCCTTAGGAGTGTGAATTCTGGGGCAGCACAGTGGCCTAGTGGTTAGCACAGCTGCCTCACGGCGCTCAGGTCCCTGGTTCAATCCCGGCTCTGGGTCACTGTCCATGTGGAGTTTGCACATTCCCCCGGTGTCTGCGTGGGTTTCACCCCCACAACCCAAAAATGTGCAGAGTAGGTGGGTTGGCCACACTAAATTGCCCCCTTAATTGGAAAAAATAATTGGGTAATCTAAATTTATAAAAAAAGGAAAAAAAAGTTTGAATTCTCCCCAGGCACTAATTTGTAAGGGGTGGAAATGAAGAGAGATCTGAGGTAACCTTTTTTTGTGTGGGGGGTTTCTGTGGGTACGATCCAAGTATCATTACTTATAAAACTGACTGAGGTGCTGTGATTGAGTGGCAGGAGAAAAAATGGAAACATCAGTGTGTGTGTGAATAAATTCAAGCCTGCAGTGACATTGAGCCATAACTAACCAAATGGTGTTGGGTTCCATCCAAGCTCTTAACTCAGTCGGTGCGGGAGGTGGGGGCAATGCTACATTTCATTTCAACATCTTTAGGCTAGAGAAGAGAAAAATAAAACAGGGTTCCTGCTCCTGATTGCTTTCCAGTCACCTCAGTTGGATGTGTATTTGCAGAGATTGAGTAATGACTGGATCTTACTCAAATAACATGTCCAAACAAAGTTCAATGATCTGCTAGCACTACTCAATTCCATGTCTAGTTGTGAGGAATGATCATTTGGGTGAGGTAGCAGAGGATACCTTGCACTCGTGAAACCGTTTCCCAACACGATCCACTGCCTTCTGGACGGGAGCGTGAGGAAGCAGAATGAAAGGAATAGGGAAAATAATTTAAATACCTTATCGATGCAGAGTTGGCTTAGCCTGGATTGCAGCATTTGGGGATGTGCAGATTCACTTAAACACATCCACAATTTCCTTGAGTCTTCTTCTGCTCCACCACCGTAACTCCAATGGGAACCCCATTCATGCAGGCAAATGGGATTCAGCCAAAATGAATGCACTGGAACAGGAGTAATCCCAAGGTAAATTGTGATGATCTTGGACAGAATTATCCGGGATTAAAATAAAACTGGATATCACTGCAGTTCATCAGCTAATTCCCACAGGACATTCAGCTCTGAGGTAGGGTATCTGGCAAAACTCTGAGCCGAGTCTAGGAAGTGGAAATCAGAAGAAGACTCAACATTGGAGAAGCTGAATTTCAAGTTGCAATCGTCAGGAATTTGGGAGCATGTTGGCTGCCTCCTTTGCTGGGCTGAGGTAAATAGCATTTGCGGCTTCTGGGTGCTGCAAACTAAACAACCATATCCCATTTCCTGCAGAGGGGAGATGTTTCCGGTTTGCATTTGAGACACTTGCTTTCTTTTCAACTAACCCCCAAACTATCCCCCTATTTCGGAAAAGCCTCTGTCCTGTCCTGCCTGTTATGACTTACTGCAGCAGAAAATGAAAATATTCTTTTTTTTTAAACAAACATTTTATTGAGGCATTTATGGTTTTATAACAAAAAATATAAGTGTAAGACCCCACCCAACAACCATACCCTGCCAACATTGCTTATACACACAGTCCCCAAGCTCCTCTGTCTCTTCTCGCAGTTGTAAGGACCGCCATTATGAAGTCTGCAAACACACCCACACCCCTCCTTACATTGTGCTTTCAGACATCAAAGACTTCGGGATCTGGAGCTTTTCATTGACATTTTTCAGGACAGAACTGAGCTGTGATCGCCCCTTTGTTAAATAGCCTGTAGGTCTGCTGTGATTTGTGTCCACATGAAGTGTAAGTCATTTGGTAGTTAATCAGCATGCATACAGATGAAGAAGTTTCTGCAAAGGACCTTTTTGAACCTAATGCATGTTTATATATATTATTCTCACTGTGGGTGAGCACCCTATACAAGGTAGCTACAACTCTAAAACATCTAGCGTTCATGACATTATTATAAGTTGTCATTGTCTCCTCTTAGCTTAGCTGTCTTGATCAAGGCATTGGATAAAGTAGGTGAAGCACTAGATATAACAAAGGCTATGGGCCCTGACAACATCCTGGTCATAGTACTGAAGACTTGTGTTCCGGAACTAGCTGAATCTCTAGCCAGGCTGTTCCAGTACAGTTACAATGCTGGCATCTATCCAACAGTGTGGAAAATTGCCCAGGTATGTTCTGTTCTCAAAAAGTATGACAAAACCAATCCAACAATTACCGCCCCCATCAATCTACTGTCAATCATTAGCAAAGTCATAGGAGGTGCTGTTGACAGTGCTGTAAAACATCACCTATACAGCAATAACCTGGTCAATGACACTCAGTTTGGGCTCGATACCAAAACCACTTTGCTCTATACCACGTACAACCTTCATAAACATAGACAAAATAACTAATCTGAGAGTGGCTGCACTTGACATCAAGGTAACATTTGACCGGGTGTGGTGTCAAAGACCCCAGCAAAATGGAAGTTAAGGGAATCAGAGAAATCTCTCAACTCGTTAGAGTCATACCTAGCAGAAAAGAAGATGGTTGTTGGAGGCCAATCATCTCAGTCCCTGGACATCGTGGCAGAAATTTCTCAGTACAGTGTCCTTGGGTAGTTATCTGCTGTTGCTTTATCAATGGCTTTCCATCCATCACAGTCCCTGACCATTCCATAAATATTCAGCACCATTCACAGCTCCTCAGGTACTGAAGCAGTCCATATCCATTTGCAGAAAAATCTCATAATATTTAGGCTTTAGTTGATGCGTTGCAGATATCTGAGCAGCACAAGTGCCAGGCAATCACCGCCCAACAAGAGAGAATCTTAACCATCTCCCCTTGACATTCAATTGCATTAACATCACTGAATCCTCCTACAACAATATCCTAGGGACTACCATTGACCAGAAATTGAACTGCATCAGCCATATAAATACTGTGATGTGGAGAAGCTGGCTTTGGACTGGGGTGAGCACAGTAAAAAAATCTTACAACACCAGGTTAAAGTCCAACAGGTTTGTTTAAAATCACTAGCTTTTGGAGCACTGCTCCTTCCTCAGGTGAATGGCCTTTATTAGGAAGATATTTGTCGTGATTCTTGTATCCAGAAAGGGTTGAGATATGCCTGGAATTCGTTGAGTGCTTTGCCCAGTGTTGTATATAACAAATGCATCCCTCTTTATATTGACAAAGAGTTTTTGTTTCAAAATGCATAGAGACAAATAAACATACTTTGATTTAAAGATTGTTAATTTTGTTCACCTGTGGAAGGAGCAGTGCTCCGAAAACTAGTGATTTGAAACAAACCTGTTGGACTTTAACCTGGTGTTGTAAGACTTCTTACCATATAAATACTGTGGCTATGAGAGCAGGTCACATTCTGAGGAGAGTAACTCACTTCCTGACTCTCCAAAGCCTGTCCACCATCTACAAGTCACAAGTGTTATGGAATACTCGGCACTTAATAATAATAATCACTTAAAGTCACAAGGAGGCTTCAGTGAAGTTACTGTGAAAAGCCCCTAGTCGCCACATTCTGGCGCCTGTTTGGAGAGGCCGGTACGGGAATTGAACCCATGCTGCTGCCTTATTCTGCATTACTGCATTGTTCTGTGGATAGCACAATCGCTTCACAGCTCCAGGGTCCCAGGTTCGATTCCGGCTTGGGTCACTGTCTGTGCGGAGTCTGCACATCCTCCCCGTGTGTGCGTGGGTTTCCTCCGGGTGCTCCGGTTTCTTCCCACAGTCACAAAGATGTGCAGGTTAGGTGGATTGGCCATGATAAATTGCCCTTAGTGTCCAAAATTGACCTTAGTGTTGGGTGGGGTTACTGGGTTATGGGGATAGGGTGGAGGTGTTGACCTTGGGTAGGGTGCTCTTTCCAAGAGCCGGTGCAGACTCGATGGGCCGAATGGCCTCCTTCTGCACTGTAAATTCTATGAACAAGCTACCTGTTTAGCCCACTGTGCTAAACCAGCCCCTATACTGGATGAGTGCAGCTCCAACAAAACTCAAGAACATCCAGGCTGAAGCAACCCGCTTGATTGACACTCCATCTTAAACATTCACTCCCTTCACAGCAGTGTGTACCATCTGCAAGATTCACTGCAGGAACTCATCAAACCTCCTTTGGCAACAAGTTCCAAATCCTCATACTTTACCACCCAGAAGGACAAGGGTAACAGATAACTAGAAACATCACCAACTGCAAGTTTTCTTCCAAGCTACACGCCATCTTGACATGGAACTATATCACCATTTCTTCACTGTCGCTGGGTCAAAATCCTGGAACTCCCTCCCTAACAGCACTGTGGATGCACCTACACCATATGGACTGCAGCGGTTCAAGAAGGCCGCTCACTTGCAACAAGACAGCTGGTCCCTGCTTTCAACATGCAAATCCAATAGAGATTATGTCCTAAAGGATTGTTAAATCACACTGAGGTTATCTACTTTTCAATTTCATCTATATGTGACTGGCAATGAAATGAAGGAAACATTGACTGCAAATTTGCTGGTGACTAATTACTTTTCCAAAGGATTAATGCAGGAAGGATTTTGTTTATATGCACAACGCCTTGTCGTACTTGCATAGATCTGGACACATGGTTTAATTTTGCAGCAATGAATTAATTCCCCTGTAAATTAAGTGGCTGACTCATTACCACAAGTAACACCGTTCTGCATGCAGTGCTCAAAATTAGGCCCATGACATGATGGATTTATAAAGATTGGCTTTTACCCAACTGAAAATGTTCAGTGAGTTCTCACTTAAAACACCAGCAAAATTAACAATCTTTAAATCAAAGTATGTTTATTTGTCTCTATGCATTTTGAAACAAAAACTCTTTGTCAATATAAAGAGGGATGCATTTGTTATTTACAACACTGGGCAAAGCACTCAACGAATTCCAGGCATATTTCAACCTTTTCTGGATACAAGAATCACGACAAATATCTTCCTAATAAAGGCCTTTCAGACCGGGCTTATCATGTACAAGTCAGAGAAATGTGACCAGCATTTGTTGGAACCATGTTCAACCTCATTGAATGTGAATAAAAAGAATTGAGTTTTATTTATTGAGGGTAATTTATACAAGGTATTTATATCTGCAATGACTGAAAAAGAAATGCACTAATCTTCCAAATAATTTTGATCTTTTTGGCTATTTAGCAGATTCTTTAGCACTTGTCCCATTGTTACAAACTTCAAAACAAGCAGTTAGAACAGTTTGGGGTAAACTATTCTGCACATTACACAAACGGATGACAATTCTGATACTTAACTCATTCCCCACTGTTTGGCACCTCATACAATGAAGTTATTGATACCAGGTAGTTGGGTGGTTACAGCTGTGGGAACATCTAATAGCAATGTAGTTAATGAATTAAGGAGATACTGATCAAAGCATTCGTGTAATAGATAGTGAATTCTCAATTGACTATCCTTGGCAAATTATTCTGTTGAATTCTAGCTAATTGTGGTATCTTGTCATCAGCAGTCGTAGAAAACTGTAAGAACTGGTTCCTTAAACAGGGACTGGAATCAGCTTTTCCTTGGTCCTGTCTTCTGTTCTTCAGCCCTGATACTAGTTTCATTTTTGTATTAGAGATTCATACAATAAAAGTTACTCTTCCACTACATGTCATCGACTGTTTCTTTCATTGAAGTATCTATTTTAAACACATCTTGGGCTGGATTCTCCGTTCGCCAACGCCGAAATCGGGAAATGCAAGCGGGCGGAGATTAGCTTTTGACGCCGAAATCGAGGTAGACACCGGTTTGACACCAAATGGGGATTCTCCGGTCCCCAAAATGCGACATAAATGCGGCGCTCGCCTCACAGCCTGAAATGACAGTAGGCATATCATTAGCGGACCTGACGCCCAATACTCCGTGGCCTCCGTGATTCAGCGTCTCGGATGGGCCAATTTCCAGACAGCGTGTTTCTCTTGTGGTTTTAAAAATCACGAACTGGCTGCTGAGCGAGAGAGAGGAGGTAGGAAGTGGGGTGACTGCGGGTTGCTGGCCCGGTCACTGGCCGTGCTGGCTGCGGCAGGGGGGGTTGACCTGCCGGAGGAGGAGAGGGTGGGGGGACAGGCCGAGCAGCCGGGTGCCCCCCCCCACCGGAAAGGGGCGGTGCCCAGGCACCGACCGCCATTATGGTGGCCATCTTGCTGACTGCCCACCCCAGCCCCTGGTTCTACACAGTGACACCAGCTACATGGGTGCGCCCCCAGCCCCTGAACACCCCACCCAACCAGCAGCCACCCACCGGTGGACCACCCAGGGCCACACCGACGGTAGCTTCCGGTGAGGGCAGTGGCAGCCAACAGTGCCCCTGGCAGCAGGGATGGGAGCCAGGAGCGAGGGCACCGACGGGGCGGGGGCGGCATCTGTGGTGGGGCCCGCGGTGCCAAATGGGGACCGCCGTGTAGCCCATGGCACCTAGTTGGGCACAGGAATATGCTAACATGTTTGCCTTTAACCCCTGCAGAGAATAGTGGCTTTTGGACATCAACCTGCGATTCTGGCCTTCGTGGTGAAGGCCACAGCCTTGCATGCAGCCCTATAGCAGGGAGGCCACTCAGAGGGGAGGCTGAGGCTGCAGCAGAGGAGCAGGCTGCAGAGTAGCAGTTGGCAGCCGCTCAGGCTGGAGGACCACCCACCTGCCAGGCCGAGGAGGAGGTGTCAAGGAGACGCTGGATGAAGCCCTGCTTGTACCGCAACCACATGTCATTTGAGGGCTTCCAGACTGGGCATGCAGACGGAGACTCCGGATGAGCAGGGAGACTGTCAGACATATCTGTCAGATGATGGCACACATGGTACCGCATGGGTATGGGGGATGTGATGGCCACCCTCGGTGTCTACATGATGGAGTCCTTCCAGTCGCCGAGTGAGGACTTGTCCGGGATTTCACAGGCATCGGCACACGTATGCATCAGTGCCATCACTGATGCCCTGTATGCCCAGGCGGAGCGGTACATACAGTACCCTGTGGACAGCGCCCACCAGGATGCCCGGGCAGCGGGGTTCGCTGCTGTCGCCGGAATGCCCTGGGTCCAGGGGGTGATCGATGGCATGCATGTCACCCTAGGCCCACTGTCAGATAACGCGCCTCTGTACACTAACAGAAAGGGGTACCATCAGATGCGGATTATGCACGTCTGCGCCCGATACCAGGGCAGTGTACATGATCTTTTCACCTTGGCACACTCGATGATCCCTGACAGTTCCCCTCCCCCCCCCCCTCCCTGGCTGCTGGGTAACAGGGGTTACCCGTTGTGGTCGTGGCTGATGACGCCTATACGGAGGCAACGGACCGATGCAGAGACCTGCTACAGTGATACCCAGACAGCAACCAGGGGTGTTGTCGAGCAGTTCTTCAGGCTCCTGACGATGCGCTTCAGGTGCTTGGACCGCTCTGGAGAGACACTCCAGTACGAGGCTAGGAGGGTCGTCCGCAGCGTGGTGATCTGCTGTGTCCTCTACAATGTAGCCCAACAGAGGGATGATGTGCTGGAGGAGGATAGGGAGGAAGGGCAGGTCTCGTCAGATGAGGGGGAGGGGGGACAATGAGCACGACGTGGGGGCTGGCCAGGCACGGGAAGCTGCACTACGCTATCACCAGGGCCAGCGTGCACGTGCTTCACCGACTAGGGGGGAGGGGGGTCGCTGACCCAAACCCCCTCACCTCACACACCACCAAACCATCCGCATGCACACCCCCTCCTCATACATATATGCGGCGGCTAAGAACTGGGGGCACTGGGTTGGCAGTGACAGCGGGTCTGGTACAGGGGATGGAGGATGATGACAAGCCGCTCTGCGATGAGCTGCATGCTCCACATTGTTTGACAATGTCTGACTCATGCCCACAGCAGCACCTTGCACTTGGGTGACCCCTGCATGTGAGCTGGCCAGTCCATCACATGTTCTTTCGAATCGCTGGAGTGGGGATGGTGGGAGGGGGTGGGGAGAAAGCACGGTCCACCCACAAGGTCTTCACCCGTCCTCCACGCCCCACTCCCACTGGCCAGCACTGACCGTCCCACCCCCCACACCTATCAGACAGAGCACAGGGGCAGGTTTCAACGGTGTTAACAAGTCTTTATCATGAAGAAATATCTTCAGTCTGTGCCCGAGCCCCTATAACTAAACTGCCCTGCACCCGTGCCAACGTAATTGGTGTCTAACTTTCTGGCCTTATGGGCCCTAACACTACACCCAGGTGGTTCCCCAGATGGTACAGCAGGAGTGGAGGTGGACTGCTGAAACATCTGCCCTGCGACTTGGGTCCCGATGGCGTTCGTCTCCTTGGGGGGGGGGGGGGGGGGGGGGGGGGGGCAGGCCTGGGTGAGCCCGGCTGCTGCTCGGGCGCCCCGGGTGGTGTGGTGCCACCTTGTTCTGCCCATTGCCCATCAGATGTACCAGGGACAGGAGGGGAGAGTCTGAGGTGCTGCAGTGTTTCAGCACCTCCCCTGTTGAGGGTCACTGGCACAGGCCCCAGCAGCTCCTCCTCCCTCGGGGTGTCCGATGTTCCCCGGGCTACTTCATGGGGTGCAAGTGGAGCCATCCCCTGAGGCCACCCCGGCACCTGGTGCTGCCAATCCTGGAGGCCCGCTCTGGTCTCAGCAAGGGGTCTGCCCGTTCACGGCTATGGAGCTCAGGGAGTGGCCGTCTGGGACTGCACCACATCACGCTGTGACTGTGCCACTACACTGACGGTCTGTGCCACATCAGCCAGTGTGTGGCCGCGTCCCTGAGGGTCTGTGCCACATCAGCCAGGGAGTAGGCCACCTCCTTCTGAGTCTGCGCCACGCCGGTCGGCGCCTGGGTAATGGCGCTGATGCTCTCAGCAATGGCCTGCTGTGACTCGGCCACGCTGAGGAGCAGGCCTTTCCTGGGCCTCAGCCCCGCCTGCACAGAATGCCCCAGGCCTTGCACACTCTGACCCCTATCCAACACTGTCGCCCCATTGCCTCCACCGCGGACGGCACGTGTGCGGTTTCGGCCTGGGTGGCACGCAAGTCCGGCACACCCTGCTCCTGCACGTGGATGGACTCTTCCACATGCGCCCGCAGGTGCTGGACGGCAGCCGTCATCCCCTCCCGTAGTCCCCGGGTCTCTACCTGCATCTGCACTGTGGGTGGGAGTGGATATCCATGACCATGGGGTAGTGTCCATGTGTTTGGGGGGTGGTATTGCCCATGGGTGGGGGGTGCGGGGTCCCACAAGCACACTTAGAGATTGGGTCACCCTTTCAAAATGGCGGCCTGATCTCTGAGTTCTGCTCCCCAGTGGCAACAAAAATTCTGGGCAAGAACTCCAAGCCTCATTACACCCAAGCGTTACAAGGCCGGTAAATAGCGGGAGAGGCCAAAAGCGAGAGCCACGCCAGGTGCCAAACAGTTTGCGATCCAACCAGCTAGCTCCCGTAGGCGAATTCGGAATCTCACCGTAGCGTGGCGAGAAACCAATTATCACCACTTAAGCCCCATTTCCATACAATTAATGAGAGCCACCTGCCATCCAATGGCCTCCCCAGCAAGTGGTCACGTTGCCGGCCATTGATACACCTTTTTCAAAACGTGAACCTGGTGGAAGGGTTTCCGTGGGGAGCCGTGGAAGGCAGTAGCAATCTTTGCGTGCAAGCAAAGAGACTGGGGTGTGCTGGTCGTACCACCCCAGTGCTCGATGGGAGACGAGGGACACCCGCCTGGGTGTGGTGTTATGGGCCAGAGTTTAGAGAACCCCAAAGTGTATCCTGGAGTTCACCTGACCCACAACTTTTACTAGATTGTGGTATGGGGAGCACACACCCCACTCTACAGGTGTGGTACAGCAGAAATCGAAAAGTATTTTTAAAGCAAAACAAAGTTTATGTTATGAACTCAAGTTAACCTTTTTAAAACATACAGTGAAGATCTTAGCAACCATTAATTCAAATACAACCCCCAAAGAATACAACACTAAGTAATCCTTTAAGCTTTCCTTTTAACATCCATAAGACTTTAAAAAACCTTTTTAACAGAAGCACATCAGGTTTAAATTTTCTACTGAGAACAGTTATAACTCTGAATTCACCAAATGATCAAGAAATAGTCTTTACATGGCAGAGAGAACAACATTACACATTCTGTGGCTGACTGCAGCTCCAACACTGAAACAAAACCAAACAAACACAGACACACCCAAGGTTTTCTCTAAGTGAAACTAAAAGCTGACAGACAACCCAGCTCCACCCACACTCTGACATCACTGCAGTAATAAACACCCATTTCTTAAAGGTACACCCATGACAGTTATTCTGCAAAAAAAACACTAATTTCTTAAAGGTACTCTCAAATGACACCTCTCCCCAAGAAAAAAAATAAACCATCAACTTCAAGATGGTTTTATTTTTCACCTTTTCACGATCCTTTAAGAAATACACACAGTAAATAAACTTTTCCGTTTCAAAAAACAACACATGCAAACAGGTACAATAATATAGTCCATTTTGTTTGTTCTTCCTCCTCCAACCGAACCTGCTTCTGTTCATCACATTCGTGACAAAGCATCGGCTATCGCATTTTCTCATCCTGTCACATGTACTATTTTAAAATTAAATGGCTGTAACAATAAACTCCAGCGAAAGAAGCTTGCATTGTTATTCCGGAATCGCTCCAAAAAACGTCAATGGATTATGATCAGTGTATATAATGGTGTGAGACGGATTGCTGGTCACATAAATGTGAAAATGTTGCAAAGCCAGCACCAAACTCAAAATCACCTTCTCAATCGTTGAATACTTTTTCTGGTGAGAATTCAATTTCTTTGAAAAATAACCAATAGGCCGCTCTAGCCCTTCGTCGTCATCTTGTAGAAGCACCGCACCTACGCCCACATCACTCGCATCAACAGACACTTTGAATGGTTTGGTATAATTTGGGATGGCTAACACAGGAGCAGTGGTTAACACAGCCTTCAGGCCATCAAATGCCTATTGACATTCCGCTGTCCACTGGAGCAAGTCCGTCGGTGGAACGACCACACTGTTAAAATTCGGTACAAATTTCCGGTAAAATCCACTCATACCAAGAAATCGTATTATTTCCCGTTGTGTCGAGGGTATCGGAAACTCTCAATAACTTTTGTTTTCACATCCCGTGGGACCATTCGACCCTGTCCAATTGTATGGCCAAGGAAAGTGACTTGGGCTTTTCCAAATTCACTTTTGGCTAGGTTTATCACCAAACCCGCTTCCTGAAGTCGATCGAATAACTCCATCAGATGTTTTAAATGTTCTTTCCATGTCTGCCTGAAAATTACCAGATCATTGATGGAGTTATCCACACAATTGGGTAATCCTGAAACAACTTTGTTAGTTAACCATTGAAATGAGGCTGGGGCGTTTTTCATGCCAAATGGTATAACTTTGAATTGGTATATACCATTTGGAGTCACAAAAGCTGAAATCTCCTTCGCCCTCTTGGATCAAGGTATCTGCCAGTAACCTTTAAGTAAATCCAGTTTGGAAATAAAAGGTGATTGTCCCATTTTCTCAATGCAATCTCCAAACGTGGGATAGGATAAGAGTCCGTTCTTGTAACTGCATTAACCTTTCTATAGTCCACACACAACCGTTGGGTACCATCTGGTTTAGGTACCGTCACTATGGGTGGGCTCCATTGGCTGCAACCCACTTCAATTGTGCCATTTTTAAGCATACTCTCTATCTCTTTGTTAACCTGTGCCAATTTTAAAGAGTTAAGTCTATATGAATGTTGTTTGATTGGAACAGCATTTCCCACATCTACATCATGTATAGCCATTTTAGTACCTTCCAATTTATCTCTACAAACTTGCCCACGTGATATCAATAACTCTTTCAAGTCAGTCCGTTTTTCCTCTGGAACAATTTATCCCAATTTTTAAGAACATCCTCATTTTCCAATTTAATTTGAGGTATGTCAAATTGACAGTCATCTGGAATTGGTTTGTCACTTTGAGTTAGAATCATTAAAACCACCTCCTTTTTCTCTTCTTCCCATTCAAAGTACCTTTTAAGCATATTCACATGACACACTCGGTGAGTCTTCCTTCTATCTGGTGTTTTGACCACATAATTCACCTCACTTAATTACCATTCAATCTGATATGGTCCACAAAACCTTGCTTTTAAAGGCTCACCTACCACTGGTAACAACACTAAAACTCTATCTCCAGTGGCAAAACTACGAACTTTGAATTTCTTCTCTGCGACCTGTTTCATCATATTTTGTGTAACTTTTAAATGTTGTCTAGCCAATTGACCTGCTCTCTTTAATCGTTCCCTAAAATTTGCCACGTAATCCAATAATGTAATTTCTGATTTCTCACTCACCAATTTTTCCTTAATCAATTTAAGTGGACCTCTTACCTCATGACCAAAAGTTAAGTCAAAAGGACTGAATTTGGTTGACTTATTAGGTGCATCCCTAATTGCAAACAGTGCGAATGGAATTCCTTTATCCCAATTCTCTGGATAATCGTGACAATAAGCCCTCAACATTGTCTGTAACGTCTGATGCCACCTTTCTAATGCTTCCTGCGATTCTGGATGGTACACAATTGATTTAAATTGTTTTATTCCTAAGCTTTCCATAATTTCTTTGAATAACCTTGAGATAAAATTGATCCTTGATCCGATTGTATTTCTGTTGGTAGTCCATATCTAGTAAAGAATTTAAGTAACTCCTCCACAATCTTTTTAGCTGTAACATTATGTACTGGAATGGCCTCTGGAAACCTAGTAGACACATCCATTATAGTCAAACGATATTGATTCTCACTTGTCGTTTTAGGAAGCGGTCCGAAGCAATCAATTAGGGACCTTTGTGAAAGGTTCCTGAAATGCTGAAATGGGTATTAAGGGCACTGGTTTTATCACTGCTTGAGGTCTCCCTATCACTTGACATGTGTGATATGATTGATGAAATTTAACTGCATCTTTATGTAGTCCAGACCAATAAAAAAACATTTCTATTTTAGCTTGAGTTTTCCTTATTCCCAAATGACCTCCCACTGGAACCTCATGTGCAACTCGCAACACCTCCTTTCTATAACCGACTGGCAAAACTACTTGATGACCTTCTGCCCACTTTTCATCCGCCTGCATATGTAACGGTCTCCATTTTCTCATCAAGACGTCACTTTTACGGTAATAACACTCTGGTATACTCTCAGATTCCTCTTCCGTATATGCTTTCTGATACATCCATTTTATTTCCACACCTTTCTATTGTCACTACACAATTTTCCTGAACTAAAAATATCCGCTTCATGCTCCATCTGTTCTTGTTCTTTTTCAACCATCTGATCAAAAATCGTTTCTGATAATTGCACTTCAACTTCATCTTCACTCTTTGATTTCTCCTCTTGTCTTAACCTGTGACTTTGCGGCCTTGTTACTACACAATCCGGAAAAATCACAGGATATTCGACCTTCAACACTTCAGCTGTCTGATTTTGCACTGGCTTATCAACCACAGTAGGCATCACTCCCACCTGTGATCCAGCTTTATCATTACCCAAGATTGACTGTATTCCAAGACAAGATAGTTTCTCTATTACTCCTACTGCCACTTCACCTCTCTTCACTGGACTTTCCAACCTTACCTTATATAATGGAACACTACTCCTCCACCCTGAATTCAACATATTACCACCTTTTCTGGCAATATTCTTCCCAAACTACATGATTCCTCATCTCTTACCATCAAAGATTGACTAGCTCCCGTATCTCTTAAAATTGTGACTTCTTTACCTGCTCCTCCTGATACACGAGTAAACGTTACCCACACAAGTAAATTCTTTAAAGAGATCTGGCACCTTCTTATCAATCACCTCTTGATCAGGCTGTACAATCTTTTGCACCTCCTTCGCTTCACTTGGGCTTTCCTTTACCACTTTAAGAAACCCCACTGTCTTATCCTGTTTTACCACATCAGCCTACCCAATGCTTTTTGTCAACCACCAACACTGTGACTTTACATGGCCTAGTTTATTAGTGAAAACATTTGAAACTTTTCACGTCTCTTCCACCCTCCTGGATTTCTTTTTTAGTCTGATGTACACTCTCTTTATGATCTCCCATCAGATCATCTTTGCCTCTACCACTTGAGTATTTCTCATGTCCCCAGTTTCTCTCCCTCACAGGCTGAAACTGATGTTGGAAACCAAGCTTTGATTTATGAACTAATTCATAATCATCTGCCATTTCTGCTGCTATCCTTGCAGTTTTAACCCTCTGCTCTTCCACATGAGTTCTCACTACATCAGGAATTGAATATTTAAACACCTCCAAAAGCATAATTTCTCTGAGAGCTTCATACGTTTGGTCTATTTTCAAAGCCCATATCCACCTATCAAAATTATTCTGTTTGATCCTTTAAGATTCTATGTATGTTTGACTAAATTCTTTCCTTAAATTTCTAAACCTTTGTCTGTAGGCTTCAGGCACTAGTTCATATGCACCTGAGATGGATTTGTTCACCTCCTCATACGTCCCAGATACCTCCTCCGGCAGTGATGCAAACACTTCACTAGCCCTACCTACCAGCTTTGTTTGAATCAGTAATACCCACATGTCCTGTGGCCATTTCATATGTTTAGCTACCTTCTCAAATTAAATGAAAAATGCTTCTACCTCCTTCTCATCAAACCTTGGCAATGCTTGGACATATTTAAATAGACCCCCACCAAGCCTTCAACTATGACGCTCTGTCTCACTATCCTCGTCACTATCATCCAACTGTATGTTTCTCTTTACGTCTGCCAATTTTAACTGACTGCCATGTTTCCTGGCCATTTTCTGAAGTTTAAACTCTCTCTCTCTTTATCTTTTTCCCTGATCTGTATCTCCCTTTCTCCTTCTTTTTGTTCTGCTCGTGCTATTCTTTCTTTTCTCCTTTCTTCTCTCTCCTTTTCTTTGTCCTGTCTCTCTCTTTCTCTCTCTCTTTTTCCTCTCTCTCTCTCTTTTTCCTCTCTCTCTCTTTCTTTTTCCTCTCTGTTTCATATTCAAGCTGCTTTAATTCTTTCTCATGCTCCATTTGTTTAATTTGTATCTGAATTTTTGCCATTTCCAATGAGTCAAACTGTATCTCAGGCCACTTTAAATGCTTAGCCACCGCCATAATTACCCCATCTTTTCGCATTTTGTCAGGTAATGTTAACAGCAATGTTTTTACCAAATCTAACAGTCTGCTTTTAGTCTCTGTCCATAATGTACTGCATGTGACCATCTCCACTCCCAAAAACTTGAGAGCCTCAGAAAAAGTCATTGTCCACAACACACTCCCTACTTAAACTAGAATACCACACCTGAAAAACAACAGTATATGCTCATCCCTCACTGTCTTTAAGTTCACTAAGCCAATCCAATAGATAGACTTTTATCCACCTTGTTTAATTTGCTGTACAGTGCCCCATTTCTGAGAGTGCCAACCCTCCCGACCCTCAACCCCACTCCCACAGCACTCTCTACCTGACCCCTCCCCCGTACCCCGGTGCCCTCAGCGATCCTCAACGTGCCTGGCCCTCCTAGCTCCACCTCAGCGAATCAGCTGGCGAGCCGGCATTCGGGTGGAAATCACTATTGGGAATGGAATATTGTACAGCACATTAAACAACTCTTTGCGCAGACATTACGATGCCTCTGTCACTTTCCTCCGCAATGCGGGCTGACCCCCGGACTCTTTGCCTGTCTCTCTAGGCAACCCCCCCCACTCCGTGGCACCAACCCACCCTCCAGCCGTGATCATCTTCTGGGAGCCGTGTCCCATCCCCTGGGTGGTTGGATGTTGGCTACTGCATGTGTGGTGTTGACCGCCCCTCCACAATGTCCAGGCATCAAGGTTTGATTGGAATGCTGGGCAATGAGTCCCGCATGCTTCATGGTCGCCTACTCACAGGAACCCACTTGGCATGTGTCAAGTGCTCACTTGACCACAATTGCCAGTTCCCTATTACCGATACCCTTCAGCTGCACAGCTGGAGGCCTCAGCTGTCGGTGGGGGGTTATGGGTGATCAGTGTGGCAGACAGACTGGGACAGGGGCTGCCCCCAGCATGGGGTTGGGATCCAAGGGTTGGCATGGTGGTGCTGCGAGTGATTGCCCCCCCAGTTGCCCACCCAGTGCCTCTCCTCCCCATCCCTGCGGAGGGTCCCCCACCCCAGCCGGGGGTCCCCCACTCCCCGCCAAGCACTGCGGTGGCAAGGCATAGGTCTCTTTGCCTTGGCGTAAAGATTGCTACTCCCCTCCTCGGCTCACGGTAGCATGGTGGTTAGCATCAATGCTTCACAGCTCCAGGGTCCCAGGTTCGATTCCTGGCTGGGTCACTGTCTGTGTGGAGTCTGCACGTCCTCCCCGTGTGTGCGTGGGTTTCCTCCGGGTGCTCCGGTTTCCTCCCACAGTCCAAAAGATGTGCAGGTTAGGTGGATTGGCCATGCTAAATTGCCCGTAGTGTAAGGTTAATGGGGGGGATTGTTGGGTTACGGGTATACGGGTTACGTGGGTTTAAGTAGGGTGATCATTGCTCGGCACAACATTGAGGGCCGAAGGGCCTGTTCTGTGCTGTACTGTTCTATGTACTGTTCTATGTTCTATGTTCCCCAGGGAAGCCCTTCCGTCGGGTTTCAATTTTTAAAAAGGAGTACCAATCGGCGCCACCGGTTAACGACGGGAGGTCGTTGGATGACAGGTGGCTCTCGTTAATTGTTTGGAAATGGGGCTTAAGTGGTGATAATTGGTTTCTCGCCACGCTAGGGCGAGATTCAGGCCAGTTGCATCGTGAACTGTTTGGCGCCTCACAGATCAGGTCGCCATTTTAAAGGAGTGCCCTGATCTCTTAGAGAGCTTGTGGCTCCCCCACAACTCCCACTCATGGGCAATGTCAATGCCACACCCCCCAAGTGAGAACACCCCGCTCTGGGGTGCCTGGGTTATCCCCTGTTTAGGTCCCCCCCCCCCCCAGCCCCCTTACAGAATCCCTTACCTTTCGGGACCCCCACCCATCAGCCCTCCAACCTTCCTGAGGCCCGTAGGTACCTGACCTGCACACCTCCACCCTTCAAACACCCCTCCAAACTCATTTCATGGGCATGGCCCCCTCGCCCCCTGACCGTTGGCAGTGCCACTCTCAGATTTGGGCACCCTTACACTGCAACCCTGGCACCCAGGCAGTGCTTCTTCTGGCTTGCAGTGCCATCCGGGTACCAAGTTCAAAGCTCACTACCAGGCGGATGAACCTAGGTGAACCGCAGTTACTTCTCCAGACCCAGCAGATCCAGATTCAAACAAAGGCCACTGTTCCTCTGACCCAAGCTGGATGCCTGAAGTTAAGTACAGGTTGTCATAGTTGTTAGGTGTAGTTTAACTCATAGTGTTTATGTTGCATGTATAAGTAATCTTGTGTGTAAATAAAGTATTATTGAACAAGAACTAACTAACTGGTTGTTGGGTCTTTGATTGATATCCAGTTGAACCTTGTGGTGGTATCTTTTGATATCTGGCGACTCTGAAAGCAATATATCAATATCTAGACAAATAAGGGCAACCTGCCATGCCATGACTGCCATATTTATAGCGAGTAAAAAGAGCAACAGAGGCATGGATAGAGTGGATAACCGAAGACTTTTCCCCAGGGCGGAAATGGCTGTCATGAGGGGACATAATTTTAAGGTGATCTTTGCTGACAGGGAAGGAACTTACAAGGGGACAAATGTGAGGTCGGGAATGGCAAATGCCCGAGGGGGGGCTCGAGGAGGCGGAGGGCGTGAGAGGCTGGCCTAAAAAGGGTGATGGCTAGTCGGCAGGTGTGGGGGGGCGGGGGCGGTATGCCGCCCCCAACCAGGCTGATTACATGGAACGTAAGAGTGTTGAATGGGCCGGTCAAGAGGGCTCGCGTGTTTGCGCATCTGAGGGGGCTGAAGGCAGACGTGGCAATGCTACAAGAGACACACCTAAAGGTTACAGACTGAACAAGATTGAGAAACGGGTGGGTTAGCCAAGTATTCCACTCAGGGCTGGACTCAAATACGAGGGGGTAGCGATCTTGATCAACAATCGAGTGGCATTCGAGGCAGGAAGAATGGTGTCAGACAAGGGGGGGTAGGTGAGTGGGAAGCTGGAGGGGGAGCGGGTGGTACTCGTGAACATATATGCTCTGAATTGGGACGATGTGGAATTTATGAGGCGGGTGTTAGGTATGATCCCAGACTTAGAGTCACATAATCTGATTATGGGAGGAGATTCCCATAGTCATTGACCCGGAATTGAACCTGTCAAAATCCAGGACCGGGAGGAGGCCGGAATTGAAGGGGTTTACGGCCAAGGGCAAAGGAGTTTTCTTTTTTCTCACGTGTCCACAAGGTATACTCTCGCATCGACTTTTTTGTTCTGAGCAGGGTGCTAATACGGGGGGTGGTGGATATTGAGTACTCGACAATCGCAGTGTCAGATCATGCCCCGCATTGGGTGGATCTACGGATTAGTGTGGAGAGAGGGCAACACCCACTGTGGAGACTGGGGGTGCGATTCTCCGCTCCACACGCCGGGTGGGAGAATCGCGGGAGGGCCGGGCAACTCACGACACGCCGCCCTGGCACCCCCCGATTCTCCCACCCCCCGCTCGGAGAATCGGCGCTCGCCGTTTTTCACGGCGACCGGCGATTCTCCGGCCCTGATGGGCTGAGCGGCCTGACGTCCCTAAGCTGTTCACGCCGGCGGCAACCACACCTGGTCACTGCCGTCGTGAACATGGCGCCAAAGCTTCGTTTGTGGCTTGTGGGGGGGTGGAGAAGGGAGTGAGCACCACGGCCATGCTCGGGAGGGGACTGGCCTGCGATCGGTACCCACCGATCATCGGGCCGGCGTCTCCAAGGGACGCACTCTTTCCCCTCCGCTGCCCCACAAGATTAAGCCGCCACGTCTTGCGGGGCAGCGGAGGGGAAGACGGTAACCGCGCATGCGCGGATTGGAGCCGGCCAACCTGCGCATGCACGGCTGATGTCACTTAGGCGCCGCCGTCGCGTCATTCTCGACACACCGCCTTGACGCAAGCGTCAAGGCCCGGCGGCCGAGATTTACAGAATGCTGCTCCTAGCCCCCTGGGGGTGGGAGATAGGGAAAGTAAAGAGTAGAGGCAGGAATACTGTCCTGGATCCAGTGGGGGTGAATGAAGTGTTTAAGGACTTTTACATTAAACTATATGAGTCGGAACCCCCGGCTGGGATGGAGGGGATGAGGCAGTTTTTGAATCAGTTGAGGTTTCCGAGGGTAGATGAGGATCTGGTGGAAGGGCTGAGAGCCCCAATTGAGATTGAGGAAATAATCAAGGGGCTGGAGGGCATGCAGTCGGGCAAGGCCCCGGGGCCTGACGGCTATCCAGTGGAATTCTATAAGAGGTTTTCAGAGATATTGAGCCCACTGCTGGTGAGGATATTTAATGAAGCAAGAGAGAAGGGAGTCCTCCCCCCAACAATGTCGCAGGCCACAATTTCATTGATCCTGAAACAGGAGAAGGATCCGGAGCAATGCGGGTCATACAGGCAAATTTCTCTACTGAATGTGGACGCCAAACTGCTGGCTAAGATACTGGCCACACTACACCGAGGCACGAGGCAAGGGTGCCCCCTCTCCCCGTTGCTGTTTGTTCTGGCCATAGAGCCATTGGCCATGGCGTTAAGAGCCTCCAGGAACTGGAAAGGGCTGGTTTGAGGGAGGGGGGGGGGGGGGGGGGGGTGGAGCACTGGGTCCCATTTTACGCAGATGACCTGCTCGTGTATATTTCAGACCCATTGGGGGGATGGGGGGGAAGTAATCTGAATCCTGGGGGAATTTGGCAATTTTTCAGGGTATAAGTTAAACATGGGGAAAAGCGAGATGTTCACGATCCAGGCAAGAGGACAGGAGAAGAGACTGGGAGAGCTGCCGTTTAGAATGGTAGGGAAGAGCTTTCGGTATCTGGGACTCCGGGTGGCCCGGGAATGGAAGGCACTGCACAATTTAAACCTATCACAGCTGGTAGAACAAATGGAAGGGGACTTTAAGAGATGGGACATGCTCCCTCTATCACTGGCAGGGAGGGTATAGACTGTGAAAATGATGGTCCTCCCCAGATTTCTGTTTGTCTTTCAGTGCCTCCCCATCTTCATCCCAAAGGTCTTTTTCAAGCGGGTGAATAAGGTTATTTCGGGACATGATTTGCTGGGCTTACGGCGCACCTGGATTGCTGTTATCTTGCGGGGTGCAGTGGTTGCTGAGTGAGTGCTTGCTAATGGGAGTAAATTTTTAAAAAACTTATTGTTGGGGATTTCCAGCTGAATCTGGTCGGAGTGAGGACAGAGTGACTGCTGGATAAGTAGTAAAGATTTAAATTGTTTGCGTGGGCCCATAACAGCTGATTGCTGTTATCGTGCGGGGCACAGTGGTTGCTGGTTAAGTGTTTTATTTTTACCTGTATTTAAGTTGGGCGGCTCCTAAACCCGAGAGACTACACTTATAGTGTCCCCCACCCTTCCACCTCCTCTAACCTAAGGGGTTGAATATCAGGTAAGCTCTTTCTTTCTTTTTTTTTCTTGCTTTTATCCGCAAGTTATCTAGGGGGGATGGCAGGGAAGACAGTGCAATGTTCCTCCTACAGAATGTTTGAGGTGAGGGATGCCGTCAGTGACCCTGCTGATTTCACCTGTGGAAAGTGCGCCCATCTCCAGCTCCTCAGAAACTATGTTAGGGAACTGGAGCTGGATGAACTTTCGATCATTCGGGAGGCAGAGGTGGTCATAGATAGTAGCTTCAGGGATGTAGTTATTCCGAAGAATCAAGATAGATGGGTGACGGTGAGAGCGGCTGGGAGGAAGCAGTCAGTGCAGGGTTCCTCTGTGGTCGTTCCCCTCAGTAACAAGTATACCGCTTTGGATACTGTTGAGGGGGACGGCCTACCAGTGGTACGCCACGGTGAATGGATCTCCAGCACTGAGTCTGTCCCTGTGGCTTAGACGGGAAGGAGGGAGAGCAGGAGAGCAATAGTTATTGGGGACTCGATAGTTAGAGGAACAGATAAGCAGTTCTGTGGCAACGAAAGAGACTCATGGATGGTATGTTGCCTCCCGGGTGCCAGGGTCCATGACGTCTCGGACCGTGTTTTCAGAATCCTTAAGGGGGCGGGGGAACAATCACAAGTCGTGGTACCCATCGGTACCAACGACATAGGTAAGAGAAGGGACGGGGATTTAAAACAGAAATTTAGGGAGCTAGGGTGGAAGCTGAGAGCCAGGACAAACCATGTTGTCACCTCTGGTTTGTTGCTGGTGCCACGTGCTAGTGAGTTGAGGAACAGGGAGAGAGTGCAGATAAACACGTGGCTGCAGGGATGGTGTAGGAGGGAGGGTTTAAGTTATGTGGATAATTGGAGCACATTCTGGGGAAGGTGGGATCTGTACAGACAGGATGGTTTGCACCTGAACCAGAGGGGCACCAATATCCTGGGAGGGAAATTTGCTACGGCTCTTTGGGGGGGGTTTAAACTAATATTTCAGGGGGATGGGCAAACAAGCTATAGTCCAGAAGCCAGTGTTGAGTATAGTGAGGTACCGAGGAGGGTATCAAGGTCTCAGGAGCGTACCGGCAGACAGGAAGGTAGGTTGAAGTGTGTCTACTTCAATGCCAGGAGCATCCTGAATAAGGTAGGTGAACTTGGAGCGTGGATTGGTACCTGGGACGACGATGTTGTGGGCATTACGGAGATATGGTTAGAACAGGGAAAGGAATAGTTGTTGGAAGTTCCGAGGTTTAGCTGTTTCAGTAAGAGTAGGGAATGTGGTAAAAGAGGTGAAGGAGTAGTATCGTTAATCAAGGATAGTTTAACGGCTGCAGAAAGGCAGTTTGAGGGGGATCTGCCTACTGAGGTAACATGGGCTGAAGTTAGAAATAGGAAAGGAGCGGTCACGTTGTTAGGAGTTTTCTATAGGCCCCCAAATAGGAATGAGATGTGGAGGAAGAAATTGTAAAGCAGATTATGGATAGGTGTGGAGGTCTCAGGGTAGTTGTGACTTTAACTTTCCAAATATTGATTGGAACCTCTATAGGTTGAACAGTTCGGATGGGGCAGTTTTTGTACAGTGTGCAGGAGGGATTCCTGACACAATATGTGGCTAGGCCGACAAGAGGTGAGGCCACATTGGATTTGGTACTGGGAATGAACCGGGCCAAGTGTTAGATTTGTTTGTGGGAGAGCACTTTGGAGATAGTGACCACAATTTGGTGTCTTTCACTATTGCAATGGAGAGGGATAGGGCCATACGGCAGGGCAAGGTTTATAATTGGGGAAGGGGTAATTATGATGCAATTAGGCAAGAATTAGGGAGCATAAGATGGGAACAGAAACTGTCAGGGAAAGGCACAAATGAAAAGTGGAGCTTGTTCAAGGAACAAATACTGTGTGTCCTTGATAGGTATGTCCCTGTCAGGCAGGGAGGAAATGGCCGTGTGAGGGAACCATGGCTCACAAAAGAGGTTGAATGTCTTGTCAAGAGGAAAAAGGAGGCGTACGTAAGGGTCGCTTGAGGGTTACAAGGTAGCAAGGAATGAGGTCTTAGGAGAGCTAGGAGGGGGCATGAGAAGTCCTTGGCGGGTCGGATCAAGGAAAACCCCAAGGCTTTTTACTCTTTTGTGAGAAATAAAGGAATGACCAGGGTGAGGTTAGGGCCGGTCAAGGACAGTAGTGGGAACTTATGTATGGAGTCAGAAGAGATAGGAGAAGCGTTGAATGAATACTTTTCTTCAGTGTTCCCCAAGGAGAGGGGCCATGTTTTTGAGGATGAGAGTGTGATATAGGTGGATAGGCTGGAGGAGGTAGATGTTCTGAGGAAGGATGTATTAGCAATTTTGAAAAACCTTCGGGTCGACAAGTCCCCTGGGCCAGATGGGATATATCCTAGGATTCCTTGGGAGGCAAGGGATGAGATTGCAGAGCCTTTGGCTTTGTTCTTTGGGTCCTCACTGTCCACAGAGATAGTGCTAGAGGACTGGAGAGTGGCGAATGGTGTTTCTCTGTTCAAGAAAGGGAATAGGAATGACCCTGATAATTATAGGCAGGTTAGTCTTACTTTGGTGGCTGGTAAGTTAATGGAAAAGGTCCCGAAGGATAGGATTTATGACCATTTGGAAAGATGCAGCTTAATCCAGGATAGTCAACATGGATTTGTGAAGGCTAAGTCTTGCCTCACAAATTTGATTGAATTCTTTGAGGAGGTAACTAAGTGTAGATGAAGGTAGAGCAGTTGATGTTGTATACATGGATTTTAGTAAGGCGTTTGATAATGTTCCCCATGGTCGGCTCATGAAGAAAGTAAGGAGGTGTGGGGTAGAGGGAAATTTGGTCAATTGGATAAGTAACTGGCTATCACATAGAAGACAGAGGGTGGTGGTGGATGGAAAATTTTCAGACTGGGGACCAGTTACCAGTGGTGTACCACAGGGATCAGTGCTGGGTCCTCTGCTATTTGTGATTTTTATCAATGACTTGGAGGAGGGGGCTGAAGGGTGGGTCAGTAAATTTGCTGATGACACCAAGATTGGTGGAGTAGTGGATGAGGTGGAGGGCAGTTGTAGGCTGCAAAGAGACATTGATAGGATACAGAGCTGGGCCTCAAAATGGCAAATGGAGTTTAACCCTGATAAGTGCGAGGTGATTCATTTTGGTAGGAAAAATTTGAATGTGGATCACAGGGTCAACGGCAGGGTTCTGAGGAATGTGGAGGAACAGAGAGATCTTGGGGTTCATGTCCACAGATCTCTGAAGGTTGCCACTCAAGTGGATAGAGCCGCAAAGAAGGCTTATAGTGTGTTAGCGTTTATTAACAGGTTTGAGTTTAAGAGCCATGGGGTTATGCTGCAACTGTACATGACCCTGGTGATGTACCGTACATTTGGGGTATGGTGTGCAGTTCTGGTCACCTCATTATAGGAAGGATGTGGAAGCATTGGAAAGGGTGCAAAGGAGATTTACCAGGATGCTGCCTGGTTTGGAGGGTAGGTCTTATGAGAAAAGGTTGAGGGAGCTAGGGCTTTTCTCTTTGGAGCGGAGGAGGATGAGAGGCGACTTAATAGAGGTTTATAAGATGATGAGGGGGATAGATAGAGTGGATGTTCAGAGACTATTTCCTCGGGTGGATGTAGCTGTTATAAGTGGACATAACTATAAGATTCAGGGTGGGAGATATAGGAGGGATGTCCGAGGTAGGTTCTTTACTCAGAGAGTGGTTAGGGTGTGGAATGGACTGCCTGCTGTGATAGTGGAGTCGGACACTTTAGGAACTTCCAAGCGGTTATTGGATAGGCACATGGAGCACACCAGAATGACAGGGAGTGGGATAGTTTGATCTTGGTTTCGGACAAGGCTCGGCACAACATCGAGGGCCGAAGGGCCTGTTCTGTGCTGTACTGTTCTATGTTCTATGTTCTACCTCGCACACCTATCCTCTACCCTGAAAAACTTGCTCATCCTAGCCACTGTGTGGGCGGGTAAAACCCCACAAGTGAAGAAAGTGTTGCTGGAGCGCAGTCGGGGGGAGGATGGGTTGGCGCTGCCGAACTTCTGCAATTATTACTGGGTGGCTAATATAGCCATGATTAGGAAGTGGGTAATGGGGGAGGGGTCGGTGTGGGAGCGGATGGAGGCAGCATCATGTAAAGACACCAGTCTGGGAGCATTGGTAATGGCACCTCTTCCATTCTCGCCGGCCCGATACTCCACAAGTCCGGTGGTTGTGGCAGCTCTGAGAATCTGGGGGCAATGGAGGAGATATAAGAGAGTGGAGGGAGCATCGGTTTGGACCCCGATTTATAATAATCATTGGTTTGTACCGGGTAGGCTGGATGGTGGGTTCCGGAGATGGCAAAGGGCAGGAATTAGAAGGATCGAGGATCTATTTATAGATGGGAGCTTTCCCAACTTGAAAGCCATGGAGGATAAATTTGAATTGCCAGCAGGGAATGGGTTTAAGTATTAGCAGGTGCGCGACTTCCTAAGAAAGCAGGTTCCGGCCTTCCCGCTGCTGCCACCACGGGGAATACGGATAGAGTAGTCTCCAGTACCTGAGTGGGAGAGGGGAAGGTTTCAGATATTTAACAGGAGCTTTTGGAGGCGGAGGACACTCTGGTGGAAGAGCTTAAGGGCAAGTGGGAGGAGGAACTAGGAGGAGAGATAGAGGCGGGTGTATGGGTGGATGCCCTAAGCAGGGTTAATACCTCCTCATCATGTGCCAGGCTCAGCCTGATACAATTTAAGGTAGTTCACCGGGCACACCTAACAGCGGCTAGGATGAGCAAGTTTTATGGGGTAGAGGACAGGTGTGCGAGGTGCGCGGGCAGCCCAGAAAATCATGTCCACATGTTTTGGGCATGCCCGAAGCTTAGAGGGTTCTGGCAGGGTTTCGCTAAGGCAATGTCCACGGTGTTAAAAACACGGCTGGTGCCGAGTCTGGGGGTGGCAATCTTTGGAGTGTCGGAAGAGTCGGGAGTTCAGGGGGCGAAAGAGGCCGATGTCTTGGTCTTTGCCTCCCTGCTAGCCTGGGGATAGATCTTATTAATGTGGAGGGACTCGAAGCCCCCAAGTGTAGAGACTTGGGTTAGTGACATGGCCAGGTTTCTCAGTTTTGAGAAAAAAAGTTCGCCTTAAGAGGGTCAATGGTCGGGTTCAAATGGCAGCCGTTTGTCGACTTTCTCAGGGAAAATTAAAATGTCAGCAGAAGCAATATTCGGGGGTAGGGACAGGTGGACGGGACTGTTGTTTTATGGTTGGTGTGTGTGAAGATTGTGATGGGGGTGGAAATGTTTATGGTACCATGTCTATGTCGCTGTTATTGGTATTATTATAAAAACTTGCAAATACCCTAATCAAAATATTTAATTTTAAAAAAGAAAATAGACCTCAGCAACAACGTTGAACCTTTGCATCAAAATGATGCATTGTACTTAGTAATGGAGAGATGCAGACTGTGTACAAAGAACAAAGAAAAGTACAGCACAGGAACAGGCCCTTCGGCCCTCCAAGCCCGTGCCGACCATGCTGCCCGACTAAACTAAAATCTTCTACACTTCCGGGGTCCATATCCCTCTATTCCCATCCTATTCATGTATTTGTCAAGATGCCCCTTAAATGTCACTATCGTCCCTGCTTCCACCACCTCCTCCGGCAGCGGGTTCCAGGCACCCACTACCCTCTGTGTAAAAAAACTTGCCTCATACATCTCCTCTAAACCTTGCCCCTCGCACCTTAATCCTATGCCCCCTAGTAATTGACCCCCCCTACCCTAGGAAAAAGACTAGTAGTCGAGAGAATGTGTTCACCAATATTGTCAGAAACATTAGCAGGAGGAAAGCTGCATTTTTGAAATCCAAAGTTTGCGGCATTAATCTATTTAATCCTCTCATCACCTCAGACGAACACAGTCCACCTTAATGTGAACATCTGAGGTGCCAGACTGCACTTGAACAAGTATTCACAATATCGTCTCATCTCATCAGTTCAGACTGATCCAGTAAACATTCCTGTGGACTAATAATTGTACAAAACTAATCCTTTAGATTTAGGGTTGCCTGAACAGTCTGTTATGGAAGGCCAGGAACTGCATGCTCTTTCTGCTTCTTAGTCATTTCATTATTTTTGATTAATTGGCTTACAATTAGTAAAATGATAAATGTTTACAAAGCTAGTCCTCAGCCAAATTCCTTCCCCTTCACCTTCCCCAAAGACATCCTGAGCTCGATTCCTGATCAGTGTTCATCAACATCATGGATCAGTGTCACAGCTCTTGCAGCAGATCCATAGAAATGGTAATGTTTTGCATGCATGTTATACATCACCACACAAAGCATTGTCTGTATGGAAGTCAAATAAAAGTTTGGCAATGCCTTGGGTCTCAAGCTGGACTCCAGTATCGAATGAGCTGAAAATGAAGTGCCTTTGCCAAATGGCATTTCTTTTTTTACATGTTTGGGTAGGCTATTTGACTATGAGAGGCATCACAGCTAAACCTGGCACCTCTTCACATTCCTGTGAATGTGATCTATCCTTATCCCCGTCCTATTGCTCATCTAAGAACAGATCAGATTCGAAGAGCTGAATTCTCTGCCACTGGGATTCTCTGTTTTGCCAGCAGCCAGGGGGTTTCCTGATGGCAAGGGGCTGCCCCACAATGGGAAACCCCATTGACCAGTCGGCAGGACGGAGAAACCAGCCCTAAGTCTTTGTGGCCCTCGAGTACCTCTGATTTGTCCAAGTGCTTTTGCAACATCCAGTATTGGTTGAGCAGATATTCCCGTCAGTTATATATTGGAAAAAACCAAGTCAGTGTCCAGTCCCCCAAAACGCCTAGTTCCCTTTCCCTGACCACTGTGTGAGGCTTAACTAGACTGCATTCTTGGCATCGCATGAGCTGAGTTACTGACCCCATATATTCACCATTACCAAAACAGCCTACTTCCACCTTAGTAACATTGCCCATATCGGTCCCTACCTCAGTGTATCTGTTATTGAAATCCTCATTCATACGTTTGTTACCTCTAGACATGATTATTCCTGGCTCCCTCCATCAACCTGAGGTCACTCAATATTCTGCTGTCCATAACTGAACGTGTACCAAGTCCTGTTTACCCATCAACCCTGTGCTCACTGATCTACATTAGTTCTAGAGATTTAAAAATTCTTCTCTTTGTTTCCCGATCTTGCCATGCATAACCCCGAGCTATCTCTGTAACCTCCACCAGCAATACAATCCTGCTACAACTCCAGCTTCTCCAATTCTGCCAGTAGCAGGCCGGAAGATTGGGAAACTTTCAAACATAAACAAAGGGATACTAAAGAAGTAATAAAAAGAAGTAAGGTAAATTACAAAAGAAAATTAGAGCAAAATATCAAAAAGGAAAGCAAAAACTTCTATAAGTACATAAAAGGGAAGTGAGTCGCTAAGGTGAATGTTGGTTCCTTGGAAGATGAAACCGGAGAGTTAATAATGGCAGAGATGCTAAATCAATATTTTGCCTCAGTTTTCATGTTGGAGGACTATGGCACCAATCCTATAGGAACGGGTAATTCAGAGGGAACAGAAAGAATGGAACTTAAAACAATCAGTATCAATGGGAAATCAGTACTTAACAAACTTTGGGATTTAAGTTCAGACAAGTCCCCTGCACCTGATGGCCAACATCCTAGGGTGTTAAAGGAAGTGGCAGCGAAGATAATGGATCCCTTGGTTATAATATTCCAACATTCCCTGGACATGGGAAAGGTTCCAGTGGATTGGAAAAATCTATTTCAAAAAGGGAGGGAGGCAGAATGTGGCAAATTACAGACCAGTTAGTTTAACACCTGTTGTTGGGAAACTGTTAGAATAAATTATTAAGAAAGTAATATTTTTGAAAGCCAAAGCGCTATCCATTAGAGTCAGCATGGTTTTATGAAGGGAAAATAATGTTTGACTAATTATCTAGAGTTCTTAAATGGTGTAACAAGCAATGTGGATAATAGGGATCCTGCAGATCTAGTATATCTGGACTTCCAGAAGGTATCTGATAAGGTGCTGCACAGAAGGTTAATACACAAGCTTAGCTCACACTGGGTTAGGGGTAATTTATTAGTTTAGATAGATGACTGGCTCATGGACAGAAGACAGAGAGTCGGGGATAAATGGGTCTTTTTCTGGATGGCAAGATGTAGCTAGTGAGGTGCCACAGGAATCAGTCCTCATGCTCCAACTATTTACAATATATATTAATGACTTGAATGCAGGGATAGAAGGTTCAATAGCCAAATTTTCAAACAACACAAAAATAGGTGGGACGGTAAGTTGCAATGAGGAAATAAGAACCTTACAAATGGATAGTGATAGCTTAGGTGAGTGGGCCAAAATGGCAGATGGAGTTTAACATGGATAAGTATGAGGTCATGCATTTTGGTCGGAAAAATGGGAAGGCAGAGAGACTTCGGGGTGATCCGATGCAGATGGGTCTGTAGGAGTCACAGAAAGCTAGCATGCAGGTCCAGCAGATAATAAAGAAAGTCAATGGAATGTTGGTATTTATTGAACGAGATGCTATAGTCTCAGGATACAGGGCAGCAAAAGCAAAAATGAGGAACTACTTTACCCAAAGGGTCGTGAATCTGTGGAATTCACTCCCCCAGAGTGTGGTGGGTGCTGGGACAGTGAGTAAATTTAAGAAGGAGTTGGACAGTTTTTATTTAGTAATGGGTTGAAGGGTTATGGAGAACGGGCAGGATGGTGGAGTTGAGACCATGGTGCGATCAGCTATGATCGTATTGAATGTTGGAGCAGGCTCGAGAGGCTAAATTGCCGGCTCCTGCTCATAGTTCTGATGTTCTAAGAAAGAACTATTCTGTCTGATTTCACCAATAAGGGTTTGTAGCCCTGTAGGTAACAGCACCTCAAGTTACGTGTTCTTGATTAAAAGGGATTTCTTGATTTATATGATGATCAGGGAACAAGGCAGGAGAATGGGGATGAGCGACATACCAGCTATGATCGAATGGCGGAGCAGACTCGGGCCAAATGGCCTAATTCTGCTCCTATATCTTATGGCCTTATGCCCAGACGCATTAGCATTCCTTTAATAGCCATGCATCAGCTGCGTAAGGGATAAAATCTTGTGTTCGCTCCCAAAACTTAGCTCCTTTTCCTCCTTTAAGACACTCCATAAAATTTACCTCTTTGATCAAGCATTTTGCTCATTTACGTGGTTTTTTGGAAATCTTGTTTGATAATGCTCCTATGAAGTTCCCTCAAACATTTTATTACTTTAAAACCAATAGAGAAGCAATATCAAGTGAGAACAAAACTTCTTGTAAGGGTGGCCTATTTAAAACAATCTTCTGCGACCTTCCTCCATTCAGTGTAACGTTCAATTACAAAGCTGCCAAGTGTTGAAATTATTAACATTTAACCCCAACAGACCCTTTCAGTAGTTGGCCTGTTAAATGATACACTGATGCTCTGCCCTAGAGACTTGAAAGCAACCAGATACAATCCCTGGTCTCTTGTCAGATGCTATGATGACAGGAATATTTTAGGCTAAGAAAAAGTATTTGCTCAGTTAGATGTCAAAGGCATGACGAATGCTGTCAACAGCAATACACAAACCAGACAGGAAGACAAGGGGAAGATGTCAATAACAGGAACTGGATTGAGACTCGATGCAACAGCATACTAACGAAGTAGCAATGAAGATGTTGAAATAACTGGGAGACTTTAATGTAACGAAGCAGCTCTGGACATTGAAGGTTAAGGATAAGTCCTACTTTATGAGCAAAAGCATGTTTTGAAACGTTTAAAGGCAATGAGTTCCTCGAGTTGAAAATACGGAACTCGATAAGATACATACCTAAACTATTATAAATGTTTATTGATTAACTGTTCTAATGGGGGCGATCTTGAGCCCACACTTGCTGTCCACGGGATCGGTGGCATGGGCGGAAAGTCCTGTGAGAATAGTGAAACGCGATTCTCTCTGGAGAAATCGCAATTTTCCCAGAACCTTGCTTGCAACATCACAAGATACCCGCCCACAACCTCATTTTAATTGTTTTGCATTGATTTAAATATTCTGAGCGCCCCCCCCACCCCATGTGACCCCCCTCACTAAATATTCATACCTCACCGATGTGAGGTCACAGCGGTGAGCTTTACAACAGGCGTGGCTGGGTGTGAGGCAGTCGAGACGATAAATCAACCATGGCTAACCAAGGAAGTGAAAGATAGTATTAAACAAAAAGATAAAAACATATAGGATGGGATTCCCCCGGTAGCGGTATCCTCCGTCCCGCCAGCCGGCCAATGGGTTAAGCACTGTGGGCACCTCCACGCCATTAAGAAATCCGTGGGCGTGAGTGTGTTCCCGGCGAAGAGGAGGATCCCGCCGATGGAGAATCCAGCCCACAATGTGGCAATGATTAGTGGTAAATTAGAGGATTTGCAACATTTTAAAAACCAACAAAAGATGAGCTTAAAAAAAGATAAACCAGGAGGGTCAACAAGCAAATAAACTAAAAACAGACAGAAAGAGCTTTGTTAACTATAATAAAAAGGAAGAGAGAGGCCAAAGTGAGCATAGGTCCCTTTGAGAATGAGACTGCAGAAATAATAATGCGGAACCAGCAAATGACAGAGGAGTTAAGCAAATACTTTGTGTCAGTCTTCACAGTGGAAGACACTAATAATATTCCAAAAATAAATAATCAAATTGTAGAATGGGAGGAGGAAATAAACACAATAATAATCACTAAGGAAAAGTACTAGGGAAACTAATGGGGCCATATGCCCAGCGGATTGGAAAACGTTCAAAAAGGAGGATATGACGATCCCAGACTACACCCCAATTGTTGCTCGCATATTGAACAGAAACCCCGATATTTTAGTTTTGTAAGACCGTGTGGAAAATATACTTCACTCAAAATAGGGATATGGTGTATTAAAACAAAATTTATTACTAATACAGTATTAAAATATCTTTAACATCACACAAGAAAATAGCTCACAATTACCCTTTAAACAATACTAATCAATACAGTGACACAATAACCCTCAACTGCTATCTTTATTTCCACGCAAACAAAAAAACCATCTGTGCTCTTAATCCAGTTTTAAATACAATTAGCACTCAGGAATACTTGCTGTACAGAGATGTCTCAGACACTCCACTTTGAGAAAAATAGATATTTTGAGACTGCTTAAAAGAAAAAGATCCGACACCCTGTCAGAATGATGCAGAATCTCTGGCTGTATTCATCAGAAACCTTGTCAGCTCACCTTCCAGTCAAAAACTATTAACTACATCTCACTAAGCTGAACTCAATGTCTCTAATTATCTATTCCCCTGGGAACCCTCCCAATATAAAAGAAAAGCCCAATTACCCAAACTTTTACGATGCTCTAATTGCACCTATGACTCCAAAAACCTACTGTCTCTCAAACCAGGATTTTTAAAAACATGACTTCAGCAGTCACATACTGTCCCAGGGTTTTAACCCTTAGTGCACCAAATACACAGATGGGGAGGAAGTGGTGTAGTGAGAGCTTCATTTTTGAGTAATAATAGAGCGACAGGGTAATGTTCCGGGGACAGGGTTCAAATTCTGCCATGGCAGATGATGAAATTTGGATTTGATTTTAAAAATCTGGAATTAAAAGTCTAATGATGACCCTGAAACAATTGTTGTAAAACAAACCCTCTAGGGAAGGAAATCTGTTGTCCTTACCTGGCCAGGCCCACAGCAATGTGACTTAAACACCCTCACTGATGCGTACTACATGCTGGCCCAGCCACCGATGCCCACATCCCATGAGGCAAATAAAAAAATACATATAATACAATATATCTGAAATTCTAACATTCATCACACCTCCCCCCTTAAAAAAGTGAACCAGGAATATAAACAGATGGCTTCATTTTCCAAAGCATTTCAACTCAAAACCTTTCTCATCACTAAACATAACTAATATTCTATAAGATACATGTGTTACATTGAAGCATGCAAAATTAAACATGAGTACAGTCCATTTCAGTCTTTCTTTTCCACCTTCGAACGTTCCAGTCTTCTCACATTTCAAAGTCATGATAAAGCATCAGCAATCACGATTTCTCTTCCTGCTACATGTATAATTTTCAAGTCAAATGGTTGCAGCAATAAACTCCATGCAAACAGTCTTACTTTTCGATCCTTAAACTTTTCTAAAAACTTCAATGGTTTAAGGTCTGATATACAATAGTCTCTGATGAATTGTTGGCAACATAAATGTCAAAATGTTGTAAAGCCAATACCAAACTCAATGTCTCCTTCTCAATGGTTGAATATTTCTTTTGATGAATATTTTGTTTCCGAGAAATATAACCAACAGGCGTTTTATTCTTTTGTTGTCTTCCTGCAACAATACAGCAAATCACCCGCTTGGCATAAATTGCTTGGCATAATTAGGTGCCACCAACACAGGTGAGGTGGTCAATACAGTTTTCAGATTGCCGAATGCCTCCTGACATTCTGAAGTCCACTGAAATTTCTTATGTTTTTTCAGAAGTTCAGACAGTGGAGCAAGCACACTGCTAAATTTTGGTATGAATTTCCAATAAAAACCATTCATTTTTTATTTATATATTTTTTATAAATTTCGAATATCCAATCATTTTTTTTCCAATTAAGGGGCAATTTAGCATGGCCAATTCATCCACCCCTTGCACATCTTTATTGGTTGTGGGGGTGAGACCCACGGAGACCGAGAAACTGTGCAAACTCCACAAGGACAGTAACCCGGGGCTGGGATCGAACCCGGGTCTTCGGCGCCGTGAGGCAGCAGTGTTAACCACTGCACTACCGTGCTGCCCCAGTAAAAAATATTCACATCCATAAATCTCAGAACTTCTCTCCTCGTTGATTTTTTTTTTAGAGAAATACAGCACAGAACAGGCCCTTCGGCCCACGATGTTGCGCCGAACTTTTGTCCTAGGTTAATCATAGAATTTTGGACAATTTTTCATGGCCAATCCACCCAACCTGCACATCTTTGGACTGTGGGAGGAAACCGGAGTACCCGGAGGAAACCCCCGCAGTCACGGGGAGGATGTGCAGACTCCACACAGACAGTGACCCAAGTCGAAATCGAACTTGGGACCCTGGTGCTGTGAAGCAATTGTGCTATCCACAATGCTACCGTGCTGCCCTTAAGAAGTTAACCTACACTCCATTATTCTACCCTAATCCAAGTACCTATCCAATAGCCGCTTGAAGGTCCCTAACTTTTCCGACTCAACTACTACCACAGGCAGTGCATTCCATGCCCCCACTACTCTCTGGGTAAAGAACCTACCTCTGACATCCCCTCTATATCGTCCACCATTTATCTTAAATTTATGTCCACTTGTAATGGTGTGTTCCACCCGGGGAAAAAGTCTCTGACTGTCTACTCTATCTAGTCCCCTGATCATCTTATAAACCTCTATCAAGTCGCCCCTCATCCTTCTCCGTTCTAATGAGAAAAGGCCTAGCACCCTCAACCTTTCCTCGTATGACCTACTCTCCATTCCACGCAACATCCTGGTAAATCTCCTTTGCACCTTTTCCAAAGCTTCCACATTCTTCCTAAAATGAGGTGACCAGAACTGCACACAGTACTCCAAATGTGGCCTGACCAAGGTTTTGTACAGCTGCATCATCACCTCACGGCTCTTAAATTCAATCCCTCTGCTAATGAACGCTAGCACACCATAGGCCTTCTTCACAGCTCTACCCACTTGAGTGGCAACTTTCAAAGAACTATGAACATAGACCCCAAGATCTCTCTGCTCCTCCACATTGCCAAGAACCCTACCATTAACCCTGTATTCCGCATTCAGATTTGTCCTTCCAAAATGGACAACCTCACACTTGTCAGGGTTAAACTCCATCTGCCACTTCTCAGCCCAGCTCTGCATTCTATCTATGTCTCTTTGAAGCCGACAACAGCCCTCCTCACTATCCACAACTCCACCAATCTTCGTATCATCTGCAAATTTACTGACCCACCCTTCAACTCCCTCATCCAAGTCGTTAATGAAAATCACAAACAGCAGAGGACCCAGAACTGATCCCTGCGGTACGCCACTGATAACTGGGCTCCAGTTGAGTATTGGAAACTCCCCAATAGGTTTCGTTTTCATATCCCATTAGATCATCTGACTATGTCCAATTGTATGGCTTAAGAATATGACTTGAGCTTTCACAAGCTTTTAGCCAAGTTCGCCACAATCTAGCCTCCTGCAGTTGATCAAACAACTCGTTTAATATTCCAAATGCTCCTTCTGCATTTGACTGAACTCCACAACTTGTCAATGTACAAATGCACAATTCTTTAGTCAAGAAATGACCTTGTTGGTTAATCTTTGGAATGTTGCTGGGACTTTCTTTATTCCAAACAGCGGAACTTGAAACTGATACAGACCATTTGGCATTACAAAAGCCAAAACCTCCTTAGCCCTGTCAGATAAAGGTACTTGCCAGTATCCCTTAAGTAAATCAAGTTTGGGAATAAAATTTGCTTGTCCCACCTTTTCAACAGTCTTCCCATTGAGGAATAGGGTATAAATCTGACTTCATAACTGCGTTGACCTTTGGACGGCATGGTAGCGCAGTGGTTAGCACTGCTGCCTGCGGCGCTGAGGACCCGGGTCCGATCCCAGCCCCGGGTCACTGTCTGTGTGGAGTTTGCACATTCTCCCTTGTCTGAGGGAATTTCACCCCCACAACCCATGGATGTGCAGGTTAGATGGATTCGACACGCTAAATTGCCCCTTAATTGGGAAAAAAAATAATTGTGTATTTTAAATTTATTTTAAAAATTAAAACAATAAAAATTAAAAATAACTTGACCTTATAATCCACACTCAATTATTGTGTTCCATCTGATTTTCATACTACTACTGTACAAGGTGAGCTGCAATCAATGGAGAGAGCTGTAGAGATTGGGTCTTTAAGTATGTTCAAGGTTGAGCGAGATAGATATTTAAGAGAATCAAGGGTTTATGGAGATAACGCGGGAAAGTGAATTTGAGCATTAGATCAGCCATGACCTCGTTGAATGGCAGAGCAGACTCGAGGGGCCGAGCAGCTTACTTCTGCTTCTACGTCTTATGGTCCTTCAGGGGTGCAGAGGTAAATATAGCCCCCGGGGAGGGAGAGGGGCATGCCCAGACTGTTTCCCACCTGGCAGTGCCAACTTGCAACTGGGCAGTGCCATAGGCATGCCCAACTGGGAGCCCCATGGTGGGGGGGAGAGTGTATTGATGTATGGTGCGGGTGAGTGCTGGTTATACTTCCACAGTATTGGTGGGAGGGTGCAATGCCAACGGTGGATGTGGGGGGAGGGAGCGGAATGCCAGAGAGGATTGCCGGGGTGTGGCGAGAGCCTATGATACATGATGGGGGGCTGGAAGCCAATAGCCAGCAGACCATTTTGGGGCATCTTGTAAAGGCGGCGCTCTGATCTCTATGGAGCTGGTTACCATCTCGATCAGTCCCCAGTCCGCCAGAGTGGTGGTGTAAACCATGCCCATTATTTATTTTGTCTGAGGGGCTCAAGATTTGGTGGGAAAACTGATCTGTACAACTGGAGAGTTACACGCCAGTTTCTGTACGAGCCAGACACTTGCCAAATTCTGGTAAGTTTCCGCCCAACATCAAGAATCTTGGTGCCTTGAAAAATACTTTCCTTTTTACAATAAGAAGTCTTACAACACCAGGTTAAAGTCCAACAGGTTTGTTTCAAATCACTAGCTTTTGAAGCACTGCTCCTTCCTCAGGTGAATGAAGAGGTGGGTTCCAGAAACAAATATATAGACAAAGTCAAAGATGCAAGACTATGCTTAAAATGCTAGCATTTGCAGGTAATTAAGTCTTTACAGATCCAGAGATAGGGGTAACCCCAGGTTAAAGAGGTGTGAATTGTCTCAAGCCAGGACAGTTGGTAGGATTTCGCAAGCCAAGGCGAGATGGTGGGGGATGAATGTAATGTGACATGAATCCAAGGTCCCGGTTGAGGCCGTACTCATGTGTGCGGAACTTGGCTATAAGTTTCTGCTTGGCGATTCTGCGTTGTCGGGCGTCCTGAAGGCCGCCGCCTTGGAGAACGCTTACCCGGAGATCAGAGGCTGAATGCCCTTGACTGCTGAAGTGTTCCCCGACTGGAAAGGAACATTCCTGCCTGGTGATTGTCGCGCGATGTACGTTCATCCACTGTCGCAGCGTCTGCATGGTCTCACCAATGTACCACGCTTCGGGACATCCTTTCCTGCAGCGTATGAGGTAGACAACGTTGGTCAGGTCACACAAGTATGTACCGCGTGTGTACCTGGTAGGTGGTGGTGTCATGTGTAATGGTGGTACCCATGTCGATGATCTAGCACGTCTTGCAGAGATTGCCATGTAAGAAGTCTTACAACACCAGGTTAAAGTCCAACATGTTTGTTTCAAACACTAGCTTTCGGAGCACTGCTCTTTCCTCAGGTGAATGAAGAGGTATGTTCCAGAAACATATATATAAACAAATTCAAAGATGCCAGACAATGCTTAATGCGAGCATTTGCAGGTAATTAAATCTTTACAGATCCAAAGATCGGGGTAACCCCAGGTTAAAGAGGTGTGAATTGTCTCTAGCCAGGACAGTTGGTAGGATTTCGCAAGCCCAGGCCAGATGGTGGGGGATAAATGTAATGTGACATGAATCCCAGGTCCCGGTTGAGGCCGCACTCATATGTGCAGAACTTGGCTATAAGTTTCTGCTCGGCGATTCAGCTTTGTTGCGTGTCCTGAAGGCCGCCTTGGAGAACGCTTACCCGGAGATCAGAGGCTGAATGCCCTTGACTGCTGAAGTGTTCCCCGATTGGAAGGGAACATTCCTGCCTGGTGATTGTCGCGCGATGTCTGTTCATTCGTTGTCACAGCGTCTGCATGGTCTCGCCAATGTACCACGCTTCGGGACATTCTTTCCTGCAGCGTATGAGGTAGAAAACATTGGCCGAGTCACACGAGTATGTACCTGGTGGGTGGTGTTCTCACGTGTAATGGTGGTATCCATGTCGATGATCTGGCACCGAAGAGGAAAGAGTCGAATTGGACCCATCCGGAAGGCCACTGCCCTAGACTCAACATGTATGCTCAAGCTGTCAGGGTCGCGTCAATGCCAGATTCATTAGTTGCATTAACAAGACAGCCCCGAATGTCACCCAAGCACAACACAATGCCATCCGCGCTCTCAAGACCAACCGCAATATCGTCATCAAACCATCAAAGGAGGGGCCACCATCATACTGAACAGAACGGACTGCTGCAAAGAAGTGTACCGACAACTCAACAACCAGGAACACTACAGACAGTTACCCACAGATCCGACCGAGGAACACACCCGCCAACTCAACAGACTGATCAAGACATTGGATCCAGACCTTCAGAGCACCCTACGTGCTCTCATCCCACGTACTCCTCACGTTGGAGATCTCTACTGCCTCCTGAAAATACACAAGGCCAACACACCAGGCCGCCCTATCATATCAAGCAATGGAACCCTGTGTGAGAACCTTTCTGGCTACATTGAGGGCATCTTGAAACCCATCGTACAAGCAACGCCCAGCTTCTGTTGCGACACGACGGACTTCCTACAGAAATTCAGTACCCATGGACCAGTTGAACCAGGAACATTCCTAGTCACAATGGACGTCTCAGCACTCTACACCAGCATCCCCCATGACAACGGCATGGCTGCAACAGCCTCAGTACTCAACATCAACAACTGCCAATCTCCAGACGCAAATCTGCAACTAATCAAGCCCTGGAGCTGGACGGGGCGCACAGAGCCCTCGCAAGGAAGCACAAGGCGAATGAACCGCCGAGGGCCATGGTGGTGAGATTTCATCGCTTCTCGGACAAGGAACTTGTCTTGTGGTGGGCAAAAAATGAACGGAGCAGCTGGTGGGAGAACAGCGTGATACACATACCAGGACTTGGGTGCGGAGCTGAGCAAGAGGCGTGCTGGATTCAACCGGGTGAAGGCGACCCACTTCAGCAAGGGCGTGAAATTTGGGATGCTACACCCAGCAAGGCTATGGGTCACGTACAAGGAATGGCATCACTATTTTGAGACGCCAGACGAGGCATGGTCATTCGTCAAACAAGAAAAGCTGGACTTGAATTGAAGGACAGTTAAGCTTTGGTGGAATGCGGTGGTGGGGCTGGGTAACACGGTACCATTTCTAATATAAGATTGTATACAATGTTGGGTGTGTGTAAGGGCTGTGGTGGTGGCTGGAGGGTGCAGTGTTTTCGGCAAAGTTGAGATACGGAGTGGGGAGGGGGCCCTGTACTTAGTGCGAATTTTCAGGAAGTTGGGGCCTTGGTTCAACAAATGTCGCCTCATGGGGCAATCTTAGTGTCTTCTGTTTATTTTTTGTTTCGTATTACTATTTACTCACTGGGGCTGGAGAGGTAGTTTAATTGATTTATTCACGTGGGGGAGAGGGGTCCGGACAATTAGGCGACAGTCTGATTGGCGCCAGGGGCGGGAGCTGCCAGGGTCAGCATGGGTTAGCTGATTCTTCGGAGCGTAGTGGGGGGTGAGCAAGTGCCCAGCTGGTGCTTGGCGGGGGGTTTTGTGTCGTGGGGCTGTTGGGGGGAGGGGAGGCGGAGGGAGGGGAGGCGGGGGGATGCTGCTTTGCTGACAGAGGAGGTATCAATTTCGGGGTACCAATTGAGGGTCGGGGGCGGTGGCTCCCTGTGGGGGTGCTCGAGGAAGCGAAGGGCACGGGCTCGAGGTTGACCAAGAAAGGGCGATGCCCCCCCCCCCCGACCAGGCTGATGATGTGGAATGTGAGGGGTTTGAATGGGCCGGTCAAAAGAGCACGCGTGTTCGTGCATCTAAATTTCTGAGATGCATGCTAGGCAAGATCCCAGACTTAGAGTCACACCACCTGATCATGGGGGGAGACTTTAACACAGTCATTGACCCCGAACTGGACCGGCCGAAGTCCAGGACAGGGAAGCGACCGGCAGTGGCTAAGGAACTGAAGGGTTTTATGGAGCAGATGGGGGGGGGGGGGGGGGGGGGGGGGGGGGGCGGTGGATCCCTGGATGTTCGCGTGGCCGAGAGCGAAGGAGTTCTCTTTTTTCTCCCATGTTCATAAGGTTTATTCCCGCATAGACTTCTTTGTCTTGAGCAGGGTGTTAATCCCAAAGGTGGCGGGGACCGAATACTCAGCAATCACAGTCTCAGACCATGCCCCGCACTGGGTGGACTGCGGCTTAGTGAGGAGAGAGGGCAGCACCCACTCTGGAGACTGGATGTGGGGCTGCTGGCGGACAAAGAGGTTTGCGGGCGGATTAGCAGGAACGTCCAGGATTACCTGGAAACAAACGATACGGTGAGGTAGCAGCGGCAACGGTCTGGGAGGCTCTGAAGGCAGTTGTCAGAGGGGAACTCATCTCAATTCGATCCCATAGGAAAAAGAGAGAAAGAGCAGAGAGGGAGAGACTGGTGGAGGAGATACTCCGAGTGGACAGGAGATACACGGAGGCCCCCGAGGCGGGGCTACTGAGGGAGCCGCAGAGTATGCAGGCGGAGTTTGAACTGCTGACCACAGGGAAAGCAGCTGAGGAAGGCAAGGGGGGCAGTCTATGAGTACGGGGAGAAAGCGAGTAGAATGCTGGCACACCAACCGCGAAAGAGGGAGGCAGCCAGGGAAATTGGGGGAGTAAAGAATAAGGAGGGTAACACAGTCTTGGATCCAGTGAGGTTGAACGAAGTCTTTAAGGAATTCTATAGTAAGCTTTACGAGTCGGAGCCCCCGACGGGAGGGGAAGGGGTGAGGCAATTTTTGGACCAGTTGAGGTTTCCAAAGGTAGAAGAGGACCTGGTGGAGGGGCTGGGGGCCCCGATTGAATTGGAGGAGATTGTCAAGGGTATAGAGGACATGCAATCGGGTAAAGCCCCGGGGCCGGACGGTTACCAGGTAGAATTCTCTAAGAAATTTTCAGAAATATTGAGCCCACTCCTGATGAGGACCTTCAATGAGGCCAGAGAGAAAGGAACGCTCCCCCCAACAATGTCACAGGCTTTGATCTCACTCATTCTTAAACGAGGGAAGGACCCGGAACATTGTGGGTCATACAGGCCGATTTCGCTTTTAAACGTGGATGCCAAATTGCTAGCTAAGATTCTGGCCACAAGAATTGAGGATTGCGTCCCAGGGGTGATAGAGGAAGACCAGACTGGGTTTGTTAAAGGCAGACAACTCAATACCAATGTCCGGAGACTTTTGAATATTATTATGATGCCCTCAAAGGGAGGGGAGGCGGAGGTGGTAACGGCGATGGACGCAGAGAAAGCCTTTGACCGGGTGGAGTGGGAGTACCTGTGGGAAACGCTTGTGAGGTTTGGGTTTGGTGAGGGCTTTATTGGCTGGGTGAAATTGCTGTACCAGGCGCCTGTAGCAAGTGTATCTACAAACTGGCTGAGGTTGGGGTACTTCGAGCTTCATCGGGGAATGAGGCAGGGATGTCCCCTCTCCCCGAGACTATTTTCCCTAACGATAGAACCACTAGCTATGGCGCTGAGAGCCTTGAGGAACTGGCGGGGACTGGTTTGGGGGGGGTGGTGGAACATGGGGTCTCGCTATACGCGGATGATTTGCTCCTGTACATTTCGGACCCTGTGGACGGGATGGGGAAGGTTCTGCGGATCCCGAAGGATTTTGGTAGTTTTTCAGGGTACAAAATGAACATGGGAAAGAGCGAGTTGTTTGTGATCCAGGCCAAGGGGCAGGAGGAGAGACTGAAAGAGCTGCAGCTCAGGATGGTAGAGAAAAGTTTTCGTTAACTGGGTATACAGGTGGCCAGGGGGAGGTTGGCACTGCCGAACTTTCGCAACTACTACTGGGCGGCCAATATAGCTATGATTAGGAAGTGGGCGATGGGGGGGGGGGGGGGGGGGGGGGGGGGGGTGGGCGTGGGAGCAGCTGGAGGCGGCATCATGTAAAGGTACTAGTCTGGGAGCTTTGATAACGGCTCCTTTACCGTTCTCGCCGACCCGTTCCTCCACAAGTCCGGTGGTGGTGGTGACACTGCGGATCTGGGGTCAGTGGAGTAGGTACAAGAGGGTAGAGGGAGCGGCGGCCTGGACCCCGATATGCAACAATTACAGGTTTGTCCTGGGTAGGATGGATGGTGGGTTCCAGAGCTGGCAGAGGGCAGGCATCAGAAGGATGGGAGGGAGAGCTGTTCATAGACAATGGCAGCACGGTAGCATGATGGTTAGCATAAATGCTTCACAGCTCCAGGGTCCCAGGTTCGGTTCCCGGCTGGGTCACTGTCTGTGCGGAGTCTGCACGTTCTCCCCGTGTGTGCGTGGGTTTCCTCCGGGTGCTCCGATTTCCTCCCACAGTCCAAAGATGTGCGGGTTAGGTGGATTGGCCATGCTAAATTGCCCGTAGTGTCCTAAAAGTAAGGTTAAAGGGGGGTTGTTGGATTACGGATTACGGGTATAGGGTGGATACGTGGGTTTGAGTAGGGTGATCATTGCTCGGCACAACATCGAGGGCCGAAGGGCCTGTTCTGTGCTGTACTGTTCTATGTTCTATAGACGGAAGCTTTCCCAGTTTGAAGGCGCTAGAGGACAAATTTAATCTGCTGCCAGGAAATGCCTTTAAATATCTGCAAGTACGAGTGTGATGAACGGTATTAATAACTGCCGTAAACGGTACCTGACCTTTAATACCTTGCCCCTTTAAGAGGCTTGGAACCCTGGGGGACTCCGCCTCTGGCTACGCCCCCAGGAAACGGTATATCGGATAAGGCTCCATGTGGTGAGCACTTCTCTCGGATGCTGTTCAGTTCTCTGTAGATTAAAGCCTTTTGATTACCGACCTCGCTCTCGCGTCGTAATTGAGGGTGCCTCAATGAGCCTTCCTGAAAAAACAGGTAGTGGCCTTTCTGACGCTGCCGCCACTGAGGATACAGGACAGGGTAGTCTCCGGCACCTGGGTGGGGGAGGGGAGGTGTCGGATATCTACCAGGAACTACAGGAGGCGGAGGATACCCCAGTGGAAATGCTCAAGGGCAAGTGGGAGGAGGAGCTAGGTGAGGAGTTGGAAACGGGTCTGTGGGCAGAGGTCCCGGGTAGGTTAATTCCTCCTCATCAGGTGCCAGGCTCAGTCTAATTCAATTTAAGGTGGTTCACAGGGAACACATAACGGCAGTAAGAATGAGCAAGTTTTTTGGGGTAGAAGACAGATGTATGAGGTGCAAGGGCAGCCCTGCAAACCATGTCTTGGGCATGCCCAGAGCTTAGAGTGTTCTGGCAAGGGTTCGTGAGGGCAATGTCCAAGGTGCTTAACACACGGGTGGTGCCGCGTCCAGAGATAGCGATCTTTGGAGTGTCAGAAGACCTGGAGTTCAGGGGGCGAAAGAGGCCGACGTCTTGGCCTTTGCCTCCCTAGTAGCCCAGAGACGGATTTTATTAATGTGGAGGGACTCGAAGCCCCCGAGTGTAGAGACTCGGGTTAACAACATGGCTGGGTTTCTCAGCCTCCAGAAAACAAAGTTTGCCTTAAGAGGGTCAACGGTAGGGTTCTCTCGCAGGTGGCAGCCGTTCGTTGACTTTCTTTCAGCAGCAATCCTTGGTGGGGTGAGTGCTTCATTGGGATGGTGTGGGAAGACTGGGTCGCGTGGGGTAATGTCTATTTAATTGTTATTGTATATTCTCTTTTTGCACTATGTTAATGTTCACTCTAGTTTGTTTTGTTATTATGGTTACTACTGTTTTATTATGAAAAATTTTGCAAAACCTTAATAAAAATACTTTTTTAAAAAATCGATGAAGATGAACATCTTGCCAAGGTTATCCCCACACCCCCACTACTTGCCTTCAAACAACCGCCCAACCTCAAACCATTGTTTTCAGCAAACTACCCAGCCTTCAGAACAGCGACCACGACACCACACAACCCTGCCATGGCAATCTCTGCAAGACGTGCCAGATCATCAACATGGATACCACCATTACACATGAGAACACCACACACCAGGTACGCAGCACATACTTGTGCGACTCGGTAAACGTTGTCTACCTCATACGCCGCAGGAAAGGATGTCCCAAAGCGTGGTACATTGTCGAGACCATGCAGACACTGCGACAATGGATGAACGGACATCGCGCAACAATCACCAGGCAGGAATGTTCCTTTCCAGTTGGGGAACACTTCAGTGGTCAAGGGCATTCAGCCTCTGATCTCCGGGTAAGCGTTCTCCAAGGTGGCCTTCAGGACACGCAGAATCGCCGAGCAGAAACTTATAGCCAAGTTCCGCACACGAGTACGGCCTCAACCGGGACCTTGGATTCATGTCGCATTACATTCATCTCCCACTATCTGGCCTGGGCTTGCGAAATCCTACCACACTTTAACCTGAGGTTACCCCTATCTCTGGATCTGTAAAGACTTAATTACCTGCAAATGCTCGCATTCTAAGCATTGTCTGGCATCTTTGTCTTTGTCTATATATATGTTTCTGGAACATACCTCTTCATTCACCTCAGGTGAAGGAGCAGTGCTCCGAAAGCTAGTGTTTGAGACAAACCTGTTGGACTTTAACCTGGTGGTGTAAGACTTCTTACTGTGCTCACCCCAGTCCAATGCCGGCATCTCCACATCATTCCTTTTTACAGATAGTGTTCTGATTATGATTCGATGCCATTAAGTGCTTTGAAAACAATCAATGTTTTGCTCCTCTGTGGTTTTATAGGACTTGACACTCTCTTTGCCTCAACAGCTGGATCCTTTTCTTTGCCAGTTCTGGGGTAAAGTCAGATTATGAAGCAGAGAGAATAGCAGGTGTAGGATGGGTTAAATTCAGTGTAACTCTCCCATGCTTCTGCCTCAACAACGTCTCTTCAACTCTGAAACATACATCCTGTGCAGCAGCAATGTGGCATTCACATTTCATGTGTCAACCATACTTGTGTTGACCTTTACAGAGCTAGGTACTGAAGACAGCTATTAATGTGCATCTCACAAACCTTCAGGCAGGAAGTTGCCCTGTACTGTAGATTCAGACACGAGTACTGTAATATGCTATATTACAATGTGAAATGCGCTTTCACTACATCTCTTTAGCAAAAACATCAAAAATTCCATCATCAAGCCAAAAAACTAGTTGCAAAGGAGGTCCTGGTTATTCAGTGGGTAAATGCTCCATAAAAGGGTGTTTACACAGAGAGATTCTCAGCTTCAATTCCCAGTAAGTGCAGCCCTCTAAAGTGTGTTGGACAGCCGATTGAAATACAAGTAAAACACACGTGTGCATGGAAATGGATCCCAGTAAAAACCAACACATTTGGGGAGGGTGAGGGAGTCATTTGCAAAGAGTGTGTGTGAAATGAGTGCCTTTAAAGTAGACAAAACAGAACCAGAAGTCCCAACCCCATATTCCTGGTGGGAAATCAACCACAGCAGAGGAGGAAAATTTCTCGAAAATATTCCAGTGATCTCTCAACTCAGTTTATTTGGAATGTGGTTTGGCGCTCGTGGGGACCCACTTCCTTCAACTACACAAAAATAAAAGACTGCAGATGTTGGGAATATGAAATAAAGACAGAAAATGTCTTAAATATTCAGCAGATCTGACAACATCTACTGAAAGAGAAACCTAGTTAGCCTTTCAGTTCTGTGACCTTTCATTGGAATTGAGAAAAAAATAGAAATGTTTTAAGCAAATGGAAGGGGTGAGAAGAAGAGGGATGGTCTATGATAGGGTGGAGGGCAGGAGAGATTAAATGACAAAAGGTTTAATGGTGAAAAGCCAACGGTAATAATAATGGAAGTAAAGAAACAAAAGATGCATCGAGTTGAGATGTGAATGGCAGAATTGAAGAACACAAAATGAAGGAACTAAAAAGGAAACACTTAAGACTAGATGAGACTTGCGCACAACAAGCACACATTAACCCTGCTCAAAGCCTTATTCCACACTCCAGCCCCCAGAGCCCCACCCAGCTCTTCCTCACACTTATGCCTAATCTCCTCTACCGGGCACTTTCTCTCTTCAACAGCTCCCCACATATATCCCCTCGTGCTAACCACTGTGCTACCATGCTGCCCCAATAAACCGTCATCCCCTGACTGGAAATTGAACCTGGACCACGACAGTGAAAGCACCAAATCCTAACCACTAGACCACCAGGGAAATTCCAAAGGCTTTTTTTAAGGAAGATGAATGCATTAATTTTGGTGTTTTGTGGGGGGGAAGCTCCACGGGTGAAGAAGGTGCTGCTGGAGCAGTGATGTGGGGGAGGGGGAAGAGGGCTGGTCTTGCCAAATTTGATTAACTAATACCGGGCAGCAAATATAGCCGTGGTCAGGAATTGGATAGTGGATGGAGGCTCGCCTTGCAAGGACACTAGCTTAGGAGCACTGTTAATGACGCCTCTGTCGTTCTCGCCAGCCAGGTACTCCACAGGCCCCAGTGGTGGTGGCGTCCCCGAGGGTGTGGGGACAGTGGCGGCAGCACCCGAGGCTGGAGGGGGCCTTGGTTTAGACGCCAATTTGCAGGAATCACAGATTTACTCGGGGGGGGGGGGGGGGGGGGGGGGTGCTAGATGCGGGGCTGGCAACAGGCAGGGATTAAGTGGTTGAAGACCTTTTTGTTTTTGTGGGGGGCATCTTTTTGAGCTTGGATGGGAGAGGAGCATGAGGCAGCAGTGCTAACCACTGCACCACCTCCCAATATTCTAAATTTAAGAAAATACATGTAAATCACCATCTGACTTGAAAGGTTTGTTTGGGACCTCGGATGATAAAAAAAAGGGCACACCTCCTGTGCTTGTATTGAAAGATGCTGGAGGAAAGGGAGGGGGGCGATGTTGCCTGAGGCCAGGGTGTTGCAGAGAAAATGCTCCCTTTGGAATGCTGGAAAGGGAAGAGAAATTGTGTTTGGCGGAATCATGCCTGGAGGTGGCGGAAACAGTAAAGGATACCCTGCTGAATGTGGAAGTTGCAGGAAGCCTCATTGTGGGCTGGTTCTAGAATCTAACCTCAGATATAATTGTGCCTGAAACATTCACTGACATGAAGTCTTAGCATATTCTGTACATTGAACCCACACCAGTGGTGAGAGGGCCTCACCTCTAGCTGCTGCAGCAATAACTGGGTAAGACACTGGAGCAGCAGCAGATAAACATTCACCAGGCACTTCTGTGGCTGCTTATACATGATCCCAGTTTTCCTTTTCAGGTGCTCCTAACCGTTGTTAGCTGCCAACCCCTCCAGCAAGAAAAATTGGTTTGGCTGCTCGGGTCTTGGCTGCATCGATCCATAGTCTCTGGCTTCAGCCCAGCTTGAGCTCCAGTTTGCTCCTGGCAACTGCTACCGGTGGAACATGAGCTCCAATAGTGTACGGCATGTGTCTCTCACTGACAGCTGCAGAAAATCAATACAATTCACCCTTTAATTATCTGTGATCATTCCAGGGTGCAGGAGTAGAGATTTATTAAATGTACCCAGCGCATGTTTGTCCAGAACCAACCTGCTTCTCATTCCCAACCTTCCTTAATGTTGAAAATCTATACAAGTAACTATTATGCAGAAATACATAAAAGTTAGACAGAAAAGTAAAAAGCAAAAGTGGAAGGCAGAGGAAAGAGCAAATAGAGCTATAAGAACAAAGAAAATGTGTTAAAAGGTTCAAAGGCCAAGCCTAAAGGCATTGTATCTGAATGTGTGGAGCATTGGCAATAAGGTAGATGAATTAACAGGCAAATAGATGTAAATGGGCATGACATGAGTGCAATTATAGAGATATGGCCACAGGGTGCCCAAGGCTGGGAACTGGGTATTCGATATTTAGAAACGGCAGACAAAAAGGGAAAAGGCAGTGGGCCTTAGTCAAGGGGAAATCACAAAATCAAGATGTAGAATCAGTCTGGGCAGAGCTAAGAAGCAACAATGGGTGGAAATCATTAGCAGGAGTTACCTATAGACCTCAACATATTAGTGGGAAGGTAGGGGGTGGCATTAAACAGGAAATTAAAGATGCATGTAAAAAGGCTGTTAGTAATCTGGGTGACTTTAATCTACGTATAGACTGGGGAAACCTAGCAATAATGCAGTTGCAGATGAATTCCTGGAATGTGCAAGAGATTTTTTAGACCAGCAGGTCGTGGAACCAACAAGGAAATAGGCTATCTCAGATTTGGTATTGTGCAATAAAAAGAGGTGAATCTAATATTTTTCAGGTAGCACGTTGGCACAGGGGTTAGCATTGCTTTCTCACAGCTCCAGGGACCAGGGTTTGATTCTGACCTCAGGTAACTGTATGGAGTTTGTACATTCACCCCATGTCAGTGTGGGTTTCCTCCCAGTGCTCCGGTTTCCTCCCAGAGTCCAAAGATGTGCAGGTTAGGTGGATTGGCCATGCTAAATTTCCTCTTAGGGTGGTGTTGCAAGAATAGGGTGGGAGTTTGGGCTAGGTAGGGTGGTCTTTCATCTTAGGGTGGTCGATGCAAACTTAATGGATGGGCCAAATCACCTCCTTCTGCACTGTTGGGATTTTATGATTCTGTGGAGGGGGGGAGTCCTTTAGGGAAGAGTGACCATAACATGATAGAACTTTTTCATTAGTTCTTAGATGGAAAGTGAAGTAGTTAAATATGAAACTAGAGTCCGAAATCTAGACAATGGAAATAACGAAGATGTGAGGCGTATGTTGGCTAAGATAGATTGGAAAACTTTATTAAAAGGCATGAAGGTGAAAAGGCAATGGCTAATATTAAAAGAACAGATATATCCATTGCAAAAGTTATCATTCCTTTCTGGCACAAAATCACACCAAGAAACGCGGCCCAACCATGGCTAACAAAAGGAATTAAGAATGGTATTAGATCCAAAGAGGGGTTACGTAATGTTGCTAGAAAAAGTAGCAAACCTGAGGATTGGGAGCAGTTTAAAAATCAGCAAAGGAGGACAAAGAGATTGAACAAGAGGGAAATAATAGAGTATGAGAGTAAATTTGCAAGGAACATAAAAGTAGACTGTAAAAGATTTATAAATATCTAAAAAGGTTAGTGAAGACAAATGTAGGTCCCCTACAGTCTGAAATAGGGGTATTTATAACGGAGAACAAGGAAATGGCAGAGCAATTAAACAACTACTTTAGTTCTGTCTTCATGGAAGACACAAATATTGTTGGAGAAATGAATGGGACTGAAAGCCAATAAATCCCTGGGGCCTGAAAACCTACATCCCAGGCTATTGAAAGAGGTGGTCATGGAAATAGTGGGATACTGCTGGCAGATTGGAGGGTGGCACATGTGAAAGAAGGGAGGGAGAAAACAGGGAATTAGATTGGTTGACCTAACATTAGTAGCAGGGAAATTGCTACAAAGGATGTGTTAACAGGACACTTAGGAAACATCAACAGGATTAGACAAAGTCAACATGAATATATGAAAGGGGAATCATGTTTGACAAACCTACTGGAATTTTTTGAGGATGCAACTATTAGAGGAGGCAAGGGTGAACCAGTGGATTTGGATTTTCAGAAAGCTTTTGATGAGCCCCACATAAGAGGTTTGCATGCAAAATTAAGCAGATGGGATTGGGGGTAATATATTGACATGGATTGAAAATTGATCAGCAGACAAGAAACAGAGAATAGGAATAAATGGTCATTTTTCAGTGTGGCAAGCATTGACTAGTGAGGTCTCACAGGGATCAGTGCTTGGGCCCTGTTTATTCACTGAGGGAACCAAGTGTAATATTTCCATTTGCTGATGACCCAAACTTGGTGGGAATGCGAGTGGTGAGGAAGATAGAGGTTTCAAGGTGATTTAGACAAGTCGAGTGAATGGGCAAATACATGCAGATGCATTATAACATGGATAAATATGAAGTTATCCCCTTCAGAAGATTAAACAGATGGCAGAGTATTATTTAAATGGTGCTAGCTTGGGAAATGTTCAATTACAAAGGAACATGGGTGTTCTTGTATACCAGTCGCCAAAAGTAAGCATGCATTACAGCAAGTCGTTAAGGTAGCAAATGGCATGTTGGCCTTCACTGAGTGCAGCAAATGTTCACCAGGCTGATTTCCGGGATGGCAGAATTGTTGTATGAGAACAGATTAGGTCGAATAGGCCTGTATTCACTGGCGTATAGAAGGCTGAAAGGGGATCTCATTGAAACATATACAATTCTGACAGGGCTGACAGACTGGATGCAGGGATGTTGTTTCACCTGGCTGAGGGGTCTAGACAAGGGGTTACAGGCTCAGGATATGAGATAAGGAGATATTTCTTCAGAGGATGGTGAACCTGTGGAATTCTTTATCACAGAAGGCCGTGAACCTGTGGAATTCTTTATCACAGAAGGCCAAGTCACTGAATATATTTGAGGAAATGGATAGATTTCTAAACACTAAAGGCTCTTAGGGGTAATGGGAGTGCACAGGTGTATAGTGTTGAGATATAGGATCAGCCATACTCATATTGAATGGTGGAGCAAGCTTGGGATGATAGATGGCCTACCTCTGCTCTTATTTTGTATGTTTCTGTTCCTAATGCATTAATTTAATTTAAATTCAACCAGCTGCCCTGGTGGGATTTTAACCCATGTACCCAAAGGGTCTGGCCCTCTGGATTATTAGTACAGTGATGGTACCACCATGCTACCACCTCCTCCTCCCATTCTGTCTCACCTTACGTTCAAGTACAACCCTTTATTCTCTTTTCCATCACATGCTTAGCCGAGCTCCCCTTAAGTGCATTTGTACCATTCGCCTTAACCATTCCCCTGAAGTAGTGAGTTCCAAATTCTCACCAATCTTTTGAGTAAGTTTCTTGCTTCTTTAATCTTACATTTAATAGGTGTGAAGGGGATCTAGCAGTGTGATATTATAAATATGCAGTGCTATGTAAAATAACGCAGAGGACATATGCACCTATTTTGAGGCTGTAAAACTCAGGCAAGGGTTACTTTTGTAAACTCAGTGAAGGTTAGCTTTCTTCTTTGCAACCACAGAGGTCCACAATCATAAAAAGTCATATCAATTTCTTTGCACGCTGATATGAGAGATGGATGAGTGAAATCCTTAATTAGTATCCAAGGAGAGCACCCAGACTTGCAGGTTTCCTATGAAATGTTCAAACTGGATCTGACCATCAGATTTGGAGCTGCTGAATAACATACGAAGGACAATCGGACAAAGGACAATCTTTTTCTGCCCCATTGACTGGTAATAATTTGATCAGAGCATACCAGAAGTGTCCGTACGTGGAATATAACCATAAATTCCAAGCTTCCCATTATTTATCCTTCGGGTAATCTCTCTTTTAAAATAAATTTAAAGTGCCAAATTATTTTGTTCCCAATTAAGGGACAATTTAGTGTAGCCAATCCACCTACTCTGCACATCTTTGGGTTGTGGGGGTGAGACTGACACAGACAGTGGGAGAATGTGCAGCCTCCACATGGACAGTGAACTGGGGCCGGGATTGAACCCAGGTCTTCAACGCCATGAGGCAGCAGTACTAACCACTACACCACCGTGCCACCCCAGCTAATCTCTTATCCATCACCCCAAACCCCATCTGTTCCATCTTAACCAGCAGCTCTTCATCTGGAACATTCAAGAAGTCATGGAGGTTGGCCAGGTCTTCTTCCCCACCTGATTTTTTGTTGTGTGCTCTTGACTAAATTAGTGTGCACGCAGTCTTCTAATGTACTTGACCAATCTGTTATATCATCACCATGTAGTCTCGAGTATAGCAGTAAATGACTGGAAAAGCACATACTCTGCTCCAACATGCCTTGATAATTTCAGAGGAATACTTTTTACTCTGCCAGTATGGGTTTTTCCATTTCCCATAGGAACCATCGCATTGCTGAGTCGGATTTGGACCAAAGCGTGGATATTTTTGTACAGTGGATCCACACTCGATTCCAGGACGAGACTGCCCAAACCCATTTTAAGAAGGGCCCTTAGCAGCCTTTCAACCTAACAGCTCAAACTGGACTGAAATCCCAAGTTCCATGTGTGAAGGATCACTCTGCCTTCTAAAGCATTTTTGTGAAAAAAAAATTAGGATTAATTTTAATTTAATTTAGTGCGGAGCAGTCGCTGGCATTTGAACTCCAAATTCAGAAGTGTACACCACAGGTCACCAATGTAATGCTCATTCACAGTCTCAAAGCAAAATCTACCTGTTGAATTCCAGGCACTTAACATAGCAGGTCCCCTGCGCTGATGGTCTGAGCAAGGCTGCCACTCAACTGTGAATAGTTAATGTAATCGAGGAGATCAGAGAAATAATGTTTGAGAACTTGTGCAGATCCTTAACTTTAAACACATGGAGAAATATAACATTTTAAACATTAAGAGTGAGCCTCCTTTGGCTAAATTAAAACCAGTTGAAGTCTCTCTGATGGATATGTTGCAGTATCCTTAGATAGGTCAAATGGAAGATTTTGAAATGTTTTGAGCAGGAGAAAGCTGCTGTACGTTAAACAAGATATTTCTCTGAAGACCAATAAAATCTCCTCTAATACATTTGAAATTACCTAAATTTTGAATCATTTCCAAGGGTGTTATTTTAAATAAATTAAGGGTTTGATTCTTCAGAAAGATTTCTAAGTGTGGTAGTGAGTGGGAATTGCCGCAAGCTTCCCGGCTCTCAGCCCAGCGAGGTCGGCAATGCTATTCAACGTTAATTGGTCCACTTAACGAGGCCGCACGGGCTTCTTGCCACAAATAAAGTCTCGCCAGCCGATCTGTTAGGACTGTGTTCGTTGCCATTCCCCCCCCCCCCCCCCCCAATGCCGACAAGATCAAGCAGCCAACCCCTGCAAGCTCACAACAATGCTGCTCAGGAGACCTGCCCCAAGATTCGGGGATTATGATCTGGGGAGGCTCCTAGACACAGTGGATGGCAGGAGGGATGTCCTGTTCGCCCGAGGGCCCTGGAGGGTCAGTCACAGGGCAGCCAGGACACCCTCCACCAGCGTGCATACACTCACACCTGCACACCACATGCCCGGGGAGGAGAGGATACCTGGAAAAATGGACCAAGGGTTCGGAGATCGGCCTGCATTGCGGAAGAAAGTGACCGAGGCATCCTATTGGTTGTGCATATTGTGTATAACAATTCCACACTTTCCCAGTGGTGCTGCCCCCCCCCAACCTATTGTTTGACTATGGCCTAGCCATTGTCAGCAGCCATTTGTGAGGACAATTAACCAAAACACGCTAGTCACAGGCAGAACTAATATTTTGATAGGAACATTTAATGAGGCATATTTTTGGAGCAGTAAGGAAGGAGAAAGATCCAGACCAGCAAAGGAAAAAGTCCCTGCCTGAGAGCTATGAGGAGGCAGAGAATTCAGGTTGACCATTACCCCTCTATTTGAGAAACTGAACCAGGATTTATTTTAAAAAATATATTAATTGTTGGGATGGGCAATAAATGCTGGCCTAGCTACTGAGGCCCACATCCCCATAATGGCCCTTTGATTGCAACTCAACTGGAATAAAACTAGAAAAATCTGCCACTGCAAGCAAATTCATCTTTCTGAATCTCAAGGTTCTATTCTTCAGTGGACCCAAAAGGAATTAGAGGCTTGCAACTTTTCAAGACTTCATTCCGAGGAAAAGCAAATGTGACAGAAAACCTCCAAATGTTTAAAACCCAAGTGCATGTGTGTGGTAGTCACCACTGATGTATATACTGTACATATGGGTTTTACGGTAAGGCCCCTGTACTACAGGTACGGGGGTAGATCCCTGCCTGCTGGCTCTGCCCAGTAGGCGGAGTATAAATACGTGTGCTCTCCATACAGCAGCCACTTCACCAGCTGCTGAAGGAGGCCACACATCTCTGTGTAATAAAGCCTCAATTACATTCTACTCGCGTCTCGTTGTAATTGATAGTGCATTAATGTGACGTTTTGTAATCACAATCTTTTCTTGAGTATGCATGCCTGTATGAGTGGGTGTGATTACAAATTAATTTAGGTGTTGAATATTAAACATTTACCTTACTTTTTAAAAAATTTACAAGAAATCCTGTCACTTGTCCATGACATTTACTGCACTTGGGGTTAAAATACTTCTTTCTTTGAAAACACACTTGGCTTTGGAAAATTGAGAGGTAGAAAAGGGGGAACAATCCCTATCATATCTCCCTTGTCCATAACAATGTTTTTTTTTCCCCTTTAGTTTATGGGTGCTACTCCTTCGGTTCTTTCAGGTTGAAAGGAATATCGTCCTCAACTATCATGTAGTCTGAGGATGATTCACTCAACTGGACTGATCTTGGTGAATTAACCAGAAATGGATAAATTGCTGTAACATTGGCAGTTCAGTGCTGTATTGGCTACAACTAACCCATTTGTACACATTATTTTGTACACATTGCATTGCATTCAATGGCCAACACGTTACATCTTACTGAAATCATTGTTGCATATACAATTAACTTACAACACCGAAAACATTCATGCTTAGCATTTTTATGAGGAAGGAAAATAAGGGGGGGGGGGGGGGTGGAGAATAGAGGGTTGAAAAGGAAGCAGAAGAATTGACTACAGTCAACAAGTGTGTCACAAATTCCTGCGCAAACCTTGAAATTGGAACGCTTAAAAACAAAGTTTAAAGAAAACACAGCTGGTTTGCCAGCATCAGTTGAATGGAAAGCAGCAGTTTTGATTGAAGACATGTTTATTTTGAAATTTTTAAAAAGTGGCTTAAGAAATAAAGCACAACTGTTAATTAAAGTAATACTTCAAAACTAATCCATTTTTCATCTATCTTGTATAAAGCCCGATAAATCAGTTAGTTAATGGCAGTAAATGTAGGACAAATTAATCACCAGCCAAAATGTAACTATTCACGGATCTGGAACTGAACCCTTGGACTCGTATTTGTTACATTTTCAAGAGCTTACATCAACCTGTATTTTAAAAGCTATCCACATATATTAGAATTTTTGTGTATTTAGAATAAATTTGAAACAAGCTATAGTTTGGAAAAAAAATTCTGAAAGCCAATGCTCTTAATTAGGAACAAGTACGGAAAGGAAAATGGTTCTTGACTTATTAGAATCATATAATTCCTACAGTACAGGAGGTAATTTAACCTGTGATTCTGCACCTCCAAAAGAGCATCCCAACTAGGCCCATTCCCCGCCCTAGACCTGTAACTCTTACTGACCTTTTGATACTTAGGGGCAATTTAGCATGGCCAATCCACCTAACCTGCACATCTTTGGACTGTGGGAGGAAACCCACACAGACAAGGGGGAGAATATGCGAACTCCACAGTCACTAGAGGTGGGAATTGAACCCGGGCCCTGGGAGACAGCAGTGCCATGGTGCCGCTGTTCTTGTCAGCATAACAGTTCAGGACAGCATCACCTGCCTGATCCCAGGTTGCACACATGACCCAGGGGGACTAGAGATTATTATTCACAATAAAGATTTTTCGAGAATAAAATGCTACAAACTGGGAGCTGCGTGGTTCTTACATGTGAAAAGTCAAGATTTATCATAGCAATATGTAGAAATCCTAGTTGCAATATAAATCATATTTGCACGGGGATGTCATCACAAAACAGTTTCAGCTGATTGTCTTGGGACACGGCTTATTTTAATTCATTTCTCTCCCAAATAAAAAATCAAAACGTGTTATCAATATAATTTATTGCAACCAGCATTGATATATAGGGCAAATATCCGCACTCAGCTATGAGTTACCTGACCAGAGTGTGCAAATCTTCATCATTAATAGCTCAGACAAACCTCCTTGAAACACGAGTTTAAAATTCAGGTCTATTCCTTATGTTTTCACAGGGAAACCAGTGATATTGTAGAACATCAATGGATCAAATTTATACACAAACTTCAGGTTTTTAACGGCACCTCAGAAAAAAAAATATCACATTTAAAATGGACATATTAAATGTTTTTCTATTAGTAGTAAGGTATTTGTGTATTTTTAACAAGAAATATCACTACTTTTTATCAAAGGAGTTTAAAAAAAAACAAACCTTGTTGCAAGGATATTCATATGTCTTGGAAAATAAGGGTGGATGCACGCATGGGTATTATCTCAATGTAAAGAAAACTTTTAAACATTTAGAAATAAACACATCCACTGATGTATGTGACACTATCTGGAAGAAAAGGTTCACGCTATCTGTATCTTCAAAAACAGATTCCCTAAAGCCTTCATTGAAACAGCATCCCTGGTAATTAAAAAATTGAACCTCTGTTGTATGCAATACTTTTAGATACTTTTTCTAATTAATGATGTGACTTACAATGAAGAGTTTTACTTTCGATTAATTTTCCAGGAATATTTTTATATACTTTTAAAATATTATTGTCACAAGTGGCTTACATTAATACTGCAATGAAGTTACTGTGAAAATCCCCCAGTCGCCACACGCCGGCGCCTGTTCGGGTACAAAGAGGGAGAAATCAGAATGTCCAATTCACTTAACAAACACGTCTTTTGGGATGTGTGGGAGGAAATTGGAGCAACCAGAGGAAACCCATGCAGGCACGGGGAGAACATGCAGACTCCGCAGAGTGGCCCAAGCGGGAATCGAACCTGGGACCATGGCGCTGCGAAGCAACAGTGTTACCCACTGTGCTACCTTGTGTTAAGCTATAAATCATTTCGCTCATGTTATAAAAGTTTAGCATATTCATAAGCTATGGAATTCTTCACTCATATAACCCTTTTATGGCTTGCAATTTCTCTACTTATTTCAAAACTGTTTAAAGTAACAAGTAAATTGCTCTGACAGCATGTTGGCAATGGTAACACTGTACCATGGAGTTATGAAAACGTTCCCCAAAGCTAATTTTATTTTAGGAAAAGGAAAGGCTATTGGGTCCAACAATTCTGCCCCTTTCAAAGTAGTATATGGTATAGACGCCCCAAAAAAGCAAATTTTTATCTCGATTTTATTACTTTTGTAAAGCTTTAGATATTCTTGGTTTCTATTTGCAATTCACAGCTCTGCTGCTCTAACACCTACTTGGAGCCCAGACCAGGATTAGGCTGATTTCAGTTACTAATTTTTTCTTTGTCAACACGCAGTAATCTTTGTATGGTTGAGAATGGGCAACCCATGCAATAAATCACAAGTGTAAACTCGCAACCTGTCACTCTATAAGCTTTGGGCAGATTTTATATTTTTAAATTTCTTCAAGAGTATATTTTAGCCCAAGAATAATGTTCATCCATCTCCTGTGTCAAGCTAGGTTTGCAAATTTTAAAATTCTGAAACTGTATAATACAAACAAACTGAGCAGCTTTGAGTTTTACCCAACCAAATTAAACATGAAACCAGGGCAGAAATTAATTTTCAAAATGTGGCAGCTGTGTAACATTTTCAGTAGCCAAAACAAATACAGACCACATTCTACTCTCCCTAGCTTTCAGATTACCATTGAAGTATCCAGTTTGCTCTCCCCACACATGAATCGTATCCATTAATCAGATTTCTACCGTATTTAATTTGGAAAAATCACTTGCTTTTACAGTTAGGATTGTTTTAGTCCGCTGAACTTGATATTCTGATTGTAGCAGCTGATCAATAGTCGGTACTTTAGGGTTAATAGATATCGTTAACTTTGGTCTCAAGGAAAACCATACATCTGACAATTCACTGGTGGCGTAAAGTGGAGTTCACATATAATGGAAATCTAAACATGCCACATGACAGTGGCACTTGAAACGATTCTTGGAAACCAGATTAATAGTTTTTCAAGTGATAATGAAGCCATCAATTGCATGACAGTAGGACCTCTGATATCCCATTACAGCATTAGATGGAATTAACAACTGCATTTTTCCAAACAATCCCCCCTTCTCTACTTTCTGAAGAAAGTTTGTCCAGAAATTAATTTTATAGAATCATAGAATTTAGTGCTGAAGGAGGCCATTCAGCCCATTGAGTCTGCACCGGCCCTTGGAAAGAGCAGCCCAGTTAAGCCCACGCCTCCACCCTATCCCCGTAACCCCACCCAACCTTTTTGGACACTAAGGGCAATTTATCATGGCCAATCCACCTAACCTGCACATCTTTGGACTGTGGGAGGAAACTGGAGCACCCAGAGGAAACCCATGCAGACCCCGCACAGACAGTGACTCAGCTGGGAATCGAACCTGGGACCCTGGAGCTGTGAGGCAATTGTACTAACCACTGTGCTACCGTGCTGCCCATATTAAAAGAAAATCCAAATAAAAATCACTACTTGCCTGAAACAGTTAAATCCATGGAATTTAACTTTGCAAGCAGCGTTTTTGTTTTATGATTAACTTTTAACAAAGGTTGGTGTTATTTCTCCAGTTGAGAGCTTGCGCCTTTAAAGAGCTACAGTTATTCAGTTGCATAGCCTCAGGTAACTTGGGAGTTCTGTTGCAGAAAAGAAAAACATGATCCACAAGTCATGCAAAGTCACGGTTTACAAGTGGTGCTTAGAGATTTGCTTGATATAAAGTTATTTAAATAAACAGCAGCCGATCTTAAGCTTGGATTGTTTTAATACTGTCAGTCAAAAGAAAACTCTCCAGTCTCAAGATACAAGTGAACTTTATTTTTGATTTCATTACACAAACTGGAATAACCTCATTCCAAATCATCACCAAAAAGCATTTCTGAGTGGGGTTTTGAAATACAGTAACTTGGTCCCTCTGGCAGGTTACTAATGCACCATTAGGCACCAGTAAGATCCATATTGAGCAAACATTCGCTCAGCAAGGTGGAATGTTTTCAGCAGTCTAGTTTCTGAAAGTTTGTAGCATGACTACAACATCCCAAAAGCAGGATTTCACACACACACAAGCAGGACAGAAACCCAAACAGAATTCACAGTTACAAAGAGTTATTAGAATTCAATGTTGAATAACAATGTCAGGATTACAAACATGTTCAACAAAGGCTATAGAAATGAAATTAATGGACATAATTCTCTGAAAATGTACGTATACTAATGTAGAAGAGACAAAACATGTTACACTGGATTGATTTACTGTTTACCTGAACTCTGAGGAAAGATCCCTTTTCCAGCCCAGCAGCATGCCAATGACAAGAATATAGTATCTGATAGACTGTTATAAAGTTAAAAAATCCTAGGTCATAATTTAAATATTGCTCTTTGTTCCCAGTAATATCAGTGCTAAGCTACCATAACATTAATGAAAAAATACAGTAAAGAACCATGCCTTAGAAAGGATTTGTACACCCCACGTGCAAACCTTCTCCCCAAAAAGAAACTTTAAAAAAATTTGATCTCTATATATGCAATAAATCACGGGTGTAAATATATTGCTTAGTTCTAACATAATTATGAACATCTGATTAAAATTTCTGTTTTACATTCTTTTAAATCAGTCACTTATTCTTCTTACAGAGATGAAGGTAAAGAAATAGTCATTATATTTCTTATGAATGAGAGGTTTATAAACAATCATGTAAAGATTTGTTCCTCCTAAAAATAGACGTTTTGTATTTCTGAATCAGATTTATATGCTCTGGTGTTCTATTAATGATATGTCAAATTCCTTATATTCTACAAAAATAGCAGTAAGCATTTCAAAATACTCTGCTTTCCTGGAGACTTTTAAGTTACATTCAGATTTGTTGCTTCTTCATATGGATGAATGCCGATATATACAGTGGCAGGATTGAATGACTACTTGATTAAAAACTCTCAATGCATCAACGATGGCTGAATGCTCTTTCAGATGATAATCTTATGATTCCAGCACAAGGCAGTGCATCTCTGTGCCTTGAACACACCATTAGTACCTGGTCTGATACTCGTGATGCCATCGATTAAAATCAATGTAAAACAGTACTATGCTTCCAGATGCCATACCTGTAATGATGACCCTAAATTAAAAGAAGTAAAGTTAATTACACAGAATATAATTTACATCAATCATTACTGTGCTAAAATACCCAATGAACAAAGAAAGGTGATAGTTTACTGAGATAATCTTTAATATTCAGAGGAATCATTACTATTTACAGGAACTTTCAACCTTGTTAGCTCCCTTCACCAGAGCAACCAAGGTGACAGCTGCATTTCAGCAACTGATGTACTAGGGCGACATGGTAGCACAGTGGTTAGCATTGTTGCTTTACAGCACCAGGGTCCTAGGTTCGATTCCTGTCTTGGGTCACTGTCTGTGCAGATTCTGCACGTTCCCCCTGTGTCTGTGAGAGTTTCCTCTGGGTTTCCTCCCACAAGTCCTGAAAGACCTGCTTGTTAGGGAATTGGACATTCTGAATTCTCCCTCAGTGTAACCGAACAGGCGCTGTAGTATGGCGACTAGGGGGTTTTCACAGTAACTTCATTAAAGTGTTAATGTAAGCCTACTTGTGACAATTTTTTTAATATAAATTTAGTGTCCCCAATTATTTTTTTTCCAATTAAGGGGCAATTTAGTGTGCTCAATCCACCTACCTTGCACATCTTTGGGTTGTGGGGGCGAAACCCACGCAAACACGGGGAGAATGTGCAAACGCCACACAGTGACCCAGAACCGGGATCGAACCTGGGACCTCGGCGCCGTGAGGCAGCAGGGCTAACCCACTGTGCCGCCGCGCTGCCCCATACTTGTGACAATAATAAAGATTATAGACTAGATGTCGAGTTAGATATTTTGGTGTGGATTTTGCTTATTTTTTAAAATTTAAATAAATGAACCTTTTCAATATTTGGCATAATCAGTGAATAATAGGTTTGCTATCTTCTTGCCTTTCTGCTTTCAAACGAGATAAAATAATGTATTTTATCACTTATGTAAACAGTAATCACTCTATAACAACTAGTAACAACTGAAATTGGTAAAAAGGAAACTCTGGTTTTGACTCACAACATAGTTAGAATTACAGCTCTCGCGAGCCTGTGTGGGTATAGTAGCAAAAGTCGGTGACAGGATCAATGCAAGGATTTGGCACTGGCATTTGGATACAAATCCATCAGCAAACTGTTGGATTGAAAATGTCCCAGAAGAAGAATCTCTACAGTGCAGGAGGAGGCCATTCGGCTCATCGAGTCTGCATCTATCCTCCAGAAGAGCACCCCAACAGGTTCCCAACATATTCCTGCAACCCCTTAACCCCACCTAACTGGCACATCCCTGGACACAAAGGGGCAATTTATCATGGGCAATCCACCTGACCTGCACATCTTTCGACTGTGGGAGGAAACCGGAGCATCCGGAGGCAACCATGCAGACACAGGGGGGTGGGGGGGATTGCAAACTCCACGCAGTCTCCCAGGATTGAAATTAAACCTGGGTCCCTGGCTCTGTGAGGCAGCAGTGCTAACCTCTGTGCCAATTGCTTGCTGGTTGTAAAATCCCAAGATTAGTCGAGTTGTCTCAAGCCAGTTCCTTGTAGACATGGAGCCTCAGAACAAAACGTTTCCTAATTTGGTAGTAAATTGGCAATCTTACTTAGAGAACACAAGACAGCCAGTTGATGCTGTGGAGGTAATTTTCTGAGGTTAGAACTGAGGCACATTGTTTGCCAGAGCCAGATATGAGACAGTTACTTTGTATTTAACCATGCCTGGTCTGACAGTGTTTAATGCCACCACAGCTGCCTTCTTTTCTTTTTTCCCCTGAATCAACAATCCTCATTTTAAAAAGCACAAAAATTCTCACAAACAATAAAGTAAAAATGGTGGGGTTATTAAAAGAGTACATCCTTAACCTAATTATCAGGCGGAACTGGCTGAGTTTTAGTGGGAACAGAGCAGAGGGAAGAAAGAGCCATGTTTGATCCAGTTCTGTGTATTTGTACCAACAGAAAATGCACAAATTACTTCACATAATTGCTGCCCCCAGTATATTTCTAGTGATTGACTATGGCAGTGCAAAAATACAAATTTTGTGCTTAAAAATTGGTATTTGTACTCAACATGAAAAAGAAAGTTACATGCCTGAAAATAACCTTTAAATCGATTCTACTCAATATACTAATGAAACACACAGGCAACGACAACTTACATTAGACAGATCAACACACACAGTTTTAAAGGCTGCTTTCAAAAGAATATTCCAAAGCACATTAAACAAAGCCTATGTAAACAATCCAATTCTCATCAAAATGCTTAAACTGTGTTTGTTTTCTCTATATTATACTTTTTAAGTATTGAAAGATGCAAATGAACAAGTTAGTCTTCTGAGAGAGAGAAAGAGAGAGGGAGCAGGGGACAGCAAGTGAGAATTAGAAACAGAGAGAGAATGAGTAAGTGCGTGCCTGTGATTTCACAGTCGTCCAGTCACTGTGCGTGTGTATGTTTGTTGTGCTGATTCTATATTCTAAAGTAATAAAGATATTTGCTGGAAAAGAACAGTGTTGTGTGTGTCACTACTTTGACATTTTTGTCCAGTATCTGGACTGGGTAGCAGAGACAATAATATGATAAATTTAACATGTAGCAATTGTCAAGGAAAATTAGTATTTGTTGATTTTAGCATTGACGATTTGAGACTAACGGTCAAGTTTTGTCTGTATCACTCAATAATCTTTTAAAATTAATTCTGGACCTTGTATACTGGCAACAAATGAAGTAAATTCTCAAAAGAATTAATGGAAAAGTCAGATGACGTCAGCCACTTAAGACTGTAACTTTCTCGAATTTCGGTTTTGTAGATGGACACTGGTATATGATTTTAGGCTTTCTGTGGTACATATTAACAATAATACCAGTCCTGAGCTATTAACAAAGAACCAATTCAATATTCACCACAGTAGTGGTGCAACAAAACTTAAAGACAGACATTGGAGAAATTTGGGTTAAAATAATGGTGAGATCAGTCCTGAGCCTTTATACAAAAGATAAATTGGACAGTGACTCTATTGAATATGTATCATAAAATTCAGAAATCAGGAAATGACTGCTCATGTTGTCCTGCTGTTCCAAAAGGTTGCCCTATAATAGGATCTCACTTAAAATCTCATCACTGAAATCATGGAATGGTTTGACATTGCGGTTCTTACTTGGTAAATACCCACTAAATTCTCCAGAGAAAGTTAGGGCTTGCCCATTCCAATGTCAGTAGTTTCTTTTAATTGCTACCAACCAACCAGACATGACAACGTAGAATCTCATTTCTTCAGATTTTACTTATGATTAGAGTACAAAACATTAAATATTTTAACGTTTTTTCTCAGTCTCTTTTATCTCTCCCTCTCTCAATCTAATTTTTCTTTCCCTCTCTATTTTGCCTTCTGTACATGATTTGACATTGAATTTATTATTGTAACATCTATTTCCTGGTTCCGATTCAGTGTTTCTGAGTCAGCATTCTTCAATCTGATTGGTTAATAAGACATTGCTTTCACAGGTCCCAGATCCTCTGACGAGGACATCCATGCTGATTGGCTCTCTAATTGCCACAAAAGCCCATGGAAAGCTTGTGGGGAAGTTCAAGTGTAATCAATGGCTGGAGCTATTTGTTTGTTGCTGACCCACTAACAAGAAACGGTTAGTTTATCCAGTATTCTTTTAAAAAGTCTTACCTTTGGTCATGAGACATAGCCATGGCCCTAATACCAGCATCACAGCCTGGGTAGGTCATCAGCTGTTTGAGGTCCCAAACCTGCCACACAGCTACAATTCCACTATCTCCACCAGTGATGAGGTACTGCCCGTCACGACTCAGCAGCATAGCCTGGAGAAAAATTGCACATGTTACAGCATAGCTCTCAGCTCATATCCACTTAGTCATCTGCTGACTTTGGCTGCATCTCAACAGCTGGTATTTTTAAACAAGGTTGTATATTAACAGTATCACCCGGGTTTTCTCCAAGGCCATAACATTCTCACTTCTTCTAACTGAAAACTGACAGTTTTATTTTTCCTAATATGTCAGTTTGTCATAACTGTAAATCATTAAGCACACTATCCTCATCTTAGGTTCTATATTTATTTTAAGAAAATATGTCATTTTGGTTTCTACTGACCAATATATCAAAGGCATGTGCATTACAAACAGTTGAGATCAAAACATTCTTCAGTCAATTGCCAGGTTTCTTGACAAATGGGGTTGCTGCCAGAGTTATTTGTAACCATTTCATGGTACAACAGCAAAGCCACAAATCCTAATGCTGAGTTTATCAGTAGAAATAATTAATTTCCATAACTACATTCATTAGCCAACATAGAAAATGTAAGGATTGTGCTGTTTAATACCAGATACATAAACAGTCAATTTGATAATCACCGAAAAGACTGATCACAACTTTCAAAGATCAAGTGCTTCTGCAGCATTTTCTGAGATCACAAATGCAGAATTTCTGATCATCTTTAGGGATCACATCTGACATTTTTCCAGACAAAATGGACTGTACATAGAGTTTAAGGAATCTATAATTGTTAACCTACTTCATCTCATCAGAAATCCTTTAGAGGACATGAAATAAGAGGTCTAGGGAAAGCAAAATATAATTATAACAACACTGAACAAACTTGCTGTCATAAATGGTTATAATGTTCTTATGGCACCAGCTTACCACTGTAAATTCTACTTTAAGGATTCAAAAACATTTTTTTTTAAATCAAAATATCATCAGCATTTCTAAATGTAGCATTTGATCTGGTGTCAAACACAACATTCTCACTTGTTTCCACGTATTACAATATTTGGCTTGTTTGTTCTTTCTCTTAAACGTTTTATTTTCTCAAAAGTAACCTGCTAGATTGTGCCTGACAGTTTCATTTTGAATTTCAAAATTAGCCAAAATTCAAATGGCAGTGTTGTTGGGCTGACAGGTTTTGTTAATGTTCAATTTATTTCTTCCCAAAATACACATTTTTTCTTTGGTACCGAGAAAGCACCTAGTCTGTTTTTCCATGAGCTTTTTTGAAAATTGAAATGATTTTATCTGGTAAATTTGGTAAATTTCCCTAAGAATGTTTGAAATAGCAACTCATATCACTACCTTTATCAATTCCGATTTCAGAAACAACTATGCTCGGGCTCGGTGGTTTGAAATACTGCTTTTACATCAGAGACAGAACTGCTTACAAAGAACAATACATCACAGGAACAAGCCCTTCGGCCCTCCAAGCTTGCGCCTATCCCGATGCCTGTCTAAACTGAACCTTCTGCAATTCCAAGGTCCGTATCCCTCTATTCCCATCTTATTCATGTATTTGTCAAGATGCCTCGTAAACGTCACTATAGCACCCGCTTCCACCAGCTCCTCTGGCAGCGAGTTCCAGGCAATCACAACCCGCTGTGTAAAAAAATCTTGCGTCGCAAATCTCCTCTAAACTTTGTCCCTTGTACCTTAAACCTATGTCCCCAAGAAATTGACTTTTCCATCCTGGGAAAAAGCTTCTGACTATCCATTCTGTCGATGCCCCTCATAATCTTATAGACTTCTACCGGGTTTCCCCTCAACCTCCGTCGTTCCAGTGAGAACAAACAAAGTTTATCCAACCTCTCCTCATAGCTAATACCCTCCAGACCAGGCAACATTCTGGTAAACCTCTTCTGCACTCTCTCCAAAGCCTCCATATCCATCTGGTAGTGTGGTGACCATAATTGTACGCAATATTCCAAGTGCGGCTTAAGGTTCTGTATAGCTGCAGCATGACTTGCCAATTTTTATGCTCAATGACCCAACCGATGCAGGCAACCATGCCGTGTGCCTTCTTGACAACCTTATCTACCCGCGTTGCCACTTTCAGTGATCTATGGACCTGTACGCCCAGATCTCTGCCTGTCAATACTCCTAAGGGTACTGCCATTTACTGTATACTTCACACCTATATTAGACGTTCCAAAATGAATTATTTCTCATTTGTCCGGATTAAACTGCTCTGCCATTTGTCCAACCAAGTCTCCAACCGATCGGTATCCTGCTGAATCCCCTGAGAAGAGGATTACCAGCAGTTTAGAGGTAAATTCCATATATTTCCATGATACTTCTGTACAATTCTAAAAACACCATTTCTTAAAGGTCCTTATTTATTACATTTAGTTTCACAGGTATGATTATCCTCAACAAGACACTTCTACGAACCTCATCTCCCTTGGGTCACTAGAGTCCTGATGGCGTAGTTTTCCAGAGTTCCTTTAGCTGACCAACCAATAACACCTGGTTTCACTTCTGGGAAACCCCAGAGCTCTTTAGATCTCCAAGCTATTCACAGCACTTTCTAGGTTTTAGACCTGTTTAGACAGTTCACATGTTGCCTCCAAGTACTTCTGTCTCTTTTCCTGCCAACAGAAAAATTGACCTCTTCCACAGAGTGATTTGCCTCTTCTCCTTACAGGAATTCAATGTGTTTCTCTTTTTGTTTCTGTCTGCTAATCTTTTTGTGTTTCCACCTGTGCGCTGATTTCCTGCTCCCTCAGGTCTACTATCTTCTTTTCAGCAGCAGCTTCTTTTTCTGTTTGTGTTTGGTTAAACGGCTTTTTTCTTAACTTTGTTTCCATTGTACTGTGGGTACCCATAGAACCATAGAATTTCTACAGTGCAGAAGGAGACCATTCAGCCCATCGAGTCTGCACCGACCCTTCGAAAGAACACCCCACCCAGGCCATTCACGCGTGCTATCCCCATAACCCCACCTACCTGTACCTCTTTGGACACTAAAGGGCAATTTTAGCATGGCCAATCCACCTAACCTGCACATCTTTGGACTGTGGGAGGAAACCGAAGCACCCAGAGGAAACCTATGCAGAAAGTGCAAACTCCACACAGGTAGTCAGCCAAGGCCAGAATTGAACCCACGTCTCTGGCGCTGTGAGGCTGCAGTGCTAATCACTGTGCCACCGTCCTACCCTGGGTGTCACTGGAAAGTCACCAATTGCTACCCATCCCTAACTGCCCTTGAACTGTATGATTTCAGAGGGCAGTTAAGAGTCAACCACATTATTGTGGGTCTATAGTCACATGTAGGCCAGGTCAGGTAAGGATGACAGATTTCCAGGTGGGTCTTGATAAGAACCAATGATGGTTTGCATTAAAAATATTTCATGATATCCTAAGAATGGTAACCTGGTGTAGTTTTATTAATACAGCTGAAAATTGATTTATCGCATGAAATAAGCTTTTTGAATCAGTGTCTATTCCACGGTGAATAATTATGTTTGCACAATAGTCAGTTTCTTTGTAGATTCAAATAAAACTTTTAAATCAATGCCAGTTTTGTCCTAGAACAAGAACAAAATGTAAAAGTTTATTAAAAGCCTCCTTGAAGACTTACAAATAGACACAATTAGTAGAACCTTGAATGGTGATCAATTAGATCAGGGGCATAACCAAATTTGTGGGATGGGGCTGGCTTCCAGTGTAATGCTTTTTAAACCTGGAAGGTCCTAGAAGTTCGATCTGCACTGGATGTAGTTTGTTCTCAAAATTTCTCCACATTTTGTGCTGGTTTGGCCAATTTTGTCCAAATTGCACGGAGAAAGGTGACTGCAAATTATCAAAAACTCTCATCCAGTGAATTGTAAGGAATACAGGGATCGTCAGTGGAAGAATTACATTCCAATAATTCAAATCATATTATTCCCAATGTAAAATTTATTCCCAATGCAAAATTTTGCACTTGTTAATCTTACTGAAATGCAGTGCTCTGATCCAAGCATTTTATTTGACCAATTGTTGAGGTTTTGAAATGCTGGGCACACGTTTCCAAGCTAATACCTAGTTTCAATTGAAATCAATAGTTTACAAACAAAAATTTCCTCATAAGTGATCATTTGTATTATTCCTATAATAGGACAATACATTTTTAGACAATAATTTGGGTTCAAGGTAGTTACAGAACAAATTGAATATTCCACTTTCCATGAAGTGACACATAGTCAAGTTGAAAACCAATTGATACACACCTCTACTGACATGACATTTAGTAGACTGGAAGAGTTAGCCCACAATCAAAAATCTACATCTGGGAATCTTCCAGAGAGTAACTCATCAAAGCTGGTTTGTCATCTACAAAGCATGAGCCAGGAGCGTGATTGAATTTGCTCCACTTTTCTGGATGAGTGCAGCTCCAACAATACTCAAGAAGCTCGGCGTCACCCAGGACAACGCAGCTCCATTGATCGGCACCCTGTCCATCACCTTAAATATTCACTTTCTCAACCACTGGCAGCAGTGTGTACCCTGTACAAGATGCACTGCAGTAACTTATTAAAGGACCCTGTTGCACCTTCCAAACCCACAACCTTCACCTCCAAACAGATCAAGGGCAATAAATGCATAGGAATATCACCACTGGCAGACTCCTCTACATGTCACACATAATCCTGACTTGGAACTATATCGCCGTTACTTCACACCAGGTTAAAATCCTGTTACTCCCTCTCTAACATTACTCTGGGTGGACCTACACCACATGGACTGCACGGGTTCAAGGTGGTGTCTCACCACCATTTTTTCAAGGGTAATAAATGGTAGTTTTGCCAGTAATGCCCACATTCCATGAACAAGTGTAATTTTACACAGCAATTTGAGAAAATCTTGTTATAGATAGCGAGCTTTACATAAGAAGTAACTAATCTCCACAAGTGAAAAATCAGGATAGCTCAGATGGTCTCAAATAAGCAAAAAGCAGAGCACGTTACCACAAGGGTAGATAGGGTGCTTATGTGGGTGGCACAGTATCACAGTGGTTAGCACTGTTGCTTCACAGCACCAGGGACGTGGTTTCAATTCCCGCCTTGGGTCACTGTCTGTGCGGAGTCTGCACGTTCTTCCCATGTCTGCATGGGTTTCCTCCGACAAACTCCCAAAAGTCGTGCTTATTAGGTGAATTGGACAGTCTGAATTCTCCCTCAGTGTACCTGAACAGGCGCAGAGTGTGGCAACTAGGGGATTTTCACAGCAACTTCATTGCAGTGTTAATGTAAACCTACTTGTGACACTAATAAAAGATTATTATACACCACAGGAATTTTTGCAAGCTGGGTGACAAGACACCATAGGAATTCCTAAATGCAGGGACCCTAGACGTCATGGGAATTAAAGTAAGCAGAGCTCCAAGAAAGTATTAGAATACCTGAAACACAGGAAAACGTAATTAATTTTTTTCTCTGGTTGGAGACAGCACCCTCTTTCCGCTAGCTCAAGAATAAAGGACTGAACAGACCAGGAAGGCTGTGTTAGTAGAAAATACTTGTTTTCAAAGTTAGAAAACAGGCACCATTGCAAAGTTTCCCTTCTTCATTGGCTGTTTAGCTTTTGATAGTTCACAGGAAGAGATTTAAAGCTATACAGGAATGTTTTGCTTAAAGGTCAATCAGGACCTGTGAGTGCTGTGAAGTGAGAATCAAAGGAAATAAATTATATTTAAAAAGAAAGAACCAGGAATAAAGCAATCAAAGGACTGTTTTGATCAATGATTTTTTACATTTAAGCAACTAATGGTATGTGGTTAGTGACTGGAAGCCAATGTCCAGTGTCGAACCACAGGGATCTGTGCTGGGCCCTCTATTATTCATCGTTTACATAAGTGACTTAAATGACTATGTTGGGGGTAGGATCAGTAAGTGTGTGGATGACACAAAGATAGACCGGGTGGTTAACAGTGAGGCGGAGAGTCTTGGGTTACAGGAAGATATAGATAGGATGGTCAACTGGGCAGAAAAGCGGCAGATTGAATTTAATCTTGAAAAGTGTGAGGTGTTACACTTTGGAAGGAGCAATTTGATTAGGAAATATTCAATGAATGGCACCAGACTGGGTACTCCTGAGGAACAAACCCTTGGTATGTTTGTAAATAGATCCCGGAAGGCAGGTTAAAGGGTGGTGAAAAAGGCATATAGAAACATAGAACATTTCTATTCTATGAAAAAGGCATATGGTACACTTGCCTTTATTAATCGTGGCATAGATTACAAAAACAAGGAAGTCATGTTGGAGTTATATAGAACATTGGTGAGGCCACACTGGAGTACTATGTGCAGTTCTGGTCGCCACATTATAGGAAGGATGTGATTGCACTGGAGCGGGTGCAGAGGCATTTCACCAGGATGTTGCCAGGGATGGAACGTTTAAGTTATGACGAGATGTTGGATAAGCTTGGGTTGTTTTTTTTGGAACAGAGAAGACGGAGGGTGACCTGATCGAGGTGTACAAGATTATGAGGGGCATGGACAGGGTGGATAGGGAACGGCTGTTCCCCTTAGTTGAAGGGTCGGTTACGAGGGGACACAAGTTCAAAGTGAAGGGCGGGAGGTTCAGGGGGGATTTGAGGAAAAATCTTTTTACTCAGAGGGTGGTGATGGCCTGGAATGCACTGCCTGGGAGGGTGGTAGAGGCGGGTTACCTCACATCCTTTAAAAAGTACCTGGATGAGTACTTGGCACGTCTTAACATTCAAGGCTATGGGCCAAGTGCTGGCAAATGGGATTAAGATTAGCAGGTCAGGTGCCTTTCATATGGCAGTGCAGACTCAATGGGCCGAAGGGCCTTTTCTGCACTGCATTTTTCTGTGATTCTATGTGCAGTCGGAGCCAAAAAGATTAAAATTGAGTATTTTAATTTTAGGTCAGAACGCAGTTCAAAACAGGTCAGAGTCGTGGATTGAACAGCGCAATTTTCCCAGGCAGGAAGGAAGTGCAGTTGTAATTTTTCTTTGCCATGTAAGATGAAAGTAAATTTGAATTCTGTCTTATGCTTGAAAATTGAAAAGTATTGCGGTTGTCAGCATTCTGGCAGGTATTCCCTTGCATGACATCTGAAAGGCACCTCAAAGAATTTCTTGTATACAGTCTAATACCCAAAAGAGTTCTGCATTGCCCCATAAGATCTTTTTATTTCAAATACGACCAAAAATTTAATTCTCACAGTCTGTGGGCAATTATTGTTTACCTCAAACACTCTTTAATCAGAATCTTTGGGGCCTAGGAGTGTGATAAAGCTCAGAAGCTTCAGGGTTCTTAAATCTAAGCCCCAAAAGGGCCATTTCCAAGGGCACATCTGCACATTGCTTCTCAATTAAGTCAAGCAAAATTTCCACAGCTTCCATCAAACTTTAAACATACTTAAAGGCAACCAGAGATCTTAAAGAAATTACATGCAGTATGTTATGTATTTACCAACAGACGACACATTTGAATGGGGCAAATGTTTCCCCTCTCAAGATTCAGTTCTTGGTCTACACACAGAACGCTTGCTGAGAGCAGATGAAATTCATTCAACCGACGAAAGGGAGTTTGAGCAGCAACTAGCCTTGGGAATCAAATTGCGAACCTAGCTGACAGTCAGGCGCTCAATTACTTAGCTCCAGGGTCATATTTGAAAGACGTGATGCACAACAGACACTTTGTTTCTTTTTGAAATTACAATTTCCGATTGTACACATCAGTTTCAGGCACAGCCTTCTGGTTAAACCACTAGGGCTGCTGTGTGCTCAGTTCATGCACAGGGTAAATTTCTAACTTAGCCCATTGGTAGGCCGCTGAATCAGAAAGAAGGATGGATTCAAGCCCCAGTCCAAAGTCTGAATGAGTTATCTAAGCTCAGACGACAATGTAACATTGATGAAGTGCTTGCTACATAGTCACAGATGCCTCTTTTCAAAATAGATATGCAAGTGAATGTAATAGATCCCATGGCACCATTCAAACAAAAGCAGGGAAGTTTTTTGGAGTCTGAGCAAACATTTCTCCCTCAGCCATCAACACCAAAAATAGATTAACCAGCCATTTGTGTACTTTGTCATGCAAAACCTGCCTACATAAGAACAAAGGTTACTACAATGGAAAAGTACTCGGAAACTCTGGGAAATCCTGGTGTTGTGAAAGATGCTATCAGACTCCATGTTCTTCTGATAACAAATCTTAGCTAGATGCCAAAATAGTCCACCTTGTTCTTTGGGAGGTTAAAAAGTAGTCAGCCACTTTCCACCCCAGGAATTGTAATATGCCTTCAGATTGGTTTTATTATTGAAGATCGTAATTACTCAGAGCACTTCAGGAGGAATTAATTGAAAAAGCTCAAAAATGTTGTACAAGACAGCATTCAGTTCAAGCATGTCACCTTGATTATATTGTTCAATTGGAAAGAAGTTCAATATAAACATTTGGTTAATCTGTCTCCTATCGTTTCTGGTTTTAGATTTAAACTAGCATGCAGGATACTGTACTGTTGTGCTTGCGGCACTGGACCAGAAACCCAAGGTCATGAGTTCCAAACCAGCATGCAGTTCAATGAATAGACCATTCGGCCCACGATGTTGTGCCGAACTTTTGTCCTAGATTAAGAATAAATTAATCTATACCCCATCATTCTACCGTAATCCATGTACCTATCCAATAGCCGCTTGAAGGTCCCTAATGGCACCAGGAAAGTTTACCATTATAACTGTAGGATTGCTGTAACTCTTATCTCAGACTAGTCAAACAATAGTCTAAAATAGCTGTACGTCAACATCCTGGGTTGCTTCAGCACCAGACCTGGGTATGTCCTGTCCAATTTGTGAGATGGATCTCCCAGAGGCATATGGTGGAGAGGGAAGGTGAGGCGATAGTGGGAAAACAAGATAAAGGAAACCTGAAGATGACTATCAATTCTCACTCCGACCATCAATGTACAAATTAATTCCTTCGCGTCAAACACTGCTTGGAGAAAGCACTGAGGGAAGCAAGGGCACAGAATGTAGGGGACTGTATTGTTTATCTCTTCCAAATAAAATATATTGCTTACCTTCGCAGAATCCTCAGTCTCCATCTTGGTCAGCAACTTCCCATTTACACTGAAGACACAAAATTGGCCCTTTTCATAGTAAATAACGCAGTGTCCTTCAGTGGACAACTGGATTAATCGAGGGTGCAAACAGTTTTCAGGGCTCTCAAGAGCTTTCAGAAGATCTCCGTTCATTGTATGGATTAAGCATGGACCCTCTATCAATCATAAAAAGAAAAAAAGCCATTTCAATTACATTTTTGTGAGCCGATAATAAGGCCTTATTCATAATTTATTCAGTCTATAGTGTGCAAATTAACCACTTCATGTTTTTTCCAAGATTCCACTGGCATCACACATTGTTATTTTCTATTCCAATCCGAGCAAAGTCCCTTAAGTATTGTTGTTTCAGAAATAATACATTTTGTTCCCATTCATCTACTTTTAGAAACCAATGCTAGCTGCTCAAGCTTTGAAATTTAGCCCCTTGTAGCTCTACGTAGAAAATATCATTGTAAATACTTCATGCCGGATAGTTGTACAGGTTGAATCTCCAAGCTGGACCCAATGATCATTCTTTAAGACACAATGACAGTTTTGGAAGTGCCACATAAGACTGACTGCTATGGAAACAATTAATTAGGAGTTTTGTTTGGATCAGACATCTGGTAATTCTTTTATAGCAAAATTTTTTAAAGCCTTTGGGAAAAGGTAATAAAACTTTTCTGGAGCAAATCAGCACTAGGTAGAGTTCATTAAAAAAAAGGTCTCTGTTCTCACAGGAAATCACAGGCAGTATAGGGATTTGGCATATGCAGGAGTGTGAGCTGGGCCATTTCAACCAAATAACTATTCTTTTATTTTTTTTTGCACAATGACATAAAACAGGACCGAAATTACTTAAGTCGATTGTGTTAACTGACATCCCAGTTTTACCTACATTGACATTCTACCAGCTTGTTTTCCTAAATGCTTCTTTTCCTTTACAAAATCTTATTTTTGTTTTTTTTAAATGTACGGCACACCAACATGGCAAAATTGAAAAAGGGAGATAGACCAATTAGCTTAACCACAATGGTGCCATACTCTGAAAGTTGTTATTGGACAAGTAATAATTCAAAAATGGAGAGTAACCAAGGGGCTAATAAGGGTGAGGTAATTAATATCAGCAGAAAAAAGGATTTCGAGAAACTTAAGGGACAGAAACCTGACAAATCACCAAGACCTAATGGCCTTGGGTACTAAAAGCGACAGCTGCAGAGGTATGGATGTGATAGTTATAATTTGCCCAAATTCCCTACACTCTAGAATGGCCCCAGCAGATTGAAAGTCAGCAAATGTAACCATTTGCCGAGTCTGCAGAGCTATTGGTCTTCTGATTGGGCCACAGGCTGTCGCCATCTTTAACTGGACAGTAGTCTCAATGGCTGTTTTTTAATTAGTTTCCATGAGTAAAGAGTACCGCACTCTCACTTTCCACTTGTGCGGACTTGAGACCTACTTTTGCTCCAGGCTGCATAACCTCTAACCTTAAGTAAAATTCAGTCCTCTGTAATTCTATACATCATAGACTGATGAAGTAGGAGACTCACCACAGATGAAATTTAATGCGGTGAAGTGTAAAGTGATGCATTTTTGGGGCAAGACTAAGAAAAGGCAATAAAAATTAGCGATACAATTTTAAAGAGGTTGCAGGCACAAAGAAATCCGGGGTTCAAAAACACACATCTTTGAAGATGATAGGTGAAGTCAATCGGGATGCTAAGAAAGCATGCAAGAAAATAGAGTATAAAAAACAGAATTACGCTAAAGCTTTGCAAGTCTCAATTGGAGCATTGTGATGAATTCTGGGCACCCTAAGTTGGAAAGGATGTCAGAAAATCCTTGGAGACGGTGAAGAGGAGATTTACTAGAAGAAGGGTTTGTGCTGGGTTCCCCATTGTTTGTCATTGATATAAATGACTTAGATGACTATATGGGTGGGTAGGATCAGTAAATTTGAGGATGACACAAAGATTTGCCGGGTGGTTGACAGTGAGGTTGAGTGGGTTACAAGAAGATATAGATAGGATGACCAAATGGGCAGAAAAGTGGCTTTAAAGTGGTTTTGTGAAGGGTATGCCATGTTTGACAAACTTGCTTGAGTTCTTTGAGGATGTAACCAGCAATGTGGATAATGGGGAACCTGAAAATGTGGTATATCTAGACTACCAGAAGGCGTTTGATAATGTGCTGCATAAAAGGCTGATCCAGAAGGTGAAACCGCAGTGGATTGGCCGTAGAGTACTAGATTGGATTGAGAATTGGCTGATTGACAGAAAGCAGAGGGTCAGGATAATTGGGTCCTACTCTGGCTGGCGAACTGTGACCAGCGGGTGCCGGGGGTCAGTTCTCGGATCGCAACTGTTTACAATTTATATAAATGATTTGCAAGCAGGAACAGAGCATAGCATAGCAAAATTTTCAGATGATACGAAAATAGGTGGGAAAGCAGGCACTGAAGAGGAGATAACGATTTTACAGATGGATAGAGATAGGCTAGGAGATTGGGCCAAAGTTTGGCAGATGGAGTTTAATGTCGATAAGTGTGAGGTTATCCATTTTGGCCAAAAAAAATAGAAAGGCAAATTATTATCTAAATGGAAAGCAGGTTCAAGATGCGCCTGGGCAGAGGGATCTGGGTGTCTTTGTCCATGAATCGCAGAAAGTCGATATGCAGGTACAGCATGTAATTAAAAAGGCAAAATGGAATGTTAACATTTATTGAAAAATGACTGGAGTATAAAAGTAGAGAAGTGTTGTTGCAATTGTATAGGTGTAGGTGAGACCACATCTGGAGTATTGTGTCCAGTTTTGGTCTCCTTATTTGAGGAAGGATGTGGTTGCAGTGGAGGAGGTTCAGAGGAAGTTCACCAGATTGATTCTGGGGTTGAAAGGGTTGATATATGAGGAGAGATTAAAAAGTTTGGGCTTATGCTTGCTCGAGTTTAAAAGGATGAGCGCGGATCTAATCGAGGTGTATAAAATATTAAATGAGATTGATAAAGTAAACGTCGACCAAATATTCCCTCTTGTGACCTCTAGAACAAGATTAATAGGATGGTGAAAAACATATGGGATACTTGTCTTTATCAATCGAGGCATAGATTACAAAAGTCGGGAGGCCATGCTGACCTGGCACTTCATAACATTCAAGGCTATGGGCGAAGGGCTGGCAAATGGGATTAGGTAGGCAGGTCAGGTGTTTTTTTCTGCATTGCAGCAGACTCGATGGGCCAAAGGGCCTCTTCTGTGCTATGTTATTCTGTGATTCTGATGCTGTGATACCAGGAATGAATAACTTGACTTATATGGAGAGATCAGAGACTGGGATTCTTCTTTTGGCAAAGGAAATTAAGGGGAGATTAAAATGTTGCAGGGTTTTTAGCACATTCTCCCCATGTCTGCATGGGTTTCACCCCCACAACTCAAAGATGTGCAGGTTAGGTAGATTGGCCATGCTAAATTGCCCCTTAATTGGAGAAAAAGTCCACCTAGCCTGCACATCTTTTGGGTTGTGGGGTGAGACCCACGCAAACTGTACACGATCCAGGGCCGGGATCGATCCCGGGTCCTCATCATGTGAGACAGCAGTACTGCGCCACTGTGCCACCTAGAGATTTGGATATATATATTTGAAATGGAAAACACAAGGCCATGGGTAAGAGCAAGGGGGAGAAATGGATAGAGCTTACAAAGAGCTGGCCTCCTTCTGTACTGTAAGATAACAAGTATATCCTCTCTTCATAATTTTGAAGCTATTATTATTTTTTCCTTATTTCTTTTCCAAAGAAAACAGCACCAACAGGCTTATTCATTCCTGGTAGTTACATTGCCTCAATTCTTGCAATATTCTTGTAAATCTTTTCTCCAGTTTCTCCAGTGCACCAACATAATGTTATAATATGGAGACTAGAATTAAAAAACACTTACTCAAGTGTGGTCAAACCAACCAAGTTTCCATATTATTAAATACGCTTTCGTATCCTAATCCTCTCTAAAAATGAACTCCAATTTTTTGTTTGTGCTCTTCATAATCTGATGAATTTGAGTCACTAGTTTTCATTGACACTTGGTACCTCCCTGCAACTGCGTGAGCTAGCTCAGAATTTGTAATGTGAAACAAATGTAAGGGTAATAACCACGTCAGGTGTGTACATGTTACACTTACTTTTACGGTGAATTCATAAGAGGAATCAACCACTTCACAGAAGTGGATTTATTTAATATGTTAATTTGAGAATGCAACCATAATGTGATATTTTCCTAACTATACATAGGCAATGACAGTATAGTGTCATTATAGTGACAGTATATTGAAGTTCTGTATCTAAAAGAACTAAAGCAATGGAAACCAAATATAAAACCTGACAAACTGTGGTACTAGTCTAATTACTGCCTCAAACATATTTTTCCCTCCTGTTTAGATTTTTGTTGCTGCCTCACCCTCTTCAAATAATACTATTCTCAGATCTCAGCTAATTAAATTTAATGTTGGCACCTGGGAATTGGATAGGTGTTCTTGGGTGGCTCACGCATCAATTTTCCCTCAGCCTCTTTTCAAGTTTCTTCTTGGTGACCCCTCCAGCCATAAATGAAACCATTAACTTGCCATGTGTGAGACTCTGGGCATGAACCACCATTATGACACAAATTTATGGCACTCTATTGCTCACTGGACCATTAAATTTCAATGACAAAGTCCACAACCTGATAATTCAGTGCATTTTTAATGTTGTTTCAAGCTTAAGAGTCTTGGCCTATACATAGGTTATCTCTGCAAAGTTGGGCCATAATGTGTGATAACATAGAACATAGAACAGTACAGCACAGAACAGGCCCTTCGGCCCTCAATGTTGTGCCGAGCCATGATCACCCCACTTAAACCCACGTAACCCCGTAACCCAACAATCCCCCCATTAACCTTACACTACGGGCAATTTAGCATGGCCAATCCACCTAACCCGCACATCTTTGGACTGTGGGAGGAAACCGGAGCACCCGGAGGAAACCCACGCACACACGGGGAGGACGTGCAGACTCCACACAGACAGTGACCCAGCCGGGAATCGAACCTGGGACCCTGGAGCTGTGAAGCATTGATGCTAACCACCATGCTACCGTGAGGCCCCGATAAAACAGACATGTCTTAAGCAGGTGAGGTTCTGTTGCATATCTCCTGTGCAAAACTTCATGTTATTTTCTCATAGCTGTCCTCTTACATTCATGTTTTTCCTTCTCATTTTAGATTATGACAACCATTGTTTCCTACCATCTTCCCTTGCCATGGGCTACTCCCTAAATAATCCTGGCAAAAATGAGAAAACTGCATTAAAATGGCAAACAGGGGTTGGGGCGGCATGGTGACACAATGGTTAGTACTGCTGCCTCACAGCACCAGAGACCCGGATTCAATTCCGGCCTTTGGTAACTGTGTGGAGTTTGCACATTCTCCCAGAGTCTACGTGGGTTTTCTCCGGGTGATCCAGTTTCCTCCCACAGTCCAAAGATGCAGGTTAGGTGAATTGACCATGCTAAAATTGTCCGTTAAGTGTCCAGGAATGTGCAGGTTAGGTGGAGTTATGGGGATAGGGCAGGGGAGTGGACCTAGTTAGGGTGCTCTTTCAGAGGGTCGGTGCAGGCTCAATGGGTCAAATTACCTCCTTCCGCACTGTAGGGATTCTTTGACTTCGAAGGGTTATTAAAAAGTACAAAGATCACTTGTTCTCTACTCCTTAAATTACACATATACATTTTAGAATAAAATATTAAATTTCAATACTCAACATTTTGTACCTGTACCTACCTTTTGAACCACTGATAACTAGACCGAGTTCTGCACATATTGCAGCACAGCTAATCTCACAATCATGGCCTGTCAGGATAGCCCGAGGAGCAGCGTATTCAGCTGAAAAACAAGACAAACAATTGTTCAATTCAATAAAAAGGATACTGAATACAGAAGCAAATAATAACGTATGGTCAGGAACCAGTAAACATTTGACATCGCAGCACAGAGAAGTTTATTTCATTTTTTATATTTATAATCTTTATTGTCGCAAGTAGGCTTACATTAACACTGCAATGAAGTTAGTGTGAAAAGCCCCTAAATGATGCCTTTACAACAATATAGTCTGGTGATAAAATCTGCTTTCAGCATTTTCTACTTTTTATTTAAGTGGCTGCAGCCAAATTTCTGGAACCAGAATAACAAGGCAAAAAGTGTACTCACATTAATACAACATATTAAACATTTCATGTCCTTTCCAGTTTGTTATTTCACTTGCAATTAGACTTTAAATTCTCTTTTCACCAATGATCTACTGTCATTTTGCTCACTGAACCTACATCTAGTTAATCCAATCGAAATAAAAACACTCAAACAATGAGTAGTTGAGAAAAGGAAGAAAAGGGAACTTGCTGAAAGTTCAATTGACTGCTGCTGACTACACTCACATTTAAAATTTACTTTATGGCCCACATCTGTGCATTCCTGCTGTGTTAGAATCAGTTGTACTGTATAATTCAATGTTAATTTATATACCATCAAAAAGGGACAATAATGAATGAAAAATGAAAAATCTCTATCAAGAAACTTAGCTTTTTCATTATATCTCTGCTGTTAAGGTCTGCTATTATCTTAGTCAGTCTACCTCCTCAGCATGCAACTCTCCATTGCTAGTGTACTATTATGGAACAGCTAACCTCTCAGCTCAAGCAGATGTGAGCAGATTGGTGGTTGTGTATATTGTAACTCACTGAAAGTGATTGTGTGAATTGAAAACTTGTCTAACAGAAAAATGCACTAATAATGGAGTTGTTCTAGATGAATAATGCTGCCAGCCAGTAATTAAAAAATAGCTGCGATTATGTTGGTTTTATGAGGTGCTAGGACTGTTGACGCCTGATTCACAGGTCTTGCGCAGCCATCAACCAACAAAAATTAAACTTGCTGGTTTCAATAAGGCTGAGATTTTCTATTTTTACACGTATTTGAGACTGTCTGCCTTGGAAAACCTTGCGAGGGCAGCCCTAGCATCCACTAAATACATAAAAGCAATTGTGAACCCAAGCAAAAATTATAATTCTGGCCCAAGAATTATTTGCACTGTGCAATTTGGTTATTTAATAATGGGAGTACAGTCTGGCCAAAATTATCACCGAATAGTTAAGAGAACCTAACACTAAATGCAAAACTGGTCACAGCATTTGCGTTTCAGTAGGAAAGGGATGCAATGTGTGATTTCACTGAAATCTTTGGCACATTGTTTCAAGAGGTATGTCAAGGAAGAGTGCTAAAGTAAACGATCAAACCTAAGTTTATTAGTACAATCCTTAACTTTGTATAAATTGCATGTATTTTCTCACTGCTGCTGGTACACAGTTTATCTAGTTGTAATCAGGAAAAAACACATTACACACTGTATATTTAACAGTGTCAGAAGCTGTTAGTCCTGTGTAAAAACAGGATTATTTTGACATTTCAGTTCTAGCATGTGTTCAAGTTCATCTGCATGTGAGTGCAGCATATTTTAATGATCTTCCACACGGTCCATTAGGCATCACTTAAATGTCCACTGACACAACCTTTTTTTATTTATAGTGTATTGTAATCTTAGATTTAAAAAAATTTTTGAAATCAAATTACAAACTTCCAAATGTTAGATGTTCAGCACGGTAGCACCGTGGTTAGCACTGTTGCTTCACAGCTCCAAGATCCCAGATTCGATTCCTGGCTTGGGTCACTGTCTGTGCGGAGTCTGCACGTTCTCCCCGCGCCTGCATAGGTTTCCTCCGGGCGCTCTGGTTTCCTCCCACAGTCCAAAGATGTGCGGGTTGGGTTGATTGGCCACAATAAATTGCCCTTGGTGTCCAAAAAAGGTTAGGTGGGGTTACTGGGTTTTGGGAATAGGGTGGAGGTATGGGCTGTATTTCCAGTGGTCGGTGCAGACTCGATGGGCCGAATGGCCTCCTTCTGCACTGTAAATGCTATGAAAATGAAAATCGCTTTATTGTCACGAGTAGGCTTCAATGAAGTTACTGTGAAAAGCCCCTAGTCGCCACATTCCGGCGCCTGTCCGGGGAGGCTGGTACGGGAATCGAACCGTGCCGCTGGCCTGCTTGGTCTGCTTTAAAAGCCAGCGATTTAGCTCAGTGAGCTAAACCATGATAATGATAGGGAGGAGCAGCCACTGATTGAGTTTGAGCCACAATAGTTAAATTGTTGTTTTATCACAAGTTTGTTTGTCAAGGAATCACTATTTGAAAGTACAGCCTGTGGAGATTGGGTAATGCAAATTGCTGTGATTACTCAATTCCCGAATTATCCCCGTCGTTCTTCATTCTGCAAGCATCATAACTTGGATCACATAGCTGCAAACAACAGACCTGCCAGCTAAGTCTGCTCCACAGAAATCTGGGAGATACTAATCTTTCAACTCTCCATAGCAATTCTGTTATAATAAACAAAAATAATAAAATAAAAACATGTGACATGCTAAACTCTCACCAAAAGCACTTGGGCTAACAACAACAGAAATACTCCAAAATTAGTCATCAACACTGATCGACATATTCTGATCATTACCCAGGCCAATGCTGCTGCTAAGTTAGTTTGCTTTTAATGGAATTTGCCAAACTTGATCTTGTCAAAAGACGTAAATATAATAAACCAACTTACTGCGGATGCTGGAATCTGAAACCAAAGAGAAAATGTTGGAAAATCTCTGCAGGTCTGGCAGCATCTGTAGGGAGAGAAAAAAGCTACGTTTCAAGTCCAGATGACCCTTTGTCAAAGCTAAAGGGTTATCTGGACTCAAAACCTTAGCTCTTTTCTCTCCCTATAGATGCTGCCAGACCTGCTGAGATTTTTGCAGCATTTTCTCTTTGGACGTAAATATGATGTCTTATCCAGATCAGCTCAATCAGCACACAATGAATGTGAATAAGCAGTCATGGTGGTGACTTTTGCAGGACTGATCCGCAGATCAAAATAATTAATTCCTGTTTAAATGAACAACTTAAAACAAATCACCCAGCCATTAATCATCAAATTCACTTAATTAGAGATAATACTGATGTGATCAGTGCATTTTAAAACAAGAGGATGTGTAGGTGCCAGTTGAAAAAGTCTTTTCCAATAGCTTTCCAATACCATTTCTGTCTATACATTGAACAATATAAAAGTTAATAAATGGAAATAATTAAAATTTTTCTACAAGAAAAACAAAATAGCATGGATTAAGTACACTGAAGCTGATGCCACAATTTTGTCATCTGCTTACATTATGAACAATGCAGCTTAAGACCATAAGACATAGGAGTGGAAGTAAGGCCATTCGGCCCATCGAGTCCACTCCGCCATTCAATCATGGCTGATGGGCATTTCAACTCCACCTACCAGCATTCTCCCCGTAGCCCTTAATTCCTCGCGACATCAAGAATTTATCTATCTCTGCCTTGAAGCCATTTAGCGTCCCGGCCTCCACTGCACTCCGCGGCAATGAATTCCACAGGCCCACCACTCTCTGGCTGAAGAAATGTCTCCGCATTTCTGTTCTGAATTTACCCCCTCTAATTCTAAGGCTGTGCCCAGGGGTCCTCGTCTCCTCGCCTAACGGAAACAGTTTCTTTGCGTCCACCCTTTCTAAGCCATGTATTATCTTGTAAGTTTCTATTAGATCTCCCCTTAACCTTCTAAACTCCAATGAATACAATCCCAGGATCCTCAGCCGTTCATCATATGTTAGACCCGCCATTCCAGGGATCATCCGTGTGAATCTCCGCTGGACACGCTCCAGTGCCAGTATGTCCTTCCTGAGATGTGGGGCCCAAAACTGGACACAGTACTCCAAATGGGGCCTAACCAGAGCCTTATAAAGGCTCAGTAGCACATCGCTGCTTTTATATTCCAACCCTCTTGAGATAAATGACAACATTGCATTCGCTTTCTTAATCACAGATTCAACCTGCATGTTTACCTTTAGGGAATCCTCGACTAGCACGCCCAGATCCCTTTGTACTTTGGCATTATGAATTTTCTCACCGTTTAGAAAGTAGTCTATGCTTGGATTCTTTTTTCCAAAGTGCAAGACCTCACATTTTCTCACGTTGAATTGCATCAGCCATTTCCTGCACCACTCTCCCAAACTGTCTAGATCCTTCTGCAGCCTCCCCACTTCCTCAGCACTACCTGCCTGACCACCTAACTTCGTATCATCGGCAAACTTTGCTAGAATGCCCCCAGTCCCTTCATCCAGATCATTAATATATATGGTGAACAGCTGCGGCCCCAATACTGAACCCTGTGGGACACCGCTGGTCACCGGCTGCCATTCCGAAAAAGAACCTTTTATCCCAACTCTCTGCCTTCTGTCAGACAGCCAATCCTCAACCTCAACCCATCCTCAACCCATGCCAGTAGCTCATCTCGAACATTGTAGAATAAAATATAAATTGTAGCCACCTGGGGTGACCACTGCCCGACACAAAATGGAAGATTGAAAAGAATGCAGGGAAAATTGGACAGGTTGTAAAAAGCAAGCAGATTGCAGAGTGCTTGTATATTTGGACTGTTACAGAAACCATTTGGCTGTTGCTGAAACCAGACAATGCTGTGAAAAGAAACAGTTAGCATATTAATGAGGTGATCCCCAGGCACAAAAGACACAAGTTAACACTAATTGGTACAGTGAATGGAAGGCCAGACTTTTCGGCGCCAAAGAAGCCCAAAACAATGAGTCCCAAGAACCGCCCCAATGATCGAGCAACTGCCCCGCTATTGGGGAATTCAAATCAATCGATTGGGAAAAGACCCAATCGATTACAAGAGTATAGAGGGTCAGCAAGACCCTGAGAGGAGTATAAAGCAGAGACACCGACCCCAGCTTGCTCTCTCTGCCAGCCTCTCCTTGACCAGCTAACCCTCCCAGCAGAAGAACCTTGTGGAGGAGAAGTCTGGAAAAGCAGCCGCCAGCAAGTAAGTGTCACCACGCACGCTACGGGAATAGACACTCCTGACCCCTTTAGACCATAACCACTGGAAGCCTGCGGACCCTGGACAAAGCTGGAAGCCGTTGTTCCCTGATCCGGCAGTCCCCTTATCCAGATAAGTATTTGGCCTAGTAGTGGTAGGATTAGCCTAGTCTTATAGTTATATGCATGATTAGTAGATTACTGTAATATAATAAACGTGTCTTGTTTGAACTTACTAATTGGTGTAAGGTTTTATTGCTTTGAACTTGACCTTGAAACTTGTGGCGGTATCTTAACGATACCTGGCGACTCCAAAGCTAACGAACGAAACAGAGCCAAATTGAGTGCTGAAGTGTTGTTCTCTGAACACTTCATGTGCGATACAATCTCTTATATCAATCCTTTTAATTTCAATTAGCACATATAAACATAAGGGCAGAGTATTGTTTAATTGGTGATAGATTAGGAAATGTTGATGTACAGAGGGATCTGGGTGTCCTTGTACACCACTCACCGAAAACAAGCGTGCAAGTGCAGCAAGCAGTTAGGAAGGCAAATAGTATGTTGTCCTTCATTTCAAGAGGACTTATTTACAGGAGCAAGGATTTCTTACTGCAGCAGGCTTTGGTGTGCATAGCTTTGGTCTCCTAGCCTAAGAAACGATGTAGAGGAAATGCAGCAAGGATTCACCAAAATGATTCCTGGGATGGCAGGGTTGTTGCAAAAGGAGCGATTGGGTCGACGAGGCCTGTATTCACTGGAATTTAGAAGAATGAGAGGGGATTCCACTCAAATATATAACATTTTGATGTGGCTGTACAGGTTAGATGAGGGATGATGTTTTCCCCTGCTGGGGGTGGGGGATTCTAGAACAAGGGGTCACAGTCTGAGGCTAGGGTTAGGTTATTTAGGACTGAGATGAGGAGAAATGTCTTCACTCAGAATTAAAATGTAAACAGATAGATTTCTAGGTACTGATGGTGTCAAGGAGTTTGGGGAGAGAGCGGGAGTATGGCGTTGAGATGAAAGATCAACCTCATCATATTGAATGGCGGAGTTGGCTTGAGGGGCCAAATGGCCTACTCCAGCTCCACGATTCTAAGAATATTAGCACGGTAGCACAAGGGGATAGCACTGTGGCTTCACAGCGCCAGGGTCCCAGGTTCGATTCTCCGCTGGGTCACTGTCTGTGCGGAGTCTGCACGTTCTCCCCGTGTCTGCGTGGGTTTCCTCCGGGTGTTCCGGTTTCCTCCCATAGTCCAAAGACATGAAGGTTAGATAGATTGGCCATGATAAATTGCCCTTAGTGACCAAAAAGGTTAGGAGGGGTTATTGGGTTATGGGGATAGGGTGGAAGTGAGGGCTTAAGTGGCTCGATGCAGACTCGATGTGCCGAATGGCCTCCTTCTGCACTGTGTTCTATGTTAATATTCAATACAGTATTTACAATTGTAGCAAAACTTGAAATGGCTCCTTGAATTGCTTCAAATGTCTATGGGTGAGATTTCACGGGAGGCACAGTGACAGATTGGTTAGCACTGCTTCCTCACAGTGCCAGGGATCCAGGTTAAATTCCAGCCTGGGGTGAATGTCTGTGTGGAGTTTGCATGTTCCCAAGTCTGTGTGGGTTTCCTCCGGGTGCTCCGTTTTCCTCCCACAGTCCAAAGATGTGCAGGTGAATTGGCTACGCTAAAAAAACAGAATTTGTCCCTTAGGCTCCAGGGGTGTGCAGGTTAAGAAGGATTATTAAGTTACAGGAATAGGGTGGGGTAGTGGGCCTGGGTGGGTGCTCGTGCTAAGGTTGGCATAGACTTGATGGGCCAAATGGTCTCCTTCTGCACTATAGGACTTTTATGGTGCTATGGTTCTAACTCATTCAAAAGCCATTCATTTGCATAGATTGCACAAATTGGGTCTGATATCTATATTAATAGATACACAAGAGTGATATAACAGCTTTGGTAGTGTTTGCACGAATCCCATTCATGTGAGAAATAAGGGAGATAAAGGCCTAAATTTTTTGAAAGATTTTTTTCAAATTTAAAGTATCCAATTCATTTTTTTTCCAATTAGGCAGCAATTTTAGTGTGGTCAATCCACCTACCCTGCATGTCTTTTTGGGTTGTGGGGGTGAGATCCACACAGGCAGAGGCAGAATGTGCAAACTCCGCATGGACAGTGACCCAGGGCCGGGATCAAACCCGGGTCCTTGGTGCAGTGAGGCAGCTGTGCTAACCACTGTGCCACCGTGCTGCCCAAAGTCCTAAATTTGTATCGTACTAGCAAGAGTGAATGGGTTACTATTAGCATCACAATCAGAAAATCTGAACCTAGAATCTTTGCTGTCAGGCAATAATGAAATTTAGCACAGAAAGAGGCCATTTGGTCTGTCTTACCTGTTGGCTGGGTCTCCGAAAGAACTACGTACAATGTCATTCTCCAAACTGTTCACATTTTTGTTTTTTTTCCACTAACCATTGCTTTATGTTATTACACCAGTCATGCGACAGCTATATTATGAAGCAATGACAATTTATTGAACAATGCATTTTGATCTGTTACGTCAATATGTTAGGTTTCAATTAAGGTTCAGCAGTAGTCTCACTCCAGAGACTTGAGATAATCTAGGTTTACACTTCATACAGCACAAAGGGAGAGCTGGTGGACGTACAATTTTATGGATGAGATGTTGAGCTGAAGCCCCATCTAACCTCTCAGGTAGGCATAAAAGATTTCAAAACACTACTTAAAAAACTGAAGAGCCTCTAGTGCCTTGGCCAAAATGTATTCCACGGCCATCAGATGTGGTCATCTCAATGCAGTTTGTATGAATTATATTACTACTAATTAGATATCAAAAGTACTTAATTGGCTGTAAAACACTTTTGGTGTCCTGAGATTGTGAAATGCACAATATAAATTCAAGTTCTTTCTTCCTTCTCTGACATTATTTGCTTAGAAATCAAGAGCCCCGCTATAATATCAATTAGTAATAAATAATTTGCACCTATTATAACGTGTGTGGCCTGCAAATGACTAGCATGTAACAATTTAGGGAGGCACGGTAACACAGTGATGAGCACAGTTGCTTCACAGGTTTGATTCCCACTTTGGTCAGTGTCTATGTGGAGTCTGCATGTTCTCCCCGTCTCTGCGTGGGTTTGCTCCAGGTGTTCTGGTTTCCTCCCAAAAGTCCCGAAAGATGTGCTTTTAGATGAATTGGATATTCTGAATTCCCCCTCAGTGTACCCGAACAGGCGCCAGAATGTGCCGACTAGGGGCTTTTCATGGTCACTTCATTGCAATGTTAATGTAAGCCTACTTGTGACAATAATAAAGATTTTTAAAAAATTATGCATGGGCAAGGTAAAAATACTTAAAACAATACATTTCAGATCTTAAGATTATATTACTATTATTAGGACCTAAACAGCTTGGAATAATTTGCTTTTAGTAAACTAGAACCATAGCCTATATCTTTTTGGTGCCAAAAATGTACTTGATCCCTTTCACCTCGAATAGCCGAAGACTTATGGCCACTTTATCATAGAATTTTTTACAGTGCAGAAGGAGGGCATTCGGCCCATCGAGTCTGCACCGGCTCTTGGAAAGAGCACCCTACCCAAGGTCAACACCTCCACCGTATCCCCATAACCCAGTAACCCCACCCAACACTAAGGGCAATTTTGGACACTAAGGGCAATTTAGCATGGCCAATCCACCTAACCTGCACATCTTTGGACTGTGGGAGGAAACCGGAGCACCCGGAGGAAACCCACGCACACATGGGGAGGATGTGCAGACTCCACACAGACAGTGACGCAAGCCGGAATCGAACCTGGGACCCTGGAGCTGTAAAGCAATTGTGCTATCCACAAGGCTACCGTGCTGCCTCTGATGGGAGCAATAACTTGGGCAACAAGTAAAAGAGGTGAAATAACCACTTCAAGAGGAGCAGTCCCTGTTTACAAAGTAACTTTCCTGAACTTCCTACAGGCAGCAATACCAGTAGCACCAGCATCGTTGCCACAACTTCTCCTTGCCAAGAGCTTAGCCTGCCCATGTAGGTTGTGTGCTCAGCCTGACCATGTAGGTCAGCAATGCAGTTACCGACTTAGCATTTTCCCACTCATCGAAACAACTCTGTGGGCAAAAATCAATATGGATTAAATCATAATCCATATTCAGTTTGTATAGTTTCTGTCAGTACTATGGACTCTAAACAGGCTGGCATCCACAGCACCAGGAATTCTCATATTAGGGTTATTTTTACTTGTAATTAAGAGGTATTCTAACTTTTATCTGGTGATTTAAAAAAAACATGTTTTTTTTGTTCTGGGTATTAAAAATCAAAGTTTAAAGGAATGAGATTACAGTTTGCACAGAAAAGCAAAGTCTTGAATTAATATGCTTGAGAAAAGAATTCAGAACTGCAGCCAGGCAGTCCATATGCGACATAAAAATTAGACTGAAATCTTGGCTCTCTTCCCAAATTCAGCAACTTTAATGTGAAGACATATGATAAAAACCTTTCCTTGCTTTGATATATCCTGCTCCGACTTTTATGAGTTGAAAAATGCGCAACAGGCAACTACCAGGAAATGGGGACAAAATTTCTGTCTTCACGAACTTTGGTGGGAAAAAAATACACAGCAGGTTTTCCCGCTTGATAGCCAGGTTAACTAGTAAAGACAAGGAATTTTATCTCCCAATCTTTGCTCCCATTACACAAAAGCTTGGGTGTACGCTCCCCCACTCCACAGGAAACACCCTGCAGTGTGTCAGTTATCCTTCAATGTAACAGAAACCAGTTAAAGAAATGACAGAAAAGCTACAACTGCTCACTTCCTCTCTCCCTAATGACACAAATGCTCAATGTGCTTACTTTGGCACAAAAACTTTAATGGGGCAAAGTTCATTTTGTAGTTTAATGCAACAGCATGAAACACAAGCCTATATAGATTTTACGAATCCATAAAATACTACCACTTTATTTTCAAACCTGGGGAAATATAGCAATGGTAGAAATTAAGTACAAGGAGAAGTTGAGGAATCTCAATCCCAGGATAGCCAACAGCTCTCAATTGGACCACGAGACAGATGACCACCTGCAGTGAGAGCGAATAGTTAAAGGAAAAGATAGGCTAATTCATTCCACTTAAATGCATACTTTGTCACAGCTGAGCATGGAGCTATACCGCAGCAAATGGCAGCAAAAATCCATACCATCCATACCATCTTGCTGTCTCAGCTGACAAAATGTGTGTGCTTAGTAACCCGCTACAATTGGAGAAAATGCAAGGATGGAGGAGATAAGATTATGGGCTAAACATTATTTAGGATATGTACAAATTTTAAAAAAGTCAAGTATAACAAAAAGCTATTTTTTCTCCTTAAATTGATATGCGCACCGTTAACATGTCTTACTTCCAGTGTTTGTGGATAACAAAATAAACAATTTTACAGGTTTTAAAGAATAAAACATAGATTTAGATGTGATATCACAATCACTTTATGTACAATTTAACGCAGTACAAGACTCAAATGAATCTGTCGCTCACAGCAATGGTTCCTAGATTTTTAGTGTTAATCGCAGCATTCTAAATTTATGGGTTTTAGCCTAAGGGTGAAACGTGTAGTCAATTGTCCCATTAACCAAAAAGATAAATAAAATTGATGAATTGTTCGTTTGCTTAACTAGCGTGCACATGGTACATATTAAGGCTGTACACAGCTAACATCTGAACACAATCCATTTTAATAATCCTGCTAGCAAACTTAGTAGAGGGATGGGATGTGGTAAATTGCAGAAAAACAACTTCTGTCTGCCTGTATTGCATACATGTATTAAAATCTATACTCTAATCATATTCCCTTTAATTACTAAACCATGGATGCTCCTTCTATAAATGTTATGTTTCTTTCCTTTAACGTACTGTCTGAGTAATCTTCTGCTTAGTGGGCATAAACCAAATTCAACACTCAAGATGCTAATACAACAATGCTGCAGATATAACAATCAAAGCTAGGAGATTGAAACAGTGTCTGCAGTTTTGCAGAAAACAGAAGACAGAGAGTATGATTATTTTGAAATTAAGATAGTTAACAAGAAAAATAATTTTGGCTTTCATATTTATTTTTAAAAAGCCTTATCCAGCTGTATGCAGTTTAAAGTACTTGGCAAATTTAACCATCCCATTGTAGATATACAATTAATCAGAAAACTTAAGAAAGTATAAATACATGCAGATGGAGTGCAAACATGATGCTTCCTAATTTAATTAAATCACCACTTGACCAATTCCCCTGATGTGAACTAACAAATAGCTCCATGAGATGGCCCCTCTCATTTGAGTACTGTAACACACTTTAGTAATTAATTGGTAACTAGCTGGATAATCACATACAATTAGAGGAGTGAAATCTTTCATTTAGGGTTTATAGAAGATAGTGGGGGGGGGGGGGCCTAGGGGAGGAGGGGGTTGGGGCAGAGGGGGGTTAGGGGCGGAGGAGGGGGTTAGGGGCGGAGGAGGGGGTTAGGGGCGGAGGAGGGGGTTAGGGGCGGAGGAGGGGGTTAGGGGCGGAGGAGGGGGTTAGGGGCGGAGGAGGGGGGTTAGGGGCGGAGGAGGGGGTTAGGGGCGGAGGAGGGGGTTAGGGGCGGAGGAGGGGGTTAGGGGCAGAGGAGGGGGGTTAGGGGCGGAGGAGGGGGTTAGGGGCGGAGGAGGGTGGTTAGGGGCGGAGGAGGGGGGTTAGGGGCGGAGGAGGGGGGTTAGGGGCGGAGGAGGGGGGTTAGGGGCGGAGGAGGGGGGTTAGGGGCGGAGGAGGGGGGTTAGGGGCGGAGGAGGGGGTTAGGGGCGGAGGAGGGGGGTTAGGGGCGGAGGAGGGGGGTTAGGGGCGGAGGAGGGGGGTTAGGGGCGGAGGAGGGGGGTTAGGGGCGGAGGAGGGGGGTTAGGGGCGGAGGAGGGGGGTTAGGGGCGGAGGAGGGGGGGTTAGGGGCGGAGGAGGGGGGTTAGGGGCGGAGGAGGGGGGTTAGGGGCGGAGGAGGGGGGTTAGGGGCGGAGGAGGGGGGTTAGGGCGGAGGAGGGGGGTTAGGGGCGGAGGAGGGGGGTTAGGGCGGAGGAGGGGGGTTAGGGGCGGAGGAGGGGGTTAGGGGCGGAGGAGGGGGGTTAGGGGCGGAGGAGGGGGGTTAGGGGCGGAGGAGGGGGTTAGGGGCGGAGGAGGGGGGTTAGGGGCGGAGGAGGGGGTTAGGGGCGGAGGAGGGGGTTAGGGGCGGAGGAGGGGGTTAGGGGCGGAGGAGGGGGTAGGGG